>NW_027175506.1:980000-1298750 GCF_028021215.1 Eschrichtius robustus | reverse complement strand
AGGCAGAATTGCAGGAAACAGATTTCAGGAGGTAGATTCGAATCGCCTTTAAGGCACATGAAAAGCGGCAAAACGTCGACAATGATGCCCTTGGCCAAAAAGGGCGTATGCGTTTTTTCCTGAATATATTCAGGAAAAAACGCATACGCCCTTTTTGGTCAACCAAGCAACCTGGAAAGGCAAATCAGCGCTACAAAGAAGTCTCGCTTCCTATGGGTCAATAGGGCCATGCTGCAAAAAGTGTCAAAACTAGAAATGCACGACAGGCCATGGAGAAATGGCAGCCTTGCTACGCTGATGGGCGGGATGTAAATTGCCAACAGCCACTCTGGAGAAGTGTACGGTGTGTCCTGAAACATCGAAAAAACACAGCTTAGTGAGCATAGGGCACGTCCACTCATGGGCGTATAAATTGGGAAAACTAAAAATCAGCAAGACACAGGCACCCCAAAGTTTGGGGCTGCTCTGTTGACAAGAACCTCCACTTCATGACACCTTAAATATCCCAGGAAAGAGAAAAATGGATAAAAAAGTTGTGGTCCTTATGTACAATGGAATATCACTCAGACATGAAATCAATGTCATAAGGCTAGTAGAAGCAAGATGAGTGGACTTAGGTACGACGATTCTAAGTGAAATAAGTCACACAGAAAAAGACACTTATCATAAGCTATCACTTATGGAGGGAATGTAAAAACCGCTACACTTGAACTGAATTACAAAACAGAACAGAGTCACACGTTTAGAAAACACACTATGGCTGCTTAACGGGAAAGGTGAGGTGGGGTGATGCATAAAACAAGGGGTTCAAATTTGCTCAGATACCGTTCCATACACCCAATATGTAATAGACAAGACCTACTCCTTGCTCCGTGAACTGGACTCAACACCCCCTATTCACCGCACAAGAATATATGTGACTAGTAACAATCTTAAAACCTATGTATTGATATCTGTCTGGAAGTGAGTCAAGTGGGTGTAAATCCGCATAAACACAGCCGTGAAAAGCAGCTAAACCCCATTATAAAAATAAATTATTTTTAAAAACCCGTAAAACAAAGACAGTGAAAGAGAGAGAAATTTTTACAAAATTCGTTCAGGGGCTGTGATGCCACCTGGATTGACCATATCTAGACCCACAGCTGGATGAGACATAAGGGTGGACACACTTGGGGCTGAGAGGTTGGGTGAGCAAACGCAGACCCTTAAAAGTAATACTGCGTGATACCCATCCCATGGGTCCCAAATCTCCAGGTTCAAGGGCATCTTCCTACATCGAAAACATGCATGAGAAACTCAGAAGATGGTACACCGTGTGATTTTGAAAGGTTTCTAAAACACACCCCATTTCTCATCTCCTTGTGCTCGGGTTCGCCTTTCCAGCTACTTTACTAGCAATCAACTTACTTGGAGAATCAGCACCTTTAACCTCCTGTTCCCTACAGGTTGCAATTTGTCCTGAGGATGAACGGGAAGAGGGGCAACCAATGAGAGACTAGATCTAGGTGTTGGGACAGGCACAGGTCACTCTATTTTCCCATCAGGAAGAAGAATTAATCACAGGCTCAGCCTGCCGCCCAGAAGCACAATAGGGCCTGAGGCAATCCCGCGCTTTTGCGGCCAGCTCCCAAAAAAGCGAGTTGAAAAATGGAGCTCAGGGACACTGCAATTCACAAACCCGCAGAGTTATAAATGATAACTCTCATCCACAGATATATTGAGGGAAGGCAACGAAGAGGATTTGAAAGCAAGGCAGAATTGCAGGAAACAGATTTCAGGAGGTAGATTCGAATCGCCTGTAAAGCACATGAAAAGCGGCAAAACGTCGACAATGATGCCCTTGGCCAAGAAGGGCGTATGCATTTTTTCCTGAATATATTCAGGAAAAAACGCATACGCACTTTTTGGCCAACCAAGCAACCTGGAAAGGCAAATCAGCGCTACAAAGAAGTCTCGCTTCCCATCGGTCAAAAGGGCCATGCTACAAAAAGTGTCAAAACCAGAAATGCAGGACAGGCCATGGAGAAATGGCAGCCATGCTACGCTGATGGGCGGGCTGTAAGTTGCCAACAGCCACTCTGGAGAAGTGTACGGTGTGTCCTGAAACATCGAAAAAACACAGCTTAGGGAGCATAGGGCACGTCCACTCATGGGCGTATAAATTGGGAAAACTAAAAATCAGCAAGACACAGGCACCGCAAAGTTAAGGGCTGCTCTGTTGACAAGAACCTCCACTTCATGACACCTTAAATATCCCAGGAAAGAGAAAAATGGATAAAGAAGTTGTGGTCCTTATGTACAATGGAATATCACTCAGACATGAAATCAATGTCATAAGGCTAGTAGAAGCAAGATGAGTGGACTTAGGTACAACGATTCTAAGTGAAATAAGTCACACAGAAAAAGACACTTATCATAAGCTATCACTTACAGAGGGAATGTAAAAACCGCTACACTTGAACTGAATTACAGAACAGAACAGAATCACACGTTTAGAAAACACACTATGGCTGCTTAACGGGAAAGGTGAGGTGTGGTGATGCATAAAACAAGGGGTTCAAATTCGCTCAGATACCGTTCCATACACCCAATATGTAATAGACAAGACCTACTCCTTGCTCAGTGAACTGGACTCAACACCCCCTATTCACCGCACAAGAATATATGTGACTAGTAACAATCTTAAAACCTATGTATTGATATCTGTCTGGAAGTGAGTCAAGTGGGTGTAAAGCCGCATAAACACAGCCGTGAAAAGCAGCTAAACCCCATTATAAAAATAAATTACTTTTAAAAACCCGTAAAACAAAGACAGTGAAAGAGAGAGAAATTCTTACAAAATTCGTTCAGGGGCTGTGATGCAACCTGGATTGACCATATCTAGACCCACAGCTGGATGAGACATAAGGGTGGACACTCTTGGGGCTGAGAGGTTGGGTGAGGTTGGGTGAGCAAACACAGACCCTTTAAAGTAATACTGCATGGTACCCATCCCATGGGTCCCAAATCTCCAGGTTCAAGGGCATCTTCCTACATCGAAAACTTGCATGAGGAACCCAGAAGAAGGTACACCGTGTGATTTTGAAAGGTTTCTAAAACGCACCTCATTTCTCATCTCCTTGTGCTCGGGTTCGCCATTCCAGCTACTTCACTAGCAATCTCCCTACTTGGAGAATCAGCACCTTTAACCTCCTGTTCTGTACAGGTTGCAATTTGTCCTGAGGATGAACGGGAAGAGGGGAAACCAATGAGAGAATAGATCTAGGTGTTGGGACAGGCACAGGTCACTCTATTTTCCCATCAGGAAGAAGAATTAACCACAGTCTCAGCCTGCCGCCGGGAACCAGAAAAGGGCCTGAGGCAATCCCGTGCTTTTGCGGCCAGCTCCCAAAAAAGACAGTTGAAAAATGGAGCTCAGGGGGACTGCCATTCACAAACCTGCTGAGTTATAAATGATAACTCTCGTCCACAAATATATTGAGGGAAGGCAACGAAGAGGATTTGAAAGCAAGGCAGAATTGCAGGAAACAGGTTTCAGGAGGTAGATTCGAATCGCCTTTAAAGCACATGAAAAGCGGCAAAACGTCGACAATGATGCCCTTGGCCAAAAAGGGCGTATGCGTTTTTTCCTGAATATATTCAGGAAAAAAAGCATACGCCCTTTTTGGCCAACCAAGCAACCTGGAAAGGCAAATCAGTGCTACAAAGAAGTCTCGCTTCCCATCGGTCAAAAGGGTCATGCTGCAAAAAGTGTCAAAACCAGAAATGCAGGACAGGCCATGGAGAAATGGCAGCCTTGCTACGCTGATGGGCGGGATGTTAATTGCCAACAGCCACGCTGGAGAAGTGTACGGTGTGTCCTGAAACATCGAAAAAACACAGCTTAGGGAGCATAGGGCACGTCCACTCATGGGCGTATAAATTGGGAAAACTAAAAATGAGCAAGACACAGGCACCCCAAAGTTTGGGGCTGCTCTGTTGACAAGAACCTCCACTTCATGACACCTTAAATATCCCAGGAAAGAGAAAAATGGATAAAGAAGTTGTGGTCCTTATGTACAATGGAATATCACTCAGACATGAAATCAATGTCATAAGGCTAGTAGAAGCAAGATGATTGGACTTAGGTACGACGATTCTAAGTGAAATAAGTCACACAGAAAATGACACTTATCATAAGCTATCACTTATAGAGGGAATGTAAAAACCGCTACACTTGAACTGAATTACAGAACAGAACAGAATCACACGTTTAGAAAACACACTATGGCTGTTTAACGGGAAAGGTGAGGTGGGGTGATGCATAAAACAATGGTTTCAAATTCGCTCAGATACCGTTCCATACACCCAATATGTAATAGACAAGACCTACTCCTTGCTCAGTGAACTGGACTCAACACCCCCTATTCAGCGCACAAGAATATATGTGACTAGTAACAATCTTAAAACCTATGTATTGATATCTGTCTGGAAGTGAGTCAAGTGGGTGTAAATCCGCATAAACACAGCCGTGAAAAGCAGCTAAACCCCATTATAAAAATAAATTACTTTTAAAAACCCGTAAAATAAAGACAGTGAAAGAGAGAGAAATTCTTACAAAATTCGTTCAGGGGCTGTGATGCAACCTGGATTGACCATATCTACACGCACAGCTGGATGAGACATAAGGGTGGACAGTCTTGGGGCTGAAAGGTTGGGTTAGGTTGGGTGAGCAAACGCAGACCCTTTAAAGTAATACTGCGTGGTACCCATCGAATGGGTCCCAAGTCTCAAGGTTCAAGGGCATCTTCCTACATCGAAAACATGCATGAGAAACTCAGAAGATGGTACACCGTGTGATTTTGAAAGGTTTCTAAAACGCACCTCATTTCTCATCTCCTTGTGCTCGGGTTCGCCATTCCAGCTACTTTACTAGCAATCTCCCTACTTGGAGAATCAGCACCTTTAACCTCCTGTTCCCTACAGGTTGCAATTTGTCCTGAGGATGAACGGGAAGAGGGGCAACCAATGAGAGACTAGATCTAGCTGTTGGGACAGGCACAGGTCACTCTATTTTCCCATCAGGAAGAAGAATTAACCACAGGCTCAGCCTGCTGCCAGGAACCAGAATAGGGCCTGAGGCAATCCCGTGCTTTTGCGGCCAGCTCTCAAAAAAGACAGTTGAAAAATGGAGCTCAGGGACACTGCAATTCACAAACCCGCAGAGTTATAAGTGATAACTCTCATCCACAGATATATTGAGGGAAGGCAACGAAGAGGATTTGAAAGCAAGGCAGAATTGCAGGAAACAGATTTCAGGAGGTAGATTCGAATCGCCTTTAAGGCACATGAAAAGCGGCAAAACGTCGACAATGATGCCCTTGGCCAAAAAGGGCGTATGCGTTTTTTCCTGAATATATTCAGGAAAAAACGCATACGCCCTTTTTGGACAACCAAGCAACCTGGAAAGGCAAATCAGCGCTACAAAGAAGTCTCGCTTCCTATGGGTCAAAAGGGCCATGCTGCAAAAAGTGTCAAAACCAGAAATGCAGGACAGGCCATGGAGAAATGGCAGCCTTGCTACGCTGATGGGCGGGATGTAAATTGCCAACAGCCACTCTGGAGAAGTGTACGGTGTGTCCTGAAACATCGAAAAAACACAGCTTAGTGAGCATAGGGCACGTCCACTCATGGGCGTATAAATTGGGAAAACTAAAAATCAGCAAGACACAGGCACCCCAAAGTTTGGGGCTGCTCTGTTGACAAGAACCTCCACTTCATGACACCTTAAATATCCCAGGAAAGAGAAAAATGGATAAAAAAGTTGTGGTCCTTATGAACAATGGAACATCACTCAGACATGAAATCAATGTCATAAGGCTAGTAGAAGCAAGATGAGTGGACTTAGGTACGACGATTCTAAGTGAAATAAGTCACACAGAAAAAGACACTTATCATAAGCTATCACTTATAGAGGGAATGTAAAAACCGCTACACTTGAACTGAATTACAAAACAGAACAGAGTCACACGTTTAGAAAACACACTATGGCTGCTTAACGGGAAAGGTGAGGTGGGGTGATGCATAAAACAAGGGGTTCAAATTTGCTCAGATACCGTTCCATACACCCAATATGTAATAGACAAGACCTACTCCTTGCTCCGTGAACTGGACTCAACACCCCCTATTCACCGCACAAGAATATATGTGACTAGTAACAATCTTAAAACCTATGTATTGATATCTGTCTGGAAGTGAGTCAAGTGGGTGTAAATCCGCATAAACACAGCCGTGAAAAGCAGCTAAACCCCATTATAAAAATAAATTACTTTTAAAAACCCGTAAAACAAAGACAGTGAAAGAGAGAGAAATTCTTACAAAATTCGTTCAGGGGCTGTGATGCCACCTGGATTGACCATATCTAGACCCACAGCTGGATGAGACATAAGGGTGGACACTCTTGGGGCTGAGAGGTTGGGTGAGCAAACGCAGACCCTTTAAAGTAATACTGCGTGATACCCATCCCATGGGTCCCAAATCTCCAGGTTCAAGGGCATCTTCCTACATCGAAAACATGCATGAGAAACTCAGAAGATGGTACACCGTGTGATTTTGAAAGGTTTCTAAAACACACCCCATTTCTCATCTCCTTGTGCTCGGGTTCGCCTTTCCAGCTACTTTACTAGCAATCAACTTACTTGGAGAATCAGCACCTTTAACCTCCTGTTCCCTACAGGTTGCAATTTGTCCTGAGGATGAACGGGAAGAGGGGCAACCAATGAGAGACTAGATCTAGGTGTTGGGACAGGCACAGGTCACTCTATTTTCCCATCAGGAAGAAGAATTAATCACAGGCTCAGCCTGCCGCCCAGAAGCACAATAGGGCCTGAGGCAATCCCGCGCTTTTGCGGCCAGCTCCCAAAAAAGCGAGTTGAAAAATGGAGCTCAGGGACACTGCAATTCACAAACCCGCAGAGTTATAAATGATAACTCTCATCCACAGATATATTGAGGGAAGGCAACGAAGAGGATTTGAAAGCAAGGCAGAATTGCAGGAAACAGATTTCAGGAGGTAGATTCGAATCGCCTGTAAAGCACATGAAAAGCGGCAAAACGTCGACAATGATGCCCTTGGCCAAGAAGGGCGTATGCGTTTTTTCCAGAATATATTCAGGAAAAAACGCATACGCACTTTTTGGCCAACCAAGCAACCTGGAAAGGCAAATCAGCGCTACAAAGAAGTCTCGCTTCCCATCGGTCAAAAGGGCCATGCTGCAAAAAGTGTCAAAACCAGAAATGCAGGACAGGCCATGGAGAAATGGCAGCCTTGCTACGCTGATGGGCGGGATGTAAGGTGCCAACAGCCACTCTGGAGAAGTGTACGGTGTGTCCTGAAACATCGAAAAAACACAGCTTAGGGAGCATAGGGCACGTCCACTCATGGGCGTATAAATTGGGAAAACTAAAAATCAGCAAGACACAGGCACCCCAAAGTTTGGGGCTGCTCTGTTGACAAGAACCTCCACTTCATGACACCTTAAATATCCCAGGAAAGAGAAAAATGGATAAAAAAGTTGTGGTCCTTATGTACAATGGAATATCACTCAGACATGAAATCAGTGTCATAAGGCTAGTAGAAGCAAGATGAGTGGACTTAGGTATGACGATTCTAAGTGAAATAAGTCACACAGAAAAAGACACTTATCATAAGCTATCACTTATAGAGGGAATGTAAAAACCGCTACACTTGAACTGAATTACAAAACAGAACAGAGTCACACGTTTAGAAAACACACTATGGCTGCTTAACGGGAAAGGTGAGGTGGGGTGATGCATAAAACAAGGGGTTCAAATTTGCTCAGATACCGTTCCATACACCCAATATGTAATAGACAAGACCTACTCCTTGCTCCGTGAACTGGACTCAACACCCCCTATTCACCGCACAAGAATATATGTGACTAGTAACAATCTTAAAACCTATGTATTGATATCTGTCTGGAAGTGAGTCAAGTGGGTGTAAATCCACATAAACACAGCCGTGAAAAGCAGCTAAACCCCATTATAAAAATAAATTACTTTTAAAAACCCGTAAAACAAAGACAGTGAAAGAGAGAGAAATTCTTACAAAATTCGTTCAGGGGCTGTGATGCCACCTGGATTGACCATATCTAGACCCACAGCTGGATGAGACGTAAGGGTGGACACTCTTGGGGTTGAGAGGTTGGGTGAGCAAACGCAGACCCTTTAAAGTAATACTGCGTGATACCCATCCCATGGGTCCCAAATCTCCAGGTTCAAGGGCATCTTCCTACATCGAAAACATGCATGAGAAACTCAGAAGATGGTACACCGTGTGATTTTGAAAGGTTTCTAAAACACACCCCATTTCTCATCTCCTTGTGCTCGGGTTCGCCTTTCCAGCTACTTTACTAGCAATCAACTTACTTGGAGAATCAGCACCTTTAACCTCCTGTTCCCTACAGGTTGCAATTTGTCCTGAGGATGAACGGGAAGAGGGGCAACCAATGAGAGACTAGATCTAGGTGTTGGGACAGGCACAGGTCACTCTATTTTCCCATCAGGAAGAAGAATTAATCACAGGCTCAGCCTGCCGCCCAGAAGCACAATAGGGCCTGAGGCAATCCCGCGCTTTTGCGGCCAGCTCCCAAAAAAGCGAGTTGAAAAATGGAGCTCAGGGACACTGCAATTCACAAACCCGCAGAGTTATAAATGATAACTCTCATCCACAGATATATTGAGGGAAGGCAACGAAGAGGATTTGAAAGCAAGGCAGAATTGCAGGAAACAGATTTCAGGAGGTAGATTCGAATCGCCTGTAAAGCACATGAAAAGCGGCAAAACGTCGACAATGATGCCCTTGGCCAAGAAGGGCGTATGCGTTTTTTCCAGAATATATTCAGGAAAAAACGCATACGCACTTTTTGGCCAACCAAGCAACCTGGAAAGGCAAATCAGCGCTACAAAGAAGTCTCGCTTCCCATCGGTCAAAAGGGCCATGCTGCAAAAAGTGTCAAAACCAGAAATGCAGGACAGGCCATGGAGAAATGGCAGCCTTGCTACGCTGATGGGCGGGATGTAAGGTGCCAACAGCCACTCTGGAGAAGTGTACGGTGTGTCCTGAAACATCGAAAAAACACAGCTTAGGGAGCATAGGGCACGTCCACTCATGGGCGTATAAATTGGGAAAACTAAAAATCAGCAAGACACAGGCACCCCAAAGTTTAGGGCTGCTCTGTTGACAAGAATCTCCACTTCATGACACCTTAAATATCCCAGGAAAGAGAAAAATGGATAAAGAAGTTGTGGTCCTTATGTACAATGGAATATCACTCAGACATGAAATCAATGTCATAAGGCTAGTAGAAGCAAGATGAGTGGACTTAGGTACGACGATTCTAAGTGAAATAAGTCACACAGAAAAAGACACTTATCATAAGCTATCACTTATAGAGGGAATGTAAAAACCGCTACACTTGAACTGAATTACAGAACAGAACAGAATCACACGTTTAGAAAACACAGTATGGCTGCTTAACGGGAAAGGTGAGGTGGGGTGATTCATAAAACAAGGGGTTCAAATTCGCTCAGATACCGTTCCATACACCCAATATGTAATAGACAAGACCTACTCCTTGCTCAGTGAACTGGACTCAACACCCCCTATTCACCGCACAAGAATATATGTGACTAGTAACAATCTTAAAACCTATGTATTGATATCTGTCTGGAAGTGAGTCAAGTGGGTGTAAATCCGCATAAACACAGCCGTGAAAAGCAGCTAAACCCCATTATAAAAATAAATTACTTTTAAAAACCCGTAAAACAAAGACAGTGAAAGAGAGAGAAATTCTTACAAAATTCGTTCAGGGGCTGTGATGCCACCTGGATTGACCATATCTAGACCCACAGCTGGATGAGACATAAGGGTGGACACTCTTGGGGCTGAGAGGTTGGGTGAGCAAACGCAGACCCTTTAAAGTAATACTGCGTGATACCCATCCCATGGGTCCCAAATCTCCAGGTTCAAGGGCATCTTCCTACATCGAAAACGTGCATGAGAAACTCAGAAGATGGTACACCGTGTGATTTTGAAAGGTTTCTAAAACACACCCCATTTCTCATCTCCTTGTGCTCGGGTTCGCCTTTCCAGCTACTTTACTAGCAATCAACTTACTTGGAGAATCAGCACCTTTAACCTCCTGTTCCCTACAGGTTGCAATTTGTCCTGAGGATGAACGGGAAGAGGGGCAACCAATGAGAGACTAGATCTAGGTGTTGGGACAGGCACAGGTCACTCTATTTTCCCATCAGGAAGAAGAATTAATCACAGGCTCAGCCTGCCGCCCAGAAGCACAATAGGGCCTGAGGCAATCCCGCGCTTTTGCGGCCAGCTCCCAAAAAAGCGAGTTGAAAAATGGAGCTCAGGGACACTGCAATTCACAAACCCGCAGAGTTATAAATGATAACTCTCATCCACAGATATATTGAGGGAAGGCAACGAAGAGGATTTGAAAGCAAGGCAGAATTGCAGGAAACAGATTTCAGGAGGTAGATTCGAATCGCCTGTAAAGCACATGAAAAGCGGCAAAACGTCGACAATGATGCCCTTGGCCAAGAAGTGCGTATGCGTTTTTTCCAGAATATATTCAGGAAAAAACGCATACGCACTTTTTGGCCAACCAAGCAACCTGGAAAGGCAAATCAGCGCTACAAAGAAGTCTCGCTTCCCATCGGTCAAAAGGGCCATGCTGCAAAAAGTGTCAAAACCAGAAATGCAGGACAGGCCATGGAGAAATGGCAGCCTTGCTACGCTGATGGGCGGGATGTAAGGTGCCAACAGCCACTCTGGAGAAGTGTACGGTGTGTCCTGAAACATCGAAAAAACACAGCTTAGGGAGCATAGGGCACGTCCACTCATGGGCGTATAAATTGGGAAAACTAAAAATCAGCAAGACACAGGCACCCCAAAGTTTGGGGCTGCTCTGTTGACAAGAACCTCCACTTCATGACACCTTAAATATCCCAGGAAAGAGAAAAATGGATAAAAAAGTTGTGGTCCTTATGAACAATGGAACATCACTCAGACATGAAATCAATGTCATAAGGCTAGTAGTAGCAAGATGAGTGGACTTAGGTACGACGATTCTAAGTGAAATAAGTCACACAGAAAAAGACACTTATCATAAGCTATCACTTATAGAGGGAATGTAAAAACCGCTACACTTGAACTGAATTACAAAACAGAACAGAGTCACACGTTTAGAAAACACACTATGGCTGCTTAACGGGAAAGGTGAGGTGGGGTGATGCATAAAACAAGGGGTTCAAATTTGCTCAGATACCGTTCCATACACCCAATATGTAATAGACAAGACCTACTCCTTGCTCCGTGAACTGGACTCAACACCCCCTATTCACCGCACAAGAATATATGTGACTAGTAACAATCTTAAAACCGATGTATTGATATCTGTCTGGAAGTGAGTCAAGTGGGTGTAAATCCGCATAAACACAGCCGTGAAAAGCAGCTAAACCCCATTATAAAAATAAATTACTTTTAAAAACCCGTAAAACAAAGACAGTGAAAGAGAGAGAAATTCTTACAAAATTCGTTCAGGGGCTGTGATGCCACCTGGATTGACCATATCTAGACCCACAGCTGGATGAGACATAAGGGTGGACACTCTTGGGGCTGAGAGGTTGGGTGAGCAAACGCAGACCCTTTAAAGTAATACTGCGTGATACCCATCCCATGGGTCCCAAATCTCCAGGTTCAAGGGCATCTTCCTACATCGAAAACATGCATGAGAAACTCAGAAGATGGTACACCGTGTGATTTTGAAAGGTTTCTAAAACACACCCCATTTCTCATCTCCTTGTGCTCGGGTTCGCCTTTCCAGCTACTTTACTAGCAATCAACTTACTTGGAGAATCAGCACCTTTAACCTCCTGTTCCCTACAGGTTGCAATTTGTCCTGAGGATGAACGGGAAGAGGGGCAACCAATGAGAGACTAGATCTAGGTGTTGGGACAGGCACAGGTCACTCTATTTTCCCATCAGGAAGAAGAATTAATCACAGGCTCAGCCTGCCGCCCAGAAGCACAATAGGGCCTGAGGCAATCCCGCGCTTTTGCGGCCAGCTCCCAAAAAAGCGAGTTGAAAAATGGAGCTCAGGGACACTGCAATTCACAAACCCGCAGAGTTATAAATGATAACTCTCATCCACAGATATATTGAGGGAAGGCAACGAAGAGGATTTGAAAGCAAGGCAGAATTGCAGGAAACAGATTTCAGGAGGTAGATTCGAATCGCCTGTAAAGCACATGAAAAGCGGCAAAACATCGACAATGATGCCCTTGGCCAAGAAGGGCGTATGCGTTTTTTCCAGAATATATTCAGGAAAAAACGCATACGCACTTTTTGGCCAACCAAGCAACCTGGAAAGGCAAATCAGCGCTACAAAGAAGTCTCGCTTCCCATCGGTCAAAAGGGCCATGCTGCAAAAAGTGTCAAAACCAGAAATGCAGGACAGGCCATGGAGAAATGGCAGCCTTGCTACGCTGATGGGCGGGATGTAAGGTGCCAACAGCCACTCTGGAGAAGTGTACGGTGTGTCCTGAAACATCGAAAAAACACAGCTTAGGGAGCATAGGGCACGTCCACTCATGGGCGTATAAATTGGGAAAACTAAAAATCAGCAAGACACAGGCACCCCAAAGTTTAGGGCTGCTCTGTTGACAAGAATCTCCACTTCATGACACCTTAAATATCCCAGGAAAGAGAAAAATGGATAAAGAAGTTGTGGTCCTTATGTACAATGGAATATCACTCAGACATGAAATCAATGTCATAAGGCTAGTAGAAGCAAGATGAGTGGACTTAGGTACGACGATTCTAAGTGAAATAAGTCACACAGAAAAAGACACTTATCATAAGCTATCACTTATAGAGGGAATGTAAAAACCGCTACACTTGAACTGAATTACAAAACAGAACAGAGTCACACGTTTAGAAAACACACTATGGCTGCTTAACGGGAAAGGTGAGGTGGGGTGATGCATAAAACAAGGGGTTCAAATTTGCTCAGATACCGTTCCATACACCCAATATGTAATAGACAAGACCTACTCCTTGCTCCGTGAACTGGACTCAACACCCCCTATTCACCGCACAAGAATATATGTGACTAGTAACAATCTTAAAACCTATGTATTGATATCTGTCTGGAAGTGAGTCAAGTGGGTGTAAATCCGCATAAACACAGCCGTGAAAAGCAGCTAAACCCCATTATAAAAATAAATTACTTTTAAAAACCCGTAAAACAAAGACAGTGAAAGAGAGAGAAATTCTTACAAAATTCGTTCAGGGGCTGTGATGCCACCTGGATTGACCATATCTAGACCCACAGCTGGATGAGACATAAGGGTGGACACTCTTGGGGCTGAGAGGTTGGGTGAGCAAACGCAGACCCTTTAAAGTAATACTGCGTGATACCCATCCCATGGGTCCCAAATCTCCAGGTTCAAGGGCATCTTCCTACATCGAAAACATGCATGAGAAACTCAGAAGATGGTACACCGTGTGATTTTGAAAGGTTTCTAAAACACACCCCATTTCTCATCTCCTTGTGCTCGGGTTCGCCTTTCCAGCTACTTTACTAGCAATCAACTTACTTGGAGAATCAGCACCTTTAACCTCCTGTTCCCTACAGGTTGCAATTTGTCCTGAGGATGAACGGGAAGAGGGGCAACCAATGAGAGACTAGATCTAGGTGTTGGGACAGGCACAGGTCACTCTATTTTCCCATCAGGAAGAAGAATTAATCACAGGCTCAGCCTGCCGCCCAGAAGCACAATAGGGCCTGAGGCAATCCCGCGCTTTTGCGGCCAGCTCCCAAAAAAGCGAGTTGAAAAATGGAGCTCAGGGACACTGCAATTCACAAACCCGCAGAGTTATAAATGATAACTCTCATCCACAGATATATTGAGGGAAGGCAACGAAGAGGATTTGAAAGCAAGGCAGAATTGCAGGAAACAGATTTCAGGAGGTAGATTCGAATCGCCTGTAAAGCACATGAAAAGCGGCAAAACGTCGACAATGATGCCCTTGGCCAAGAAGGGCGTATGCGTTTTTTCCAGAATATATTCAGGAAAAAACGCATACGCACTTTTTGGCCAACCAAGCAACCTGGAAAGGCAAATCAGCGCTACAAAGAAGTCTCGCTTCCCATCGGTCAAAAGGGCCATGCTGCAAAAAGTGTCAAAACCAGAAATGCAGGACAGGCCATGGAGAAATGGCAGCCTTGCTACGCTGATGGGCGGGATGTAAGGTGCCAACAGCCACTCTGGAGAAGTGTACGGTGTGTCCTGAAACATCGAAAAAACACAGCTTAGGGAGCATAGGGCACGTCCACTCATGGGCGTATAAATTGGGAAAACTAAAAATCAGCAAGACACAGGCACCCCAAAGTTTGGGGCTGCTCTGTTGACAAGAACCTCCACTTCATGACACCTTAAATATCCCAGGAAAGAGAAAAATGGATAAAAAAGTTGTGGTCCTTATGTACAATGGAATATCACTCAGACATGAAATCAGTGTCATAAGGCTAGTAGAAGCAAGATGAGTGGACTTAGGTATGACGATTCTAAGTGAAATAAGTCACACAGAAAAAGACACTTATCATAAGCTATCACTTATAGAGGGAATGTAAAAACCGCTACACTTGAACTGAATTACAAAACAGAACAGAGTCACACGTTTAGAAAACACACTATGGCTGCTTAACGGGAAAGGTGAGGTGGGGTGATGCATAAAACAAGGGGTTCAAATTTGCTCAGATACCGTTCCATACACCCAATATGTAATAGACAAGACCTACTCCTTGCTCCGTGAACTGGACTCAACACCCCCTATTCACCGCACAAGAATATATGTGACTAGTAACAATCTTAAAACCTATGTATTGATATCTGTCTGGAAGTGAGTCAAGTGGGTGTAAATCCACATAAACACAGCCGTGAAAAGCAGCTAAACCCCATTATAAAAATAAATTACTTTTAAAAACCCGTAAAACAAAGACAGTGAAAGAGAGAGAAATTCTTACAAAATTCGTTCAGGGGCTGTGATGCCACCTGGATTGACCATATCTAGACCCACAGCTGGATGAGACGTAAGGGTGGACACTCTTGGGGCTGAGAGGTTGGGTGAGCAAACGCAGACCCTTTAAAGTAATACTGCGTGATACCCATCCCATGGGTCCCAAATCTCCAGGTTCAAGGGCATCTTCCTACATCGAAAACATGCATGAGAAACTCAGAAGATGGTACACCGTGTGATTTTGAAAGGTTTCTAAAACACACCCCATTTCTCATCTCCTTGTGCTCGGGTTCGCCTTTCCAGCTACTTTACTAGCAATCAACTTACTTGGAGAATCAGCACCTTTAACCTCCTGTTCCCTACAGGTTGCAATTTGTCCTGAGGATGAACGGGAAGAGGGGCAACCAATGAGAGACTAGATCTAGGTGTTGGGACAGGCACAGGTCACTCTATTTTCCCATCAGGAAGAAGAATTAATCACAGGCTCAGCCTGCCGCCCAGAAGCACAATAGGGCCTGAGGCAATCCCGCGCTTTTGCGGCCAGCTCCCAAAAAAGCGAGTTGAAAAATGGAGCTCAGGGACACTGCAATTCACAAACCCGCAGAGTTATAAATGATAACTCTCATCCACAGATATATTGAGGGAAGGCAACGAAGAGGATTTGAAAGCAAGGCAGAATTGCAGGGAACAGATTTCAGGAGGTAGATTCGAATCGCCTGTAAAGCACATGAAAAGCGGCAAAACGTCGACAATGATGCCCTTGGCCAAGAAGGGCGTATGCGTTTTTTCCAGAATATATTCAGGAAAAAACGCATACGCACTTTTTGGCCAACCAAGCAACCTGGAAAGGCAAATCAGCGCTACAAAGAAGTCTCGCTTCCCATCGGTCAAAAGGGCCATGCTGCAAAAAGTGTCAAAACCAGAAATGCAGGACAGGCCATGGAGAAATGGCAGCCTTGCTACGCTGATGGGCGGGATGTAAGGTGCCAACAGCCACTCTGGAGAAGTGTACGGTGTGTCCTGAAACATCGAAAAAACACAGCTTAGGGAGCATAGGGCACGTCCACTCATGGGCGTATAAATTGGGAAAACTAAAAATCAGCAAGACACAGGCACCCCAAAGTTTAGGGCTGCTCTGTTGACAAGAGCCTACACTTCATGACAACTTAAATATCCCAGGAAAGAGAAAAATGGATAAAGAAGTTGTGGTCCTTATGTACAATGGAATATCACTCAGACATGAAATCAATGTCATAAGGCTAGTAGAAGCAAGATGAGTGGACTTAGGTACGACGATTCTAAGTGAAATAAGTCACACAGAAAAAGACACTTATCATAAGCTATCACTTATAGAGGGAATGTAAAAACCGCTACACTTGAACTGAATTACAGAACAGAACAGAATCACACGTTTAGAAAACACACTATGGCTGCTTAACGGGAAAGGTGAGGTGGGGTGATGCATAAAACAAGGGGTTCAAATTCGCTCAGATACCGTTCCATACACCCAATATGTAATAGACAAGACCTACTCCTTGCTCAGTGAACTGGACTCAACACCCCCTATTCACCGCACAAGAATATATGTGACTAGTAACAATCTTAAAACCTATGTATTGATATCTGTCTGGAAGTGAGTCAAGTGGGTGTAAATCCGCATAAACACAGCCGTGAAAAGCAGCTAAACCCCATTATAAAAATAAATTACTTTTAAAAACCCGTAAAACAAAGACAGTGAAAGAGAGAGAAATTCTTACAAAATTCGTTCAGGGGCTGTGATGCAACCTGGATTGACCATATCTAGACCCACAGCTGGATGAGACATAAGGGTGGACACTCTTGGGGCTGAGAGGTTGGGTGAGCAAACGCAGACCCTTTAAAGTAATACTGCGTGATACCCATCCCATGGGTCCCAAATCTCCAGGTTCAAGGGCATCTTCCTACATCGAAAACGTGCATGAGAAACTCAGAAGATGGTACACCGTGTGATTTTGAAAGGTTTCTAAAACACACCCCATTTCTCATCTCCTTGTGCTCGGGTTCGCCTTTCCAGCTACTTTACTAGCAATCAACTTACTTGGAGAATCAGCACCTTTAACCTCCTGTTCCCTACAGGTTGCAATTTGTCCTGAGGATGAACGGGAAGAGGGGCAACCAATGAGAGACTAGATCTAGGTGTTGGGACAGGCACAGGTCACTCTATTTTCCCATCAGGAAGAAGAATTAATCACAGGCTCAGCCTGCCGCCCAGAAGCACAATAGGGCCTGAGGCAATCCCGCGCTTTTGCGGCCAGCTCCCAAAAAAGCGAGTTGAAAAATGGAGCTCAGGGACACTGCAATTCACAAACCCGCAGAGTTATAAATGATAACTCTCATCCACAGATATATTGAGGGAAGGCAACGAAGAGGATTTGAAAGCAAGGCAGAATTGCAGGAAACAGATTTCAGGAGGTAGATTCGAATCGCCTGTAAAGCACATGAAAAGCGGCAAAACGTCGACAATGATGCCCTTGGCCAAGAAGTGCGTATGCGTTTTTTCAAGAATATATTCAGGAAAAAACGCATACGCACTTTTTGGCCAACCAAGCAACCTGGAAAGGCAAATCAGCGCTACAAAGAAGTCTCGCTTCCCATCGGTCAAAAGGGCCATGCTGCAAAAAGTGTCAAAACCAGAAATGCAGGACAGGCCATGGAGAAATGGCAGCCTTGCTACGCTGATGGGCGGGATGTAAGGTGCCAACAGCCACTCTGGAGAAGTGTACGGTGTGTCCTGAAACATCGAAAAAACACAGCTTAGGGAGCATAGGGCACGTCCACTCATGGGCGTATAAATTGGGAAAACTAAAAATCAGCAAGACACAGGCACCCCAAAGTTTGGGGCTGCTCTGTTGACAAGAACCTCCACTTCATGACACCTTAAATATCCCAGGAAAGAGAAAAATGGATAAAAAAGTTGTGGTCCTTATGAACAATGGAACATCACTCAGACATGAAATCAATGTCATAAGGCTAGTAGTAGCAAGATGAGTGGACTTAGGTACGACGATTCTAAGTGAAATAAGTCACACAGAAAAAGACACTTATCATAAGCTATCACTTATAGAGGGAATGTAAAAACCGCTACACTTGAACTGAATTACAAAACAGAACAGAGTCACACGTTTAGAAAACACACTATGGCTGCTTAACGGGAAAGGTGAGGTGGGGTGATGCATAAAACAAGGGGTTCAAATTTGCTCAGATACCGTTCCATACACCCAATATGTAATAGACAAGACCTACTCCTTGCTCCGTGAACTGGACTCAACACCCCCTATTCACCGCACAAGAATATATGTGACTAGTAACAATCTTAAAACCGATGTATTGATATCTGTCTGGAAGTGAGTCAAGTGGGTGTAAATCCGCATAAACACAGCCGTGAAAAGCAGCTAAACCCCATTATAAAAATAAATTACTTTTAAAAACCCGTAAAACAAAGACAGTGAAAGAGAGAGAAATTCTTACAAAATTCGTTCAGGGGCTGTGATGCCACCTGGATTGACCATATCTAGACCCACAGCTGGATGAGACATAAGGGTGGACACTCTTGGGGCTGAGAGGTTGGGTGAGCAAACGCAGACCCTTTAAAGTAATACTGCGTGATACCCATCCCATGGGTCCCAAATCTCCAGGTTCAAGGGCATCTTCCTACATCGAAAACATGCATGAGAAACTCAGAAGATGGTACACCGTGTGATTTTGAAAGGTTTCTAAAACACACCCCATTTCTCATCTCCTTGTGCTCGGGTTCGCCTTTCCAGCTACTTTACTAGCAATCAACTTACTTGGAGAATCAGCACCTTTAACCTCCTGTTCCCTACAGGTTGCAATTTGTCCTGAGGATGAACGGGAAGAGGGGCAACCAATGAGAGACTAGATCTAGGTGTTGGGACAGGCACAGGTCACTCTATTTTCCCATCAGGAAGAAGAATTAATCACAGGCTCAGCCTGCCGCCCAGAAGCACAATAGGGCCTGAGGCAATCCCGCGCTTTTGCGGCCAGCTCCCAAAAAAGCGAGTTGAAAAATGGAGCTCAGGGACACTGCAATTCACAAACCCGCAGAGTTATAAATGATAACTCTCATCCACAGATATATTGAGGGAAGGCAACGAAGAGGATTTGAAAGCAAGGCAGAATTGCAGGAAACAGATTTCAGGAGGTAGATTCGAATCGCCTGTAAAGCACATGAAAAGCGGCAAAACATCGACAATGATGCCCTTGGCCAAGAAGGGCGTATGCGTTTTTTCCAGAATATATTCAGGAAAAAACGCATACGCCCTTTTTGGCCAACCAAGCAACCTGGAAAGGCAAATCAGCGCTACAAAGAAGTCTCGCTTCCCATCGGTCAAAAGGGCCATGCTGCAAAAAGTGTCAAAACCAGAAATGCAGGACAGGCCATGGAGAAATGGCAGCCTTGCTACGCTGATGGGCGGGATGTAAGGTGCCAACAGCCACTCTGGAGAAGTGTACGGTGTGTCCTGAAACATCGAAAAAACACAGCTTAGGGAGCATAGGGCACGTCCACTCATGGGCGTATAAATTGGGAAAACTAAAAATCAGCAAGACACAGGCACCCCAAAGTTTAGGGCTGCTCTGTTGACAAGAATCTCCACTTCATGACACCTTAAATATCCCAGGAAAGAGAAAAATGGATAAAGAAGTTGTGGTCCTTATGTACAATGGAATATCACTCAGACATGAAATCAATGTCATAAGGCTAGTAGAAGCAAGATGAGTGGACTTAGGTACGACGATTCTAAGTGAAATAAGTCACACAGAAAAAGACACTTATCATAAGCTATCACTTATAGAGGGAATGTAAAAACCGCTACACTTGAACTGAATTACAGAACAGAACAGAATCACACGTTTAGAAAACACACTATGGCTGCTTAACGGGAAAGGTGAGGTGGGGTGATGCATAAAACAAGGGGTTCAAATTCGCTCAGATACCGTTCCATACACCCAATATGTAATAGACAAGACCTACTCCTTGCTCAGTGAACTGGACTCAACACCCCCTATTCACCGCACAAGAATATATGTGACTAGTAACAATCTTAAAACCTATGTATTGATATCTGTCTGGAAGTGAGTCAAGTGGGTGTAAATCCGCATAAACACAGCCGTGAAAAGCAGCTAAACCCCATTATAAAAATAAATTACTTTTAAAAACCCGTAAAACAAAGACAGTGAAAGAGAGAGAAATTCTTACAAAATTCGTTCAGGGGCTGTGATGCAACCTGGATTGACCATATCTAGACCCACAGCTGGATGAGACATAAGGGTGGACACTCTTGGGGCTGAGAGGTTGGGTGAGCAAACGCAGACCCTTTAAAGTAATACTGCATGGTACCCAACCCATGGGTCCCAAATCTCCAGGTTCAAGGGCATCTTCCTACATCGAAAACTTGCATGAGGAACCCAGAAGAAGGTACACCGTGTGATTTTGAAAGGTTTCTAAAACGCACCCCATTTCTCATCTCCTTGTGCTCGGGTTCGCCTTTCCAGCTACTTTACTAGCAATCAACTTACTTGGAGAATCAGCACCTTTAACCTCCTGTTCCCTACAGGTTGCAATTTGTCCTGAGGATGAACGGGAAGAGGGGCAACCAATGAGAGACTAGATCTAGGTGTTGGGACAGGCACAGGTCACTCTATTTTCCCATCAGGAAGAAGAATTAATCACAGGCTCAGCCTGCCGCCCAGAAGCACAATAGGGCCTGAGGCAATCCCGCGCTTTTGCGGCCAGCTCCCAAAAAAGCGAGTTGAAAAATGGAGCTCAGGGACACTGCAATTCACAAACCCGCAGAGTTATAAATGATAACTCTCATCCACAGATATATTGAGGGAAGGCAACGAAGAGGATTTGAAAGCAAGGCAGAATTGCAGGAAACAGATTTCAGGAGGTAGATTCGAATCGCCTGTAAAGCACATGAAAAGCGGCAAAACGTCGACAATGATGCCCTTGGCCAAGAAGGGCGTATGCGTTTTTTCCAGAATATATTCAGGAAAAAACGCATACGCACTTTTTGGCCAACCAAGCAACCTGGAAAGGCAAATCAGCGCTACAAAGAAGTCTCGCTTCCCATCGGTCAAAAGGGCCATGCTGCAAAAAGTGTCAAAACCAGAAATGCAGGACAGGCCATGGAGAAATGGCAGCCTTGCTACGCTGATGGGCGGGATGTAAGGGGCCAACAGCCACTCTGGAGAAGTGTACGGTGTGTCCTGAAACATCGAAAAAACACAGCTTAGGGAGCATAGGGCACGTCCACTCATGGGCGTATAAATTGGGAAAACTAAAAATCAGCAAGACACAGGCACCCCAAAGTTTAGGGCTGCTCTGTTGACAAGAATCTCCACTTCATGACACCTTAAATATCCCAGGAAAGAGAAAAATGGATAAAGAAGTTGTGGTCCTTATGTACAATGGAATATCACTCAGACATGAAATCAATGTCATAAGGCTAGTAGAAGCAAGATGAGTGGACTTAGGTACGACGATTCTAAGTGAAATAAGTCACACAGAAAAAGACACTTATCATAAGCTATCACTTATAGAGGGAATGTAAAAACCGCTACACTTGAACTGAATTACAAAACAGAACAGAGTCACACGTTTAGAAAACACACTATGGCTGCTTAACGGGAAAGGTGAGGTGGGGTGATGCATAAAACAAGGGTTTCAAATTCGCTCAGATACCGTTCCATACACCCAATATGTAATAGACAAGACCTACTCCTTGCTCAGTGAACTGGACTCAACACCCCCTATTCACCGCACAAGAATATATGTGACTAGTAAGAATCTTAAAACCTATGTATTGATATCTGTCTGGAAGTGAGTCAAGTGGGTGTAAATCCGCATAAACACAGCCGTGAAAAGCAGCTAAACCCCATTATAAAAATAAATTACTTTTAAAAAGCCGTAAAACAAAGACAGTGAAAGAGAGAGAAATTCTTACAAAATTCGTTCAGAGGCTGTGATGCAACCTGGATTGACCATATCTACACGCACAGCTGGATGAGACATAAGGGTGGACAGTCTTGGGGCTGAAAGGTTGGGTTAGGTTGGGTGAGCAAACGCAGACCCTTTAAAGTAATACTGCGTGGTACCCATCCCATGGGTCCCAAGTCTCCAGGTTCAAGGGCATCTTCCTACATCGAAAACATGCATGAGGAACCCAGAAGAAGGTACACCGTGTGATTTTGAAAGGTTTCTAAAACGCACCTCATTTCTCATCTCCTTGTGCTCGGGTTCGCCATTCCAGCTACTTTACTAGCAATCTCCCTACTTGGAGAATCAGCACCTTTAACCTCCTGTTCCCTACAGGTTGCAATTTGTCCTGAGGATGAACGGGAAGAGGGGCAACCAATGAGAGACTAGATCTAGCTGTTGGGACAGGCACAGGTCACTCTATTTTCCCATCAGGAAGAAGAATTAACCACAGGCTCAGCCTGCTGCCAGGAACCAGAATAGGGCCTGAGGCAATCCCTTGCTTTTGCGACCAGCTCTCAAAAAAGACAGTTGAAAAATGGAGCTCAGGGACACTGCAATTCACAAACCCGCAGAGTTATAAGTGATAACTCTCATCCACAGATATATTGAGGGAAGTCAACGAAGAGGATTTGAAAGCAAGGCAGAATTGCAGGAAACAGATTTCAGGAGGTAGATTCGAATCGCCTTTAAGGCACATGAAAAGCGGCAAAACGTCGACAATGATGCCCTTGGCCAAAAAGGGCGTATGCGTTTTTTCCTGAATATATTCAGGAAAAAACGCATACGCCCTTTTTGGCCAACCAAGCAACCTGGAAAGGCAAATCAGCGCTACAAAGAAGTCTCGCTTCCTAAGGGTCAAAACGGCCATGCTGCAAAAAGTGTCAAAACCAGAAATGCAGGACAGGCCATGGAGAAATGGCAGCCTTGCTACGCTGATGGGCGGGATGTAAATTGCCAACAGCCACTCTGGAGAAGTGTATGGTGTGTCCTGAAACATCGAAAAAACACAGCTTAGTGAGCATAGGGCACGTCCACTCATGGGCGTATAAATTGGGAAAACTAAAAATCAGCAAGACACAGGCACCCCAAAGTTTGGGGCTGCTCTGTTGACAAGAACCTCCACTTCATGACACCTTAAATATCCCAGGAAAGAGAAAAATGGATAAAAAAGTTGTGGTCCTTATGTACAATGGAATATCACTCAGACATGAAATCAATGTCATAAGGCTAGTAGAAGCAAGATGAGTGGACTTAGGTATGACGATTCTAAGTGAAATAAGTCACACAGAAAAAGACACTTATCATAAGCTATCACTTATAGAGGGAATGTAAAAACCGCTACACTTGAACTGAATTACAAAACAGAACAGAGTCACACGTTTAGAAAACACACTATGGCTGCTTAACGGGAAAGGTGAGGTGGGGTGATGCATAAAACAAGGGGTTCAAATTTGCTCAGATACCGTTCCATACACCCAATATGTAATAGACAAGACCTACTCCTTGCTCCGTGAACTGGACTCAACACCCCCTATTCACCGCACAAGAATATATGTGACTAGTAACAATCTTAAAACCTATGTATTGATATCTGTCTGGAAGTGAGTCAAGTGGGTGTAAATCCACATAAACACAGCCGTGAAAAGCAGCTAAACCCCATTATAAAAATAAATTACTTTTAAAAACCCGTAAAACAAAGACAGTGAAAGAGAGAGAAATTCTTACAAAATTCGTTCAGGGGCTGTGATGCCACCTGGATTGACCATATCTAGACCCACAGCTGGATGAGACGTAAGGGTGGACACTCTTGGGGCTGAGAGGTTGGGTGAGCAAACGCAGACCCTTTAAAGTAATACTGCGTGATACCCATCCCATGGGTCCCAAATCTCCAGGTTCAAGGGCATCTTCCTACATCGAAAACATGCATGAGAAACTCAGAAGATGGTACACCGTGTGATTTTGAAAGGTTTCTAAAACACACCCCATTTCTCATCTCCTTGTGCTCGGGTTCGCCTTTCCAGCTACTTTAATAGCAATCAACTTACTTGGAGAATCAGCACCTTTAACCTCCTGTTCCCTACAGGTTGCAATTTGTCCTGAGGATGAACGGGAAGAGGGGCAACCAATGAGAGACTAGATCTAGGTGTTGGGACAGGCACAGGTCACTCTATTTTCCCATCAGGAAGAAGAATTAATCACAGGCTCAGCCTGCCGCCCAGAAGCACAATAGGGCCTGAGGCAATCCCGCGCTTTTGCGGCCAGCTCCCAAAAAAGCGAGTTGAAAAATGGAGCTCAGGGACACTGCAATTCACAAACCCGCAGAGTTATAAATGATAACTCTCATCCACAGATATATTGAGGGAAGGCAACGAAGAGGATTTGAAAGCAAGGCAGAATTGCAGGAAACAGATTTCAGGAGGTAGATTCGAATCGCCTGTAAAGCACATGAAAAGCGGCAAAACGTCGACAATGATGCCCTTGGCCAAAAAGGGCGTATGCGTTTTTTCCTGAATATATTCAGGAAAAAACGCATACGCCCTTTTTGGCCAACCAAGCAACCTGGAAAGGCAAATCAGCGCTACAAAGAAGTCTCGCTTCCCATCGGTCAAAAGGGCCATGCTGCAAAAAGTGTCAAAACCAGAAATGCAGGACAGGCCATGGAGAAATGGCAGCCTTGCTACGCTGATGAGCGGGATGTAAGTTGCCAACAGCCACTCTGGAGAAGTGTACGGTGTGTCCTGAAACATCGAAAAAACACAGCTTAGGGAGCATAGGGCACGTCCACTCATGGGCGTATAAATTGGGAAAACTAAAAATCAGCAAGACACAGGCACCCCAAAGTTTGGGGCTGCTCTGTTGACAAGAACCTCCACTTCATGACACCTTAAATATCCCAGGAAAGAGAAAAATGGATAAAGAAGTTGTGGTCCTTATGTACAATGCAATATCACTCAGACATGAAATCAATGTCATAAGGCTAGTAGAAGCAAGATGAGTGGACTTAGGTACGACGATTCTAAGTGAAATAAGTCACACAGAAAAAGACACTTATCATAAGCTATCACTTATAGAGGGAATGTAAAAACCGCTACACTTGAACTGAATTACAGAACAGAACAGAATCACACGTTTAGAAAACACACTATGGCTGCTTAACGGGAAAGGTGAGGTGGGGTGATGCATAAAACACGGGGTTCAAATTCGCTCAGATACCGTTCCATACACCCAATATGTAATAGACAAGACCTACTCCTTGCTCAGTGAACTGGACTCAACACGCCCTATTCACCGCACAAGAATATATGTGACTAGTAACAATCTTAAAACCTATGTATTGATATCTGTCTGGAAGTGAGTCAAGTGGGTGTAAATCCGCATAAACACAGCCGTGAAAAGCAGCTAAACCCCATTATAAAAATAAATTACTTTTAAAAACCCGTAAAACAAAGACAGTGAAAGAGAGAGAAATTCTTACAAAATTCGTTCAGAGGCTGTGATGCAACCTGGATTGACCATATCTACACGCACAGCTGGATGAGACATAAGGGTGGACAGTCTTGGGGCTGAAAGGTTGGGTTAGGTTGGGTGAGCAAACGCAGACCCTTTAAAGTAATACTGCGTGGTACCCATCCCATGGGTCCCAAGTCTCCAGGTTCAAGGGCATCTTCCTACATCGAAAACATGCATGAGGAACCCAGAAGAAGGTACACCGTGTGATTTTGAAAGGTTTCTAAAACGCACCTCATTTCTCATCTCCTTGTGCTCGGGTTCGCCATTCCAGCTACTTTACTAGCAATCTCCCTACTTGGAGAATCAGCACCTTTAACCTCCTGTTCCCTACAGGTTGCAATTTGTCCTGAGGATGAACGGGAAGAGGGGCAACCAATGAGAGACTAGATCTAGCTGTTGGGACAGGCACAGGTCACTCTATTTTCCCATCAGGAAGAAGAATTAACCACAGGCTCAGCCTGCTGCCAGGAACCAGAATAGGGCCTGAGGCAATCCCGTGCTTTTGCGACCAGCTCTCAAAAAAGACAGTTGAAAAATGGAGCTCAGGGACACTGCAATTCACAAACCCGCAGAGTTATAAGTGATAACTCTCATCCACAGATATATTGAGGGAAGTCAACGAAGAGGATTTGAAAGCAAGGCAGAATTGCAGGAAACAGATTTCAGGAGGTAGATTCGAATCGCCTTTAAGGCACATGAAAAGCGGCAAAACGTCGACAATGATGCCCTTGGCCAAAAAGGGCGTATGCGTTTTTTCCTGAATATATTCAGGAAAAAACGCATACGCCCTTTTTGGCCAACCAAGCAACCTGGAAAGGCAAATCAGCGCTACAAAGAAGTCTCGCTTCCTAAGGGTCAAAACGGCCATGCTGCAAAAAGTGTCAAAACCAGAAATGCAGGACAGGCCATGGAGAAATGGCAGCCTTGCTACGCTGATGGGCGGGATGTAAATTGCCAACAGCCACTCTGGAGAAGTGTATGGTGTGTCCTGAAACATCGAAAAAACACAGCTTAGTGAGCATAGGGCACGTCCACTCATGGGCGTATAAATTGGGAAAACTAAAAATCAGCAAGACACAGGCACCCCAAAGTTTGGGGCTGCTCTGTTGACAAGAACCTCCACTTCATGACACCTTAAATATCCCAGGAAAGAGAAAAATGGATAAAAAAGTTGTGGTCCTTATGTACAATGGAATATCACTCAGACATGAAATCAGTGTCATAAGGCTAGTAGAAGCAAGATGAGTGGACTTAGGTATGACGATTCTAAGTGAAATAAGTCACACAGAAAAAGACAATTATCATAAGCTATCACTTATAGAGGGAATGTAAAAACCGCTACACTTGAACTGAATTACAAAACAGAACAGAGTCACACGTTTAGAAAACACACTATGGCTGCTTAACGGGAAAGGTGAGGTGGGGTGATGCATAAAACAAGGGGTTCAAATTTGCTCAGATACCGTTCCATACACCCAATATGTAATAGACAAGACCTACTCCTTGCTCCGTGAACTGGACTCAACACCCCCTATTCACCGCACAAGAATATATGTGACTAGTAACAATCTTAAAACCTATGTATTGATATCTGTCTGGAAGTGAGTCAAGTGGGTGTAAATCCACATAAACACAGCCGTGAAAAGCAGCTAAACCCCATTATAAAAATAAATTACTTTTAAAAACCCGTAAAACAAAGACAGTGAAAGAGAGAGAAATTCTTACAAAATTCGTTCAGGGGCTGTGATGCCACCTGGATTGACCATATCTAGACCCACAGCTGGATGAGACGTAAGGGTGGACACTCTTGGGGCTGAGAGGTTGGGTGAGCAAACGCAGACCCTTTAAAGTAATACTGCGTGATACCCATCCCATGGGTCCCAAATCTCCAGGTTCAAGGGCATCTTCCTACATCGAAAACATGCATGAGAAACTCAGAAGATGGTACACCGTGTGATTTTGAAAGGTTTCTAAAACACACCCCATTTCTCATCTCCTTGTGCTCGGGTTCGCCTTTCCAGCTACTTTAATAGCAATCAACTTACTTGGAGAATCAGCACCTTTAACCTCCTGTTCCCTACAGGTTGCAATTTGTCCTGAGGATGAACGGGAAGAGGGGCAACCAATGAGAGACTAGATCTAGGTGTTGGGACAGGCACAGGTCACTCTATTTTCCCATCAGGAAGAAGAATTAATCACAGGCTCAGCCTGCCGCCCAGAAGCACAATAGGGCCTGAGGCAATCCCGCGCTTTTGCGGCCAGCTCCCAAAAAAGCGAGTTGAAAAATGGAGCTCAGGGACACTGCAATTCACAAACCCGCAGAGTTATAAATGATAACTCTCATCCACAGATATATTGAGGGAAGGCAACGAAGAGGATTTGAAAGCAAAGCAGAATTGCAGGAAACAGATTTCAGGAGGTAGATTCGAATCGCCTGTAAAGCACATGAAAAGCGGCAAAACGTCGACAATGATGCCCTTGGCCAAAAAGGGCGTATGCGTTTTTTCCTGAATATATTCAGGAAAAAACGCATACGCCCTTTTTGGCCAACCAAGCAACCTGGAAAGGCAAATCAGCGCTACAAAGAAGTCTCGCTTCCCATCGGTCAAAAGGGCCATGCTGCAAAAAGTGTCAAAACCAGAAATGCAGGACAGGCCATGGAGAAATGGCAGCCTTGCTACGCTGATGAGCGGGATGTAAGTTGCCAACAGCCACTCTGGAGAAGTGTACGGTGTGTCCTGAAACATCGAAAAAACACAGCTTAGGGAGCATAGGGCACGTCCACTCATGGGCGTATAAATTGGGAAAACTAAAAATCAGCAAGACACAGGCACCCCAAAGTTTGGGGCTGCTCTGTTGACAAGAACCTCCACTTCATGACACCTTAAATATCCCAGGAAAGAGAAAAATGGATAAAGAAGTTGTGGTCCTTATGTACAATGCAATATCACTCAGACATGAAATCAATGTCATAAGGCTAGTAGAAGCAAGATGAGTGGACTTAGGTACGACGATTCTAAGTGAAATAAGTCACACAGAAAAAGACACTTATCATAAGCTATCACTTATAGAGGGAATGTAAAAACCGCTACACTTGAACTGAATTACAGAACAGAACAGAATCACACGTTTAGAAAACACACTATGGCTGCTTAACGGGAAAGGTGAGGTGGGGTGATGCATAAAACACGGGGTTCAAATTCGCTCAGATACCGTTCCATACACCCAATATGTAATAGACAAGACCTACTCCTTGCTCAGTGAACTGGACTCAACACCCCCTATTCACCGCACAAGAATATATGTGACTAGTAACAATCTTAAAACCTATGTATTGATATCTGTCTGGAAGTGAGTCAAGTGGGTGTAAATCCGCATAAACACAGCCGTGAAAAGCAGCTAAACCCCATTATAAAAATAAATTACTTTTAAAAACCCGTTAAACAAAGACAGTGAAAGAGAGAGAAATTCTTACAAAATTCGTTCAGGGGCTGTGATGCCACCTGGATTGACCATATCTAGACCCACAGCTGGATGAGACATAAGGGTGGACACTCTTGGGGCTGAGAGGTTGGGTGAGCAAACGCAGACCCTTTAAAGTAATACTGCGTGATACCCATCCCATGGGTCCCAAATCTCCAGGTTCAAGGGCATCTTCCTACATCGAAAACATGCATGAGAAACTCAGAAGATGGTACACCGTGTGATTTTGAAAGGTTTCTAAAACACACCCCATTTCTCATCTCCTTGTGCTCGGGTTCGCCTTTCCAGCTACTTTACTAGCAATCAACTTACTTGGAGAATCAGCACCTTTAACCTCCTGTTCCCTACAGGTTGCAATTTCTCCGGAGGATGAACGGGAAGAGGGGCAACCAATGAGAGACTAGATCTAGGTGTTGGGACAGGCACAGGTCACTCTATTTTCCCATCAGGAAGAAGAATTAATCACAGGCTCAGCCTGCCGCCCAGAAGCACAATAGGGCCTGAGGCAATCCCGCGCTTTTGCGGCCAGCTCCCAAAAAAGCGAGTTGAAAAATGGAGCTCAGGGACACTGCAATTCACAAACCCGCAGAGTTATAAATGATAACTCTCATCCACAGATATATTGAGGGAAGGCAACGAAGAGGATTTGAAAGCAAGGCAGAATTGCAGGAAACAGATTTCAGGAGGTAGATTCGAATCGCCTGTAAAGCACATGTAAAGCGGCAAAACGTCGACAATGTTGCCCTTGGCCAAGAAGGACGTATGCGTTTTTTCATGAATATATTCAGGAAAAAACGCATACGCCCTTTTTGGACAACCAAGCAACATGGAAAGGCAAATCAGCACTACAAAGAAGTCTCGCTTCCCATGGGTCAAAAGGGCCATGCTGCAAAAAGTGTCAAAACCAGAAATGCAGGACAGGCCATGGAGAAATGGCAGCCTTGCTACGCTGATGGGCGGGATGTAAATTGCCAACAGCCACTCTGGAGAAGTGTACGGTGTGTCCTGAAACATGGAAAAAACACAGCTTAGTGAGCATAGGGCACGTCCACTCATGGGCGTATAAATTGGGAAAACTAAAAATCAGCAAGACACAGGCACCCCAAAGTTTGGGGCTGCTCTGTTGACAAGAACGTCCACTTCATGACACCTTAAATATCCCAGGAAAGAGAAAAATGTATAAAAAAGTTGTGGTCCTTATGTACAATGGAATATCACTCAGACATGAAATCAATGTCATAAGGCTAGTAGAAGCAAGATGAGTGGACTTAGGTACGACGATTCTAAGTGAAAAAAGTCACACAGAAAAAGACACTTATCATAAGCTATCACTTATAGAGGGAATGTAAAAACCGCTACACTTGAACTGAATTACAAAACAGAACAGAGTCACACGTTTAGAAAACACACTATGGCTGCTTAACGGGAAAGGTGAGGTGGGGTGATGCATAAAACAAGGGGTTCAAATTTGCTCAGATACCGTTCCATACACCCAATATGTAATAGACAAGACCTACTCCTTGCTCAGTGAACTGGACTCAACACCCCCTATTCACCGCACAAGAATATATGTGACTAGTAACAATCTTAAAACCTATGTATTGATATCTGTCTGGAAGTGAGTCAAGTGGGTGTAAATCCGCATAAACACAGCCGTGAAAAGCAGCTAAACCCCATTATAAAAATAAATTACCTTTAAAAACCCGTAAAACAAAGACAGAGAAAGAGAGAGAAATTCTTACAAAATTCGTTCAGAGGCTGTGATGCCACCTGGATTGACCATATCTAGACCCACAGCTGGATGAGACATAAGGGTGGACACTCTTGGGGCTGAGAGGTTGGGTGAGCAAACGCAGACCCTTTAAAGTAATACTGCGTGATACCCATCCCATGGGTCCCAAATCTCCAGGTTCAAGGGCATCTTCCTACATCGAAATCATGCATGAGAAACTCAGAAGATGGTACACCATGTGATTTTGAAAGGTTTCTAAAACGCACCTCATTTCTCATCTCCTTGTGCTCGGGTTCGCCTTTCCAGCTACTTTACTAGCAATCAACTTACTTGGAGAATCAGCACCTTTAACCTCCTGTTCCCTACAGGTTGCAATTTGTCCTGAGGATGAACGGGAAGAGGGGCAACCAATGAGAGACTAGATCTAGGTTTTGGGACAGGCACAGGTCACTCTATTTTCCCAACAGGAAGAAGAATTAATCACAGGCTCAGGCTGCCGCCCAGAAGCAGAATAGGGCCTGAGGCAATCCCGCGCTTTTGCGGCCAGCTCCCAAAAAAGCGAGTTGAAAAATGGAGCTCAGGGACACTGCAATTCACAAACCCGCAGAGTTATAAATGATAACTCTCATCCACAGATATATTGAGGGAAGGCAACGAAGAGGATTTGAAAGCAAGGCAGAATTGCAGGAAACAGATTTCAGGAGGTAGATTCGAATCGCCTGTAAAGCACATGAAAAGCGGCAAAACGTCGACAATGATGCCCTTGGCCAAGAAGGGCGTATGCGTTTTTTCCTGAATATATTCAGGAAAAAACGCATACGCCCTTTTTGGCCAACCAAGCAACCTGGAAAGGCAAATCAGTGCTACAAAGAAGTCTCGCTTCCCATCGGTCAAAAGGGCCATGCTGCAAAAAGTGTCAAAACCAGAAATGCAGGACAGGCCATGGAGAAATGGCAGCCTTGCTACGCTGATGGGCGGGATGTAAATTGCCAACAGCCACTCTGGAGAAGTGTACGGTGTGTCCTGAAACATCGAAAAAACACAGCTTAGGGAGCATAGGGCACGTCCACTCATGGGCGTATAAATTGGGAAAACTAAAAATCAGCAAGACACAGGCACCCCAAAGTTTAGGGCTGCTCTGTTGACAAGAACCTCCACTTCATGACACCTTAAATATATCCCAGGAAAGAGAAAAATGGATAAAGAAGTTGTGGTCTTTATGTACAATGCAATATCACTCAGACATGAAATCAATGTCATAAGGCTAGTAGAAGCAAGATGAGTGGACTTAGGTACGACGATTCTAAGTGAAATAAGTCACACAGAAAAAGACACTTATCATAAGGTATCACTTATAGAGGGAATGTAAAAACCGCTACACTTGAACTGAATTACAGAACAGAACAGAATCACACGTTTAGAAAACACACTATGGCTGCTTAACGGGAAAGGTGAGGTGGGGTGATGCATAAAACAAGGGGTTCAAATTCGCTCAGATACCGTTCCATACACCCAATATGTAATAGACAAGACCTACTCCTTGCTCAGTGAACTGGACTCAACACGCCCTATTCACCGCACAAGAATATATGTGACTAGTAACAATCTTAAAACCTATGTATTGATATCTGTCTGGAAGTGAGTCAAGTGGGTGTAAATCCGCATAAACACAGCCGTGAAAAGCAGCTAAACCCCATTATAAAAATAAATTACTTTTAAAAAGCCGTAAAACAAAGACAGTGAAAGAGAGAGAAATTCTTACAAAATTCGTTCAGAGGCTGTGATGCAACCTGGATTGACCATATCTACACGCACAGCTGGATGAGACATAAGGGTGGACAGTCTTGGGGCTGAAAGGTTGGGTTAGGTTGGGTGAGCAAACGCAGACCCTTTAAAGTAATACTGCGTGGTACCCATCCCATGGGTCCCAAGTCTCCAGGTTCAAGGGCATCTTCCTACATCAAAAACATGCATGAGGAACCCAGAAGAAGGTACACCGTGTGATTTTGAAAGGTTTCTAAAACGCACCTCATTTCTCATCTCCTTGTGCTCGGGTTCGCCATTCCAGCTACTTTACTAGCAATCTCCCTACTTGGAGAATCAGCACCTTTAACCTCCTGTTCCCTACAGGTTGCAATTTTTCCTGAGGATGAACGGGAAGAGGGGCAACCAATGAGAGACTAGATCTAGCTGTTGGGACAGGCACAGGTCACTCTATTTTCCCATCAGGAAGAAGAATTAACCACAGGCTCAGCCTGCTGCCAGGAACCAGAATAGGGCCTGAGGCAATCCCGTGCTTTTGCGACCAGCTCTCAAAAAAGACAGTTGAAAAATGGAGCTCAGGGACACTGCAATTCACAAACCCGCAGAGTTATAAGTGATAACTCTCATCCACAGATATATTGAGGGAAGTCAACGAAGAGGATTTGAAAGCAAGGCAGAATTGCAGGAAACAGATTTCAGGAGGTAGATTCGAATCGCCTTTAAGGCACATGAAAAGCGGCAAAACGTCGACAATGATGCCCTTGGCCAAAAAGGGCGTATGCGTTTTTTCCTGAATATATTCAGGAAAAAACGCATACGCCCTTTTTGGCCAACCAAGCAACCTGGAAAGGCAAATCAGCACTACAAAGAAGTCTCGCTTCCCATCGGTCAAAAGGGCCATGCTGCAAAAAGTGTCAAAACCAGAAATGCAGGACAGGCCATGGAGAAATGGCAGCCTTGCTACGCTGATGGGCGGGATGTAAATTGCCAACAGCCACTCTGGAGAAGTGTATGGTGTGTCCTGAAACATCGAAAAAACACAGCTTAGTGAGCATAGGGCACGTCCACTCATGGGCGTATAAATTGGGAAAACTAAAAATCAGCAAGACACAGGCACCCCAAAGTTTGGGGCTGCTCTGTTGACAAGAACCTCCACTTCATGACACCTTAAATATCCCAGGAAAGAGAAAAATGGATAAAAAAGTTGTGGTCCTTATGTACAATGGAATATCACTCAGACATGAAATCAATGTCATAAGGCTAGTAGAAGCAAGATGAGTGGACTTAGGTATGACGATTCTAAGTGAAATAAGTCACACAGAAAAAGACACTTATCATAAGCTATCACTTATAGAGGGAATGTAAAAACCGCTACACTTGAACTGAATTACAAAACAGAACAGAGTCACACGTTTAGAAAACACACTATGGCTGCTTAACGGGAAAGGTGAGGTGGGGTGATGCATAAAACAAGGGGTTCAAATTTGCTCAGATACCGTTCCATACACCCAATATGTAATAGACAAGACCTACTCCTTGCTCCGTGAACTGGACTCAACACCCCCTATTCACCGCACAAGAATATATGTGACTAGTAACAATCTTAAAACCTATGTATTGATATCTGTCTGGAAGTGTGTCAAGTGGGTGTAAATCCACATAAACACAGCCGTGAAAAGCAGCTAAACCCCATTATAAAAATAAATTACTTTTAAAAACCCGTAAAACAAAGACAGTGAAAGAGAGAGAAATTCTTACAAAATTCGTTCAGGGGCTGTGATGCCACCTGGATTGACCATATCTAGACCCACAGCTGGATGAGACGTAAGGGTGGACACTCTTGGGGCTGAGAGGTTGGGTGAGCAAACGCAGACCCTTTAAAGTAATACTGCGTGATACCCATCCCATGGGTCCCAAATCTCCAGGTTCAAGGGCATCTTCCTACATCGAAAACATGCATGAGAAACTCAGAAGATGGTACACCGTGTGATTTTGAAAGGTTTCTAAAACACACCCCATTTCTCATCTCCTTGTGCTCGGGTTCGCCTTTCCAGCTACTTTAATAGCAATCAACTTACTTGGAGAATCAGCACCTTTAACCTCCTGTTCCCTACAGGTTGCAATTTGTCCTGAGGATGAACGGGAAGAGGGGCAACCAATGAGAGACTAGATCTAGGTGTTGGGACAGGCACAGGTCACTCTATTTTCCCATCAGGAAGAAGAATTAATCACAGGCTCAGCCTGCCGCCCAGAAGCACAATAGGGCCTGAGGCAATCCCGCGCTTTTGCGGCCAGCTCCCAAAAAAGCGAGTTGAAAAATGGAGCTCAGGGACACTGCAATTCACAAACCCGCAGAGTTATAAATGATAACTCTCATCCACAGATATATTGAGGGAAGGCAACGAAGAGGATTTGAAAGCAAGGCAGAATTGCAGGAAACAGATTTCAGGAGGTAGATTCGAATCGCCTGTAAAGCACATGAAAAGCGGCAAAACGTCGACAATGATGCCCTTGGCCAAAAAGGGCGTATGCGTTTTTTCCTGAATATATTCAGGAAAAAACGCATACGCCCTTTTTGGCCAACCAAGCAACCTGGAAAGGCAAATCAGCGCTACAAAGAAGTCTCGCTTCCCATCGGTCAAAAGGGCCATGCTGCAAAAAGTGTCAAAACCAGAAATGCAGGACAGGCCATGGAGAAATGGCAGCCTTGCTACGCTGATGAGCGGGATGTAAGTTGCCAACAGCCACTCTGGAGAAGTGTACGGTGTGTCCTGAAACATCGAAAAAACACAGCTTAGTGAGCATAGGGCACGTCCACTCATGGGCGTATAAATTGGGAAAACTAAAAATCAGCAAGACACAGGCACCCCAAAGTTTGGGGCTGCTCTGTTGACAAGAACCTCCACTTCATGACACCTTAAATATCCCAGGAAAGAGAAAAATGGATAAAGAAGTTGTGGTCCTTATGTACAATGCAATATCACTCAGACATGAAATCAATGTCATAAGGCTAGTAGAAGCAAGATGAGTGGACTTAGGTACGACGATTCTAAGTGAAATAAGTCACACAGAAAAAGACACTTATCATAAGCTATCACTTATAGAGGGAATGTAAAAACCGCTACACTTGAACTGAATTACAGAACAGAACAGAATCACACGTTTAGAAAACACACTATGGCTGCTTAACGGGAAAGGTGAGGTGGGGTGATGCATAAAACACGGGGTTCAAATTCGCTCAGATACCGTTCCATACACCCAATATGTAATAGACAAGACCTACTCCTTGCTCAGTGAACTGGACTCAACACGCCCTATTCACCGCACAAGAATATATGTGACTAGTAACAATCTTAAAACCTATGTATTGATATCTGTCTGGAAGTGAGTCAAGTGGGTGTAAATCCGCATAAACACAGCCGTGAAAAGCAGCTAAACCCCATTATAAAAATAAATTACTTTTAAAAACCCGTAAAACAAAGACAGTGAAAGAGAGAGAAATTCTTACAAAATTCGTTCAGGGGCTGTGATGCCACCTGGATTGACCATATCTAGACCCACAGCTGGATGAGACATAAGGGTGGACACTCTTGGGGCTGAGAGGTTGGGTGAGCAAACGCAGACCCTTTAAAGTAATACTGCGTGATACCCATCCCATGGGTCCCAAATCTCCAGGTTCAAGGGCATCTTCCTACATCGAAAACATGCATGAGAAACTCAGAAGATGGTACACCGTGTGATTTTGAAAGGTTTCTAAAACACACCCCATTTCTCATCTCCTTGTGCTCGGGTTCGCCTTTCCAGCTACTTTACTAGCAATCAACTTACTTGGAGAATCAGCACCTTTAACCTCCTGTTCCCTACAGGTTGCAATTTCTCCGGAGGATGAACGGGAAGAGGGGCAACCAATGAGAGACTAGATCTAGGTGTTGGGACAGGCACAGGTCACTCTATTTTCCCATCAGGAAGAAGAATTAATCACAGGCTCAGCCTGCCGCCCAGAAGCACAATAGGGCCTGAGGCAATCACGCGCTTTTGCGGCCAGCTCCCAAAAAAGCGAGTTGAAAAATGGAGCTCAGGGACACTGCAATTCACAAACCCGCAGAGTTATAAATGATAACTCTCATCCACAGATATATTGAGGGAAGGCAACAAAGAGGATTTGAAAGCAAGGCAGAATTGCAGGAAACAGATTTCAGGAGGTAGATTCGAATCGCCTGTAAAGCACATGTAAAGCGGCAAAACGTCGACAATGTTGCCCTTGGCCAAGAAGGACGTATGCGTTTTTTCATGAATATATTCAGGAAAAAACGCATACGCCCTTTTTGGCCAACCAAGCAACCTGGAAAGGCAAATCAGCGCTACAAAGAAGTCTCGCTTCCCATCGGTCAAAAGCTCCATGCTGCAAAAAGTGTCAAAATCAGAAATGCAGGACAGGCCATGGAGAAATGGCAGCCTTGCTACGCTGATGAGTGGGATGTAAGTTGCCAACAGCCACTCTGGAGAAGTGTACGGTGTGTCCTGAAACATCGAAAAAACACAGCTTAGGGAGCATAGGGCACGTCCACTCATGGGCGTATAAATTGGGAAAACTAAAAATCAGCAAGACACAGGCACCCCAAAGTTTAGGGCTGCTCTGTTGACAAGAACCTCCACTTCATGACACCTTAAATATCCCAGGAAAGAGAAAAATGGATAAAGAAGTTGTGGTCCTTATGTACAATGCAATATCACTCAGACATGAAATCAATGTCATAAGGCTAGTAGAAGCAAGATGAGTGGACTTAGGTACGACGATTCTAAGTGAAATAAGTCACACAGAAAAAGACACTTATCATAAGCTATCACTTATAGAGGGAATGTAAAAACCGCTACACTTGAACTGAATTACAGAACAGAACAGAATCACACGTTTAGAAAACACACTATGGCTGCTTAACGGGAAAGGTGAGGTGGGGTGATGCATAAAACAAGGGGTTCAAATTCGCTCAGATACCGTTCCATACACCCAATATGTAATAGACAAGACCTACTCCTTGCTCAGTGAACTGGACTCAACACGCCCTATTCACCGCACAAGAATATATGTGACTAGTAACAATCTTAAAACCTATGTATTGATATCTGTCTGGAAGTGAGTCAAGTGGGTGTAAATCTGCATAAACACAGCCGTGAAAAGCAGCTAAACCCCATTATAAAAATAAATTACTTTTAAAAACCCGTAAAACAAAGACAGTGAAAGAGAGAGAAATTCTTTCAAAATTCGTTCAGAGGCTGTGATGCAACCTGGATTGACCATATCTACACGCACAGCTGGATGAGACATAAGGGTGGACAGTCTTGGGGCTGAAAGGTTGGGTTAGTTTGGGTGAGCAAACGCAGACCCTTTAAAGTAATACTGCGTGGTACCCATCCCATGGGTCCCAAGTCTCCAGGTTCAAGGGCATCTTCCTACATCGAAAACATGCATGAGAAACCCAGAAGATGGTACACCGTGTGATTTTGAAAGGTTTCTAAAACGCACCTCATTTCTCATCTCCTTGTGCTCGGGTTCGCCATTCCAGCTACTTTACTAGCAATCTCCCTACTTGGAGAATCAGCACCTTTAACCTCCTGTTCCCTACAGGTTGCAATTTGTCCGGAGGATGAACGGGAAGAGGGGCAACCAATGAGAGACTAGATCTAGCTGTTGGGACAGGCACAGGTCACTCTATTTTCCCATCAGGAAGAAGAATTAACCACAGGCTCAGCCTGCTGCCAGGAACCAGAATAGGGCCTGAGGCAATCCCGTGCTTTTGCGGCCAGCTCTCAAAAAAGACAGTTGAAAAATGGAGCTCAGGGACACTGCAATTCACAAACCCGCAGAGTTATAAGTGATAACTCTCATCCACAGATATATTGAGGGAAGTCAACGAAGAGGATTTGAAAGCAAGGCAGAATTGCAGGAAACAGATTTCAGGAGGTAGATTCGAATCGCCTTTAAGGCACATGAAAAGCGGCAAAACGTCGACAATGATGCCCTTGGCCAAAAAGGGCGTATGCGTTTTTTCCTGAATATATTCAGGAAAAAACGCATACGCACTTTTTGGCCAACCAAGCAACCTGGAAAGGCAAATCAGCGCTACAAAGAAGTCTCGCTTCCTAAGGGTCAAAGGGCCATGCTGCAAAAAGTGTCAAAACCAGAAATGCAGGACAGGCCATGGAGAAATGGCAGCCTTGCTACGCTGATGGGCGGGATGTAAATCCCAACAGCCACTCTGGAGAAGTGTATGGTGTGTCCTGAAACATCGAAAAAACACAGCTTAGTGAGCATAGGGCACGTCCACTCATGGGCGTATAAATTGGGAAAACTAAAAATCAGCAAGACACAGGCACCCCAAAGTTTGGGGCTGCTCTGTTGACAAGAACCTCCACTTCATGACACCTTAAATATCCCAGGAAAGAGAAAAATGGATAAAGAAGTTGTGGTCCTTATGTACAATGCAATATCACTCAGACATGAAATCAATGTCATAAGGCTAGTAGAAGCAAGATGAGTGGACTTAGGTACGACGATTCTAAGTGAAATAAGTCACACAGAAAAAGACACTTATCATAAGCTATCACTTATAGAGGGAATGTAAAAACCGCTACACTTGAACTGAATTACAGAACAGAACAGAATCACACGTTTAGAAAACACACTATGGCTGCTTAACGGGAAAGGTGAGGTGGGGTGATGCATAAAACACGGGGTTCAAATTCGCTCAGATACCGTTCCATACACCCAATATGTAATAGACAAGACCTACTCCTTGCTCAGTGAACTGGACTCAACACGCCCTATTCACCGCACAAGAATATATGTGACTAGTAACAATCTTAAAACCTATGTATTGATATCTGTCTGGAAGTGAGTCAAGTGGGTGTAAATCCGCATAAACACAGCCGTGAAAAGCAGCTAAACCCCATTATAAAAATAAATTACTTTTAAAAACCCGTAAAACAAAGACAGTGAAAGAGAGAGAAATTCTTACAAAATTCGTTCAGGGGCTGTGATGCCACCTGGATTGACCATATCTAGACCCACAGCTGGATGAGACATAAGGGTGGACACTCTTGGGGCTGAGAGGTTGGGTGAGCAAACGCAGACCCTTTAAAGTAATACTGCGTGATACCCATCCCATGGGTCCCAAATCTCCAGGTTCAAGGGCATCTTCCTACATCGAAAACATGCATGAGAAACTCAGAAGATGGTACACCGTGTGATTTTGAAAGGTTTCTAAAACACACCCCATTTCTCATCTCCTTGTGCTCGGGTTCGCCTTTCCAGCTACTTTACTAGCAATCAACTTACTTGGAGAATCAGCACCTTTAACCTCCTGTTCCCTACAGGTTGCAATTTGTCCTGAGGATGAACGGGAAGAGGGGCAACCAATGAGAGACTAGATCTAGGTGTTGGGACAGGCACAGGTCACTCTATTTTCCCATCAGGAAGAAGAATTAATCACAGGCTCAGCCTGCCGCCCAGAAGCACAATAGGGCCTGAGGCAATCCCGCGCTTTTGCGGCCAGCTCCCAAAAAAGCGAGTTGAAAAATGGAGCTCAGGGACACTGCAATTCACAAACCCGCAGAGTTATAAATGATAACTCTCATCCACAGATATATTGAGGGAAGGCAACGAAGAGGATTTGAAAGCAAGGCAGAATTGCAGGAAACAGATTTCAGGAGGTAGATTCGAATCGCCTGTAAAGCACATGTAAAGCGGCAAAACTTCGACAATGTTGCCCTTGGCCAAGAAGGACGTATGCGTTTTTTCATGAATATATTCAGGAAAAAACGCATACGCCCTTTTTGGCCAACCAAGCAACCTGGAAAGGCAAATCAGCGCTACAAAGAAGTCTCGCTTCCCATCGGTCAAAAGCTCCATGCTGCAAAAAGTGTCAAAACCAGAAATGCAGGACAGGCCATGGAGAAATGGCAGCCTTGCTACGCTGATGAGCGGGATGTAAGTTGCCAACAGCCACTCTGGAGAAGTGTACGGTGTGTCCTGAAACATCGAAAAAACACAGCTTAGGGAGCATAGGGCACGTCCACTCATGGGCGTATAAATTGGGAAAACTAAAAATCAGCAAGACACAGGCACCCCAAAGTTTAGGGCTGCTCTGTTGACAAGAACCTCCACTTCATGACACCTTAAATATCCCAGGAAAGAGAAAAATGGATAAAGAAGTTGTGGTCCTTATGTACAATGCAATATCACTCAGACATGAAATCAATGTCATAAGGCTAGTAGAAGCAAGATGAGTGGACTTAGGTACGACGATTCTAAGTGAAATAAGTCACACAGAAAAAGACACTTATCATAAGCTATCACTTATAGAGGGAATGTAAAAACCGCTACACTTGAACTGAATTACAGAACAGAACAGAATCACACGTTTAGAAAACACACTATGGCTGCTTAACGGGAAAGGTGAGGTGGGGTGATGCATAAAACAAGGGGTTCAAATTCGCTCAGATACCGTTCCATACACCCAATATGTAATAGACAAGACCTACTCCTTGCTCAGTGAACTGGACTCAACACGCCCTATTCACCGCACAAGAATATATGTGACTAGTAACAATCTTAAAACCTATGTATTGATATCTGTCTGGAAGTGAGTCAAGTGGGTGTAAATCTACATAAACACAGCCGTGAAAAGCAGCTAAACCCCATTATAAAAATAAATTACTTTTAAAAACCCGTAAAACAAAGACAGTGAAAGAGAGAGAAATTCTTTCAAAATTCGTTCAGAGGCTGTGATGCAACCTGGATTGACCATATCTACACGCACAGCTGGATGAGACATAAGGGTGGACAGTCTTGGGGCTGAAAGGTTGGGTTAGTTTGGGTGAGCAAACGCAGACCCTTTAAAGTAATACTGCGTGGTACCCATCCCATGGGTCCCAAGTCTCCAGGTTCAAGGGCATCTTCCTACATCGAAAACATGCATGAGAAACCCAGAAGATGGTACACCGTGTGATTTTGAAAGGTTTCTAAAACGCACCTCATTTCTCATCTCCTTGTGCTCGGGTTCGCCATTCCAGCTACTTTACTAGCAATCTCCCTACTTGGAGAATCAGCACCTTTAACCTCCTGTTCCCTACAGGTTGCAATTTGTCCGGAGGATGAACGGGAAGAGGGGCAACCAATGAGAGACTAGATCTAGCTGTTGGGACAGGCACAGGTCACTCTATTTTCCCATCAGGAAGAAGAATTAACCACAGGCTCAGCCTGCTGCCAGGAACCAGAATAGGGCCTGAGGCAATCCCGTGCTTTTGCGGCCAGCTCTCAAAAAAGACAGTTGAAAAATGGAGCTCAGGGACACTGCAATTCACAAACCCGCAGAGTTATAAGTGATAACTCTCATCCACAGATATATTGAGGGAAGTCAACGAAGAGGATTTGAAAGCAAGGCAGAATTGCAGGAAACAGATTTCAGGAGGTAGATTCGAATCGCCTTTAAGGCACATGAAAAGCGGCAAAACGTCAACAATGATGCCCTTGGCCAAAAAGGGCGTATGCGTTTTTTCCTGAATATATTCAGGAAAAAACGCATACGCCCTTTTTGGACAACCAAGCAACATGGAAAGGCAAATCAGCGCTACAAAGAAGTCTCGCTTCCCATGGGTCAAAAGGGCCATGCTGCAAAAAGTGTCAAAACCAGAAATGCAGGACAGGCCATGGAGAAATGGCAGCCTTGCTACGCTGATGGGCGGGATGTAAATTGCCAACAGCCACTCTGGAGAAGTGTACGGTGTGTCCTGAAACATCGAAAAAACACAGCTTAGTGAGCATAGGGCACGTCCACTCATGGGCGTATAAATTGGGAAAACTAAAAATCAGCAAGACACAGGCACCCCAAAGTTTGGGGCTGCTCTGTTGACAAGAACCTCCACTTCATGACACCTTAAATATCCCAGGAAAGAGAAAAATGGATAAAAAAGTTGTGGTCCTTATGTACAATGGAATATCACTCAGACATGAAATCAATGTCATAAGGCTAGTAGAAGCAAGATGAGTGGACTTAGGTACGACGATTCTAAGTGAAAAAAGTCACACAGAAAAAGACACTTATCATAAGCTATCACTTATAGAGGGAATGTAAAAACCGCTACACTTGAACTGAATTACAAAACAGAACAGAGTCACACGTTTAGAAAACACACTATGGCTGCTTAACGGGAAAGGTGAGGTGGGGTGATGCATAAAACAAGGGGTTCAAATTCGCTCAGATACCGTTCCATACACCCAATATGTAATAGACAAGACCTACTCCTTGCTCAGTGAACTGGACTCAACACGCCCTATTCACCGCACAAGAATATATGTGACTAGTAACAATCTTAAAACCTATGTATTGATATCTGTCTGGAAGTGAGTCAAGTGGGTGTAAATCCGCATAAACACAGCCGTGAAAAGCAGCTAAACCCCATTATAAAAATAAATTACTTTTAAAAAGCCGTAAAACAAAGACAGTGAAAGAGAGAGAAATTCTTACAAAATTCGTTCAGAGGCTGTGATGCAACCTGGATTGACCATATCTACACGCACAGCTGGATGAGACATAAGGGTGGACAGTCCTGGGGCTGAAAGGTTGGGTTAGGTTGGGTGAGCAAACGCAGACCCTTTAAAGTAATACTGCGTGGTACCCATCCCATGGGTCCCAAGTCTCCAGGTTCAAGGGCATCTTCCTACATCGAAAACATGCATGAGGAACCCAGAAGAAGGTACACCGTGTGATTTTGAAAGGTTTCTAAAACGCACCTCATTTCTCATCTCCTTGTGCTCGGGTTCGCCATTCCAGCTACTTTACTAGCAATCTCCCTACTTGGAGAATCAGCACCTTTAACCTCCTGTTCCCTACAGGTTGCAATTTGTCCTGAGGATGAACGGGAAGAGGGGCAACCAATGAGAGACTAGATCTAGCTGTTGGGACAGGCACAGGTCACTCTATTTTCCCATCAGGAAGAAGAATTAACCACAGGCTCAGCCTGCTGCCAGGAACCAGAATAGGGCCTGAGGCAATCCCGTGCTTTTGCGGCCAGCTCTCAAAAAAGACAGTTGAAAAATGGAGCTCAGGGACACTGCAATTCACAAACCCGCAGAGTTATAAGTGATAACTCTCATCCACAGATATATTGAGGGAAGTCAACGAAGAGGATTTGAAAGCAAGGCAGAATTGCAGGAAACAGATTTCAGGAGGTAGATTCGAATCGCCTTTAAGGCACATGAAAAGCGGCAAAACGTCGACAATGATGCCCTTGGCCAAAAAGGGCGTATGCGTTTTTTCCTGAATATATTCAGGAAAAAACGCATACGCCCTTTTTGGCCAACCAAGCAACCTGGAAAGGCAAATCAGCGCTACAAAGAAGTCTCGCTTCCTAAGGGTCAAAGGGCCATGCTGCAAAAAGTGTCAAAACCAGAAATGCAGGACAGGCCATGGAGAAATGGCAGCCTTGCTACGCTGATGGGCGGGTTGTAAATTGCCAACAGCCACTCTGGAGAAGTGTATGGTGTGTCCTGAAACATCGAAAAAACACAGCTTAGTGAGCATAGGGCACGTCCACTCATGGGCGTATAAATTGGGAAAACTAAAAATCAGCAAGACACAGGCACCCCAAAGTTTGGGGCTGCTCTGTTGACAAGAACCTCCACTTCATGACACCTTAAATATCCCAGGAAAGAGAAAAATGGATAAAGAAGTTGTGGTCCTTATGTACAATGGAATATCACTCAGACATGAAATCAATGTCATAAGGCTAGTAGAAGCAAGATGAGTGGACTTAGGTATGACGATTCTAAGTGAAATAAGTCACACAGAAAAAGACACTTATCATAAGCTATCACTTATAGAGGGAATGTAAAAACCGCTACACTTGAACTGAATTACAAAACAGAACAGAGTCACACGTTTAGAAAACACACTATGGCTGCTTAACGGGAAAGGTGAGGTGGGGTGATGCATAAAACAAGGGGTTCAAATTCGCTCAGATACCGTTCCATACACCCAATATGTAATAGACAAGACCTACTCCTTGCTCCGTGAACTGGACTCAACACCCCCTATTCACCGCACAAGAATATATGTGACTAGTAACAATCTTAAAACCTATGTATTGATATCTGTCTGGAAGTGAGTCAAGTGGGTGTAAATCCGCATAAACACAGCCGTGAAAAGCAGCTAAACCCCATTATAAAAATAAATTACTTTTAAAAACCCGTAAAACAAAGACAGTGAAAGAGAGAGAAATTCTTACAAAATTCGTTCAGGGGCTGTGATGCCACCTGGATTGACCATATCTAGACCCACAGCTGGATGAGACGTAAGGGTGGACACTCTTGGGGCTGAGAGGTTGGGTGAGCAAACGCAGACCCTTTAAAGGAATACTGCGTGATACCCATCGCATGGGTCCCAAATCTCCAGGTTCAAGGGCATCTTCCTACATCGAAAACATGCATGAGAAACTCAGAAGATGGTACACCGTGTGATTTTGAAAGGTTTCTAAAACACACCCCATTTCTCATCTCCTTGTGCTCGGGTTCGCCTTTCCAGCTACTTTACTAGCAATCAACTTACTTGGAGAATCAGCACCTTTAACCTCCTGTTCCCTACAGGTTGCAATTTGTCCTGAGGATGAACGGGAAGAGGGGCAACCAATGAGAGACTAGATCTAGGTGTTGGGACAGGCACAGGTCACTCTATTTTCCCATCAGGAAGAAGAATTAATCACAGGCTCAGCCTGCCGCCCAGAAGCACAATAGGGCCTGAGGCAATCCCGCGCTTTTGCGGCCAGCTCCCAAAAAACCGAGTTGAAAAATGGAGCTCAGGGACACTGCAATTCACAAACCCGCAGAGTTATAAATGATAACTCTCATCCACAGATATATTGAGGGAAGGCAACGAAGAGGATTTGAAAGCAAGGCAGAATTGCAGGAAACAGATTTCAGGAGGTAGATTCGAATCGCCTGTAAAGCACATGAAAAGCGGCAAAACGTCGACAATGATGCCCTTGGCCAAAAAGGGCGTATGCGTTTTTTCCTGAATATATTCAGGAAAAAACGCATACGCCCTTTTTGGCCAACCAAGCAACCTGGAAAGGCAAATCAGCGCTAAAAAGAAGTCTCGCTTCCCATCGGTCAAAAGGGCCATGCTGCAAAAACTGTCAAAACCAGAAATGCAGGACAGGCCATGGAGAAATGGCAGCCTTGCTACGTTGATGAGCGGGATGTAAGTTGCCAACAGCCACTCTGGAGAAGTGTACGGTGTGTCCTGAAACATCGAAAAAACACAGCTTAGGGAGCATAGGGCACGTCCACTCATGGGCGTATAAATTGGGAAAACTAAAAATCAGCAAGACACAGGCACCCCAAAGTTTAGGGCTCCTCTGTTGACAAGAGCCTACACTTCATGACAACTTAAATATCCCAGGAAAGAGAAAAATGGATAAAGAAGTTGTGGTCCTTATGTACAATGGAATATCACTCAGACATGAAATCAATGTCATAAGGCTAGTAGAAGCAAGATGAGTGGACTTAGGTACGACGATTCTAAGTGAAATAAGTCACACAGAAAAAGACACTTATCATAAGCTATCACTTATAGAGGGAATGTAAAAACCGCTACACTTGAACTGAATTACAAAACAGAACAGAGTCACACGTTTAGAAAACACACTATGGCTGCTTAACGGGAAAGGTGAGGTGGGGTGATGCATAAAACAAGGGTTTCAAATTCGCTCAGATACCGTTCCATACACCCAATATGTAATAGACAAGACCTACTCCTTGCTCCGTGAACTGGACTCAACACCCCCTATTCACCGCACAAGAATATATGTGACTAGTAAGAATCTTAAAACCTATGTATTGATATCTGTCTGGAAGTGAGTCAAGTGGGTGTAAAGCCGCATAAACACAGCCGTGAAAAGCAGCTAAACCCCATTATAAAAATAAATTACTTTTAAAAACCCGTAAAACAAAGACAGTGAAAGAGAGAGAAATTCTTACAAAATTCGTTCAGGGGCTGTGATGCCACCTGGATTGACCATATCTAGACCCACAGCTGGATGAGACATAAGGGTGGACACTCTTGGGGCTGAGAGGTTGGGTGAGCAAACGCAGACCCTTTAAAGTAATACTGCGTGGTACCCATCCCATGGGTCCCAAGTCTCCAGGTTCAAGGGCATCTTCCTACATCGAAAACATGCATGAGAAACTCAGAAGATGGTACACCGTGTGATTTTGAAAGGTTTCTAAAACGCACCTCATTTCTCATCTCCTTGTGCTCGGGTTCGCCATTCCAGCTACTTTACTAGCAATCTCCCTACTTGGAGAATCAGCACCTTTAACCTCCTGTTCCCTACAGGTTGCAATTTGTCCGGAGGATGAACGGGAAGAGGGGCAACCAATGAGAGACTAGATCTAGCTGTTGGGACAGGCACAGGTCACTCTATTTTCCCATCAGGAAGAAGAATTAACCACAGGCTCAGACTGCTGCCAGGAACCAGAATAGGGCCTGAGGCAATCCCGTGCTTTTGCGGCCAGCTCTCAAAAAAGACAGTTGAAAAATGGAGCTCAGGGACACTGCAATTCACAAACCCGCAGAGTTATAAGTGATAACTCTCATCCACAGATATATTGAGGGAAGGCAACGAAGAGGATTTGAAAGCAAGGCAGAATTGCAGGAAACAGATTTCAGGAGGTAGATTCGAATGGCCTTTAAGGCACATGAAAAGCGGCAAAACGTCGACAATGATGCCCTTGGCCAAAAAGGGCGTATGCGTTTTTTCCTGAATATATTCAGGAAAAAACGCATACGCCCTTTTTGGCCAACCAAGCAACCTGGAAAGCAAATCAGCGCTACAAAGAAGTCTCGCTTCCCATCGGCCAAAAGGGCCATGCTGCAAAAAGTGTCAAAACCAGAAATGCAGGACAGGCCATGGAGAAATGGCAGCCTTGCTACGCTGATGGGCGGGATGTAAATTGCCAACAGCCACTCTGGAGAAGTGTACGGTGTGTCCTGAAACATCGAAAAAACACACCTTAGGGAGCATAGGGCACGTCCACTCATGGGCGTATAAATTGGGAAAACTAAAAATCAGCAAGACACAGGCACCCCAAAGTTTGGGGCTGCTCTGTTGACAAGAACCTCCACTTCATGACACCTTAAATATCCCAGGAAAGAGAAAAATGGATATAAAAGTTGTGGTCCTTATGTACAATGGAATATCACTCAGACATGAAATCAATGTCATAAGGCTAGTAGAAGCAAGATGAGTGGACTTAGGTACGACGATTCTAAGTGAAATAAGTCACACAGAAAAAGACACTTATCATAAGCTATCACTTATAGAGGGAATGTAAAAACCGCTACACTTGAACTGAATTACAAAACAGAAAAGAGTCACACGTTTAGAAAACACACTATGGCTGCTTAACGGGAAAGGTGAGGTGGGGTGATGCATAAAACAAGGGGTTCAAATTCGCTCAGATACCGTTCCATACACCCTATATGTAATACACAAGACCTACTCCTTGCTCAGTGAACTGGACTCAACACCCCCTATTCACCGCACAAGAATATATATGACTAGTAACAATCTTAAAACCTATGTATTGATATCTGTCTGGAAGTGAGTCAAGTGGGTGTAAATCCGCATAAACACAGCCGTGAAAAGCAGCTAAACCCCATTATAAAAATAAATTACTTTTAAAAACCCGTAAAACAAAGACAGTGAAAGAGAGAGAAATTCTTTCAAAATTCGTTCAGAGGCTGTGATGCAACCTGGATTGACCATATCTACACGCACAGCTGGATGAGACATAAGGGTGGACAGTCTTGGGGCTGAAAGGTTGGGTTAGTTTGGGTGAGCAAACGCAGACCCTTTAAAGTAATACTGCGTGGTACCCATCCCATGGGTCCCAAGTCTCCAGGTTCAAGGGCATCTTCCTACATCGAAAACATGCATGAGAAACTCAGAAGATGGTACACCGTGTGATTTTGAAAGGTTTCTAAAACGCACCTCATTTCTCATCTCCTTGTGCTCGGGTTCGCCATTCCAGCTACTTTACTAGCAATCTCCCTACTTGGAGAATCAGCACCTTTAACCTCCTGTTCCCTACAGGTTGCAATTTGTCCGGAGGATGAACGGGAAGAGGGGCAACCAATGAGAGACTAGATCTAGCTGTTGGGACAGGCACAGGTCACTCTATTTTCCCATCAGGAAGAAGAATTAACCACAGGCTCAGACTGCTGCCAGGAACCAGAATAGGGCCTGAGGCAATCCCGTGCTTTTGCGGCCAGCTCTCAAAAAAGACAGTTGAAAAATGGAGCTCAGGGACACTGCAATTCACAAACCCGCAGAGTTATAAGTGATAACTCTCATCCACAGATATATTGAGGGAAGGCAACGAAGAGGATTTGAAAGCAAGGCAGAATTGCAGGAAACAGATTTCAGGAGGTAGATTCGAATGGCCTTTAAGGCACATGAAAAGCGGCAAAACGTCGACAATGATGCCCTTGGCCAAAAAGGGCGTATGCGTTTTTTCCTGAATATATTCAGGAAAAAACGCATACGCCCTTTTTGGCCAACCAAGCAACCTGGAAAGCAAATCAGCGCTACAAAGAAGTCTCGCTTCCCATCGGCCAAAAGGGCCATGCTGCAAAAAGTGTCAAAACCAGAAATGCAGGACAGGCCATGGAGAAATGGCAGCCTTGCTACGCTGATGGGCGGGATGTAAATTGCCAACAGCCACTCTGGAGAAGTGTACGGTGTGTCCTGAAACATCGAAAAAACACAGCTTAGGGAGCATAGGGCACGTCCACTCATGGGCGTATAAATTGGGAAAACTAAAAATCAGCAAGACACAGGCACCCCAAAGTTTGGGGCTGCTCTGTTGACAAGAACCTCCACTTCATGACACCTTAAATATCCCAGGAAAGAGAAAAATGGATATAAAAGTTGTGGTCCTTATGTACAATGGAATATCACTCAGACATGAAATCAATGTCATAAGGCTAGTAGAAGCAAGATGAGTGGACTTAGGTACGACGATTCTAAGTGAAATAAGTCACACAGAAAAAGACACTTATCATAAGCTATCACTTATAGAGGGAATGTAAAAACCGCTACACTTGAACTGAATTACAAAACAGAAAAGAGTCACACGTTTAGAAAACACACTATGGCTGCTTAACGGGAAAGGTGAGGTGGGGTGATGCATAAAACAAGGGGTTCAAATTCGCTCAGATACCGTTCCATACACCCTATATGTAATACACAAGACCTACTCCTTGCTCAGTGAACTGGACTCAACACCCCCTATTCACCGCACAAGAATATATATGACTAGTAACAATCTTAAAACCTATGTATTGATATCTGTCTGGAAGTGAGTCAAGTGGGTGTAAATCCGCATAAACACAGCCGTGAAAAGCAGCTAAACCCCATTATAAAAATAAATTACTTTTAAAAACCCGTAAAACAAAGACAGTGAAAGAGAGAGAAATTCTTTCAAAATTCGTTCAGAGGCTGTGATGCAACCTGGATTGACCATATCTACACGCACAGCTGGATGAGACATAAGGGTGGACAGTCTTGGGGCTGAAAGGTTGGGTTAGTTTGGGTGAGCAAACGCAGACCCTTTAAAGTAATACTGCGTGGTACCCATCCCATGGGTCCCAAGTCTCCAGGTTCAAGGGCATCTTCCTACATCGAAAACATGCATGAGAAACCCAGAAGATGGTACACCGTGTGATTTTGAAAGGTTTCTAAAACGCACCTCATTTCTCATCTCCTTGTGCTCGGGTTCGCCATTCCAGCTACTTTACTAGCAATCTCCCTACTTGGAGAATCAGCACCTTTAACCTCCTGTTCCCTACAGGTTGCAATTTGTCCGGAGGATGAACGGGAAGAGGGGCAACCAATGAGAGACTAGATCTAGCTGTTGGGACAGGCACAGGTCACTCTATTTTCCCATCAGGAAGAAGAATTAACCACAGGCTCAGCCTGCTGCCAGGAACCAGAATAGGGCCTGAGGCAATCCCGTGCTTTTGCGGCCAGCTCTCAAAAAAGACAGTTGAAAAATGGAGCTCAGGGACACTGCAATTCACAAACCCGCAGAGTTATAAGTGATAACTCTCATCCACAGATATATTGAGGGAAGTCAACGAAGAGGATTTGAAAGCAAGGCAGAATTGCAGGAAACAGATTTCAGGAGGTAGATTCGAATCGCCTTTAAGGCACATGAAAAGCGGCAAAACGTCGACAATGATGCCCTTGGCCAAAAAGGGCGTATGCGTTTTTTCCTGAATATATTCAGGAAAAAACGCATACGCCCTTTTTGGACAACCAAGCAACATGGAAAGGCAAATCAGCGCTACAAAGAAGTCTCGCTTCCCATGGGTCAAAAGGGCCATGCTGCAAAAAGTGTCAAAACCAGAAATGCAGGACAGGCCATGGAGAAATGGCAGCCTTGCTACGCTGATGGGCGGGATGTAAATTGCCAACAGCCACTCTGGAGAAGTGTACGGTGTGTCCTGAAACATCGAAAAAACACAGCTTAGTGAGCATAGGGCACGTCCACTCATGGGCGTATAAATTGGGAAAACTAAAAATCAGCAAGACACAGGCACCCCAAAGTTTGGGGCTGCTCTGTTGACAAGAACCTCCACTTCATGACACCTTAAATATCCCAGGAAAGAGAAAAATGGATAAAAAAGTTGTGGTCCTTATGTACAATGGAATATCACTCAGACATGAAATCAATGTCATAAGGCTAGTAGAAGCAAGATGAGTGGACTTAGGTACGACGATTCTAAGTGAAAAAAGTCACACAGAAAAAGACACTTATCATAAGCTATCACTTATAGAGGGAATGTAAAAACCGCTACACTTGAACTGAATTACAAAACAGAACAGAGTCACACGTTTAGAAAACACACTATGGCTGCTTAACGGGAAAGGTGAGGTGGGGTGATGCATAAAACAAGGGGTTCAAATTCGCTCAGATACCGTTCCATACACCCAATATGTAATAGACAAGACCTACTCCTTGCTCAGTGAACTGGACTCAACACGCCCTATTCACCGCACAAGAATATATGTGACTAGTAACAATCTTAAAACCTATGTATTGATATCTGTCTGGAAGTGAGTCAAGTGGGTGTAAATCCGCATAAACACAGCCGTGAAAAGCAGCTAAACCCCATTATAAAAATAAATTACTTTTAAAAAGCCGTAAAACAAAGACAGTGAAAGAGAGAGAAATTCTTACAAAATTCGTTCAGAGGCTGTGATGCAACCTGGATTGACCATATCTACACGCACAGCTGGATGAGACATAAGGGTGGACAGTCCTGGGGCTGAAAGGTTTGGTTAGGTTGGGTGAGCAAACGCAGTCCCTTTAAAGTAATACTGCGTGGTACCCATCCCATGGGTCCCAAGTCTCCAGGTTCAAGGGCATCTTCCTACATCGAAAACATGCATGAGGAACCCAGAAGAAGGTACACCGTGTGATTTTGAAAGGTTTCTAAAACGCACCTCATTTCTCATCTCCTTGTGCTCGGGTTCGCCATTCCAGCTACTTTACTAGCAATCTCCCTACTTGGAGAATCAGCACCTTTAACCTCCTGTTCCCTACAGGTTGCAATTTGTCCTGAGGATGAACGGGAAGAGGGGCAACCAATGAGAGACTAGATCTAGCTGTTGGGACAGGCACAGGTCACTCTATTTTCCCATCAGGAAGAAGAATTAACCACAGGCTCAGCCTGCTGCCAGGAACCAGAATAGGGCCTGAGGCAATCCCGTGCTTTTGCGGCCAGCTCTCAAAAAAGACAGTTGAAAAATGGAGCTCAGGGACACTGCAATTCACAAACCCGCAGAGTTATAAGTGATAACTCTCATCCACAGATATATTGAGGGAAGTCAACGAAGAGGATTTGAAAGCAAGGCAGAATTGCAGGAAACAGATTTCAGGAGGTAGATTCGAATCGCCTTTAAGGCACATGAAAAGCGGCAAAACGTCGACAATGATGCCCTTGGCCAAAAAGGGCGTATGCGTTTTTTCCTGAATATATTCAGGAAAAAACGCATACGCCCTTTTTGGCCAACCAAGCAACCTGGAAAGGCAAATCAGCGCTACAAAGAAGTCTCGCTTCCCATCGGTCAAAAGGGCCATGCTGCAAAAAGTGTCAAAACCAGAAATGCAGGACAGGCCATGGAGAAATGGCAGCCTTGCTACGCTGATGGGCGGGATGTAAATTGCCAACAGCCACTCTGGAGAAGTGTACGGTGTGTCCTGAAACATCGAAAAAACACAGCTTAGTGAGCATAGGGCACGTCCACTCATGGGCGTATAAATTGGGAAAACTAAAAATCAGCAAGACACAGGCACCCCAAAGTTTGGGGCTGCTCTGTTGACAAGAACCTCCACTTCATGACACCTTAAATATCCCAGGAAAGAGAAAAATGGATAAAAAAGTTGTGGTCCTTATGTACAATGGAATATCACTCAGACATGAAATCAATGTCATAAGGCTAGTAGAAGCAAGATGAGTGGACTTAGGTACGACGATTCTAAGTGAAATAAGTCACACAGAAAAAGACACTTATCATAAGCTATCACTTATAGAGGGAATGTAAAAACCGCTACACTTGAACTGAATTACAAAACAGAACAGAGTCACACGTTTAGAAAACACACTATGGCTGCTTAACGGGAAAGGTGAGGTGGGGTGATGCATAAAACAAGGGGTTCAAATTTGCTCAGATACCGTTCCATACACCCAATATGTAATAGACAAGACCTACTCCTTGCTCAGTGAACTGGACTCAACACCCCCTATTCACCGCACAAGAATATATGTGACTAGTAACAATCTTAAAACCTATGTATTGATATCTGTCTGGAAGTGAGTCAAGTGGGTGTAAAGCCGCATAAACACAGCCGTGAAAAGCAGCTAAACCCCATTATAAAAATAAATTACTTTTAAAAACCCGTAAAACAAAGACAGTGAAAGAGAGAGAAATTCTTACAAAATTCGTTCAGGGGCTGTGATGCCACCTGGATTGACCATATCTAGACCCACAGCTGGATGAGACATAAGGGTGGACACTCTTGGGGCTGAGAGGTTGGGTGAGCAAACGCAGACCCTTTAAAGGAATACTGCGTGATACCCATCCCATGGGTCCCAAATCTCCAGGTTCAAGGGCATCTTCCTACATCGAAAACATGCATGAGAAACTCAGAAGATGGTACACCGTGTGACTTTGAAAGGTTTCTAAAACACACCCCATTTCTCATCTCCTTGTGCTCGGGTTCGCCTTTCCAGCTACTTTACTAGCAATCAACTTACTTGGAGAATCAGCACCTTTAACCTCCTGTTCCCTACAGGTTGCAATTTGTCCTGAGGATGAACGGGAAGAGGGGCAACCAATGAGAGACTAGATCTAGGTGTTGGGACAGGCACAGGTCACTCTATTTTCCCATCAGGAAGAAGAATTAATCACAGGCTCAGCCTGCCGCCCAGAAGCACAATAGGGCCTGAGGCAATCCCGCGCTTTTGCGGCCAGCTCCCAAAAAAGCGAGTTGAAAAATGGAGCTCAGGGACACTGCAATTCACAAACCCGCAGAGTTATAAATGATAACTCTCATCCACAGATATATTGAGGGAAGGCAACGAAGAGGATTTGAAAGCAAGGCAGAATTGCAGGAAACAGATTTCAGGAGGTAGATTCGAATCGCCTGTAAAGCACATGAAAAGCGGCAAAACGTCGACAATGATGCCCTTGGCCAAAAAGGGCGTATGCGTTTTTTCCTGAATATATTCAGGAAAAAACGCATACGCCCTTTTTGGCCAACCAAGCAACCTGGAAAGGCAAATCAGCGCTACAAAGAAGTCTCGCTTCCCATCGGTCAAAAGGGCCATGCTGCAAAAACTGTCAAAACCAGAAATGCAGGACAGGCCATGGAGAAATGGCAGCCTTGCTACGTTGATGAGCGGGATGTAAGTTGCCAACAGCCACTCTGGAGAAGTGTACGGTGTGTCCTGAAACATCGAAAAAACACAGCTTAGGGAGCATAGGGCACGTCCACTCATGGGCGTATAAATTGGGAAAACTAAAAATCAGCAAGACACAGGCACCCCAAAGTTTAGGGCTCCTCTGTTGACAAGAGCCTACACTTCATGACAACTTAAATATCCCAGGAAAGAGAAAAATGAATAAAGAAGTTGTGGTCTTTATGTACAATGGAATATCACTCAGACATGAAATCAATGTCATAAGGCTAGTAGAAGCAAGATGAGTGGACTTAGGTACGACGATTCTAAGTGAAATAAGTCACACAGAAAAAGACACTTATCATAAGCTATCACTTATAGAGGGAATGTAAAAACCGCTACACTTGAACTGAATTACAAAACAGAACAGAGTCACACGTTTAGAAAACACACTATGGCTGCTTAACGGGAAAGGTGAGGTGGGGTGATGCATAAAACAAGGGTTTCAAATTCGATCAGATACCGTTCCATACACCCAATATGTAATAGACAAGACCTACTCCTTGCTCCGTGAACTGGACTCAACACCCCCTATTCACCGCACAAGAATATATGTGACTAGTAAGAATCTTAAAACCTATGTATTGATATCTGTCTGGAAGTGAGTCAAGTGGGTGTAAAGCCGCATAAACACAGCCGTGAAAAGCAGATAAACCCCATTATAAAAATAAATTACTTTTAAAAACCCGTAAAACAAAGACAGTGAAAGAGAGAGAAATTCTTACAAAATTCGTTCAGAGGCTGTGATGCAACCTGGATTGACCATATCTACACGCACAGCTGGATGAGACGTAAGGGTGGACACTCTTGGGGCTGAAAGGTTGGGTTAGGTTGGGTGAGCAAACGCAGACCCTTCAAAGTAATACTGCGTGGTACCCATCCCATGGGTCCCAAGTCTCCAGGTTCAAGGGCATCTTCCTACATCGAAAACATGCATGAGAAACTCAGAAGATGGTACACCGTGTGATTTTGAAAGGTTTCTAAAACGCACCTCATTTCTCATCTCCTTGTGCTCGGGTTCGCCATTCCAGCTACTTTACTAGCAATCTCCCTACTTGGAGAATCAGCACCTTTAACCTCCTGTTCCCTACAGGTTGCAATTTGTCCGGAGGATGAACGGGAAGAGGGGCAACCAATGAGAGACTAGATCTAGCTGTTGGGACAGGCACAGGTCACTCTATTTTCCCATCAGGAAGAAGAATTAACCACAGGCTCAGCCTGCTGCCAGGAACCAGAATAGGGCCTGAGGCAATCCCGTGCTTTTGCGGCCAGCTCTCAAAAAAGACAGTTGAAAAATGGAGCTCAGGGACACTGCAATTCACAAACCCGCAGAGTTATAAGTGATAACTCTCATCCACAGATATATTGAGAGAAGGCAACGAAGAGGATTTGAAAGCAAAGCAGAATTGCAGGAAACAGATTTCAGGAGGTAGATTCGAATGGCCTTTAAGGCACATGAAAAGCGGCAAAACGTCGACAATGATGCCCTTGGCCAAAAAGGGCGTATGCGTTTTTTCCTGAATATATTCAGGAAAAAACGCATACGCCCTTTTTGGCCAACCAAGCAACCTGGAAAGCAAATCAGCGCTACAAAGAAGTCTCGCTTCCCATCGGCCAAAAGGGACAAGCTGCAAAAAGTGTCAAAACCAGAAATGCAGGACAGGCCATGGAGAAATGGCAGCCTTGCTACGCTGATGGGCGGGATGTAAATTGCCAACAGCCACTCTGGAGAAGTGTACGGTGTGTCCTGAAACATCGAAAAAACACAGCTTAGGGAGCATAGGGCACGTCCACTCATGGGCGTATAAATTGGGAAAACTAAAAATCAGCAAGACACAGGCACCCCAAAGTTTGGGGCTGCTCTGTTGACAAGAACCTCCACTTCATGACACCTTAAATATCCCAGGAAAGAGAAAAATGGATATAAAAGTTGTGGTCCTTATGTACAATGGAATATCACTCAGACATGAAATCAATGTCATAAGGCTAGTAGAAGCAAGATGAGTGGACTTAGGTACGACGATTCTAAGTGAAATAAGTCACACAGAAAAAGACACTTATCATAAGCTATCACTTATAGAGGGAATGTAAAAACCGCTACACTTGAACTGAATTACAAAACAGAACAGAGTCACACGTTTAGAAAACACACTATGGCTGCTTAACGGGAAAGGTGAGGTGGGGTGATGCATAAAACAAGGGGTTCAAATTCGCTCAGATACCGTTCCATACACCCTATATGTAATACACAAGACCTACTCCTTGCTCAGTGAACTGGACTCAACACCCCCTATTCACCGCACAAGAATATATATGACTAGTAACAATCTTAAAACCTATGTATTGATATCTGTCTGGAAGTGAGTCAAGTGGGTGTAAATCCGCATAAACACAGCCGTGAAAAGCAGCTAAACCCCATTATAAAAATAAATTACTTTTAAAAACCCGTAAAACAAAGACAGTGAAAGAGAGAGAAATTCTTACAAAATTCGATCAGGGGCTGAGATGCAACCTGGATTGACCATATCTAGACCCACAGCTGGATGAGACATAAGGGTGGACACTCTTGGGGCTGAGAGGTTGGGTGAGCAAACGCAGACCCTTTAAAGTAATACTGCGTGGTACCCATCCCATGTGTCCCAAATCTCCAGGTTCAAGGGCATCTTCCTACATCGAAAACATGCATGAGAAACTCAGAAGATGGTACACCGTGTGATTTTGAAAGGGTTCTAAAACACACCCCATTTCTCATCTCCTTGTGCTCGGGTTCGCCTTTCCAGCTACTTTACTAGCAATCAACTTACTTGGAGAATCAGCACCTTTAACCTCCTGTTCCCTACAGGTTGCAATTTGTCCTGAGGATGAACGGGAAGAGGGGCAACCAATGAGAGACTAGATCTAGGTGTTGGGACAGGCACAGGTCACTCTATTTTCCCAACAGGAAGAAGAATTAATCACAGGCTCAGCCTGCCGCCCAGAAGCACAATAGGGCCTGAGGCAATCCCGCCCTTTTGCGGCCAGCTCCCAAAAAAGCGAGTTGAAAAATGGAGCTCAGGGACACTGCAATTCACAAACCCGCAGAGTTATAAATGATAACTCTCATCCACAGATATATTGAGGGAAGGCAAGGAAGAGGATTTGAAAGCAAGGCAGAATTGCAGGAAACAGATTTCAGGAGGTAGATTCGAATCGCCTGTAAAGCACATGAAAAGCGGCAAAACGTCGACAATGATGCCCTTGGCCAAGAAGGGCGTATGCGTTTTTTCCTGAATATATTCAGGAAAAAACGCATACGCCCTTTTTGGCCAACCAAGCAACCTGGAAAGGCAAATCAGCACTACAAAGAAGTCTCGCTTCCCATCGGTCAAAAGGGCCATGCTGCAAAAAGTGTCAAAACCAGAAATGCAGGACAGGCCATGGAGAAATGGCAGCCTTGCTACGCTGATGGGCGGGATGTAAATTGCCAACAGCCACTCTGGAGAAGTGTACGGTGTGTCCTGAAACATCGAAAAAACACAGCTTAGTGAGCATAGGGCACGTCCACTCATGGGCTTATAAATTGGGAAAACTAAAAATCAGCAAGACACAGGCACCCCAAAGTTTGGGGCTGCTCTGTTGACAAGAACCTCCACTTCATGACACCTTAAATATCCCAGGAAAGAGAAAAATGGATAAAGAAGTTGTGGTCCTTATGTACAATGGAATATCACTCAGACATGAAATCAATGTCATAAGGCTAGTAGAAGCAAGATGAGTGGACTTAGGTACGACGATTCTAAGTGAAATAAGTCACACAGAAAAAGACACTTATCATAAGCTATCACTTATAGAGGGAATGTAAAAACCGCTACACTTGAACTGAATTACAAAACAGAACAGAGTCACACGTTTAGAAAACACACTATGGCTGCTTAACGGGAAAGGTGAGGTGGGGTGATGCATAAAACAAGGGGTTCAAATTTGCTCAGATACCGTTCCATACACCCAATATGTAATAGACAAGACCTACTCCTTGCTCAGTGAACTGGACTCAACACCCCCTATTCACCGCACAAGAATATATGTGACTAGTAACAATCTTAAAACCTATGTATTGATATCTGTCTGGAAGTGAGTCAAGTGGGTGTAAATCCGCATAAACACAGCCGTGAAAAGCAGCTAAACCCCATTATAAAAATAAATTACTTTTAAAAACCCGTAAAACAAAGACAGTGAAAGAGAGAGAAATTCTTACAAAATTCGTTCAGGGGCTGTGATGCCACCTGGATTGACCATATCTAGACCCACAGCTGGATGAGACATAAGGGTGGACACTCTTGGGGCTGAGAGGTTGGGTGAGGTTGGGTGAGCAAACGCAGACCCTTTAAAGTAATACTGCATGGTACCCATCCCATGGGTCCCAAATCTCCAGGTTCAAGGGCATCTTCCTACATCAAAAACTTGCATGAGGAACCCAGAAGAAGGTACACCGTGTGATTTTGAAAGGTTTCTAAAACGCACCTCATTTCTCATCTCCTTGTGCTCGGGTTCGCCATTCCAGCTACTTCACTAGCAATCTCCCTACTTGGAGAATCAGCACCTTTAACCTCCTGTCCTGTACAGGTTGCAATTTGTCCTGAGGATGAATGGGAAGAGGGGCAACCAATGAGAGACTAGATCTAGGTGTTGGGACAGGCACAGGTCACTCTAATTTCCCATTAGGAAAAAGAATTAACCACAGGCTCAGCCTGCCACCGGGAAGCAGAATAGGGCCTGAGGCAATCCCGTGCTTTTGCGGCCAGCTCCCAAACAAGACAGTTGAAAAATGGAGCTCAGGGGCACTGCCATTCACAAACCTGCTGAGTTATAAATGATAACTCTCGTCCACAAATATATTGAGGGAAGGCAACAAAGAGGATTTGAAAGCAAGGCAGAATTGCAGGAAACAGGTTTCAGGAGGTAGATTCGAATCGCCTTTAAAGCACATGAAAAGCGGCAAAACGTCGACAATGATGCCCTTGGCCAAAAAGGGCGTATGCGTTTTTTCCTGAATATATTCAGGAAAAAACGCATACGCCCTTTTTGGCCAACCAAGCAACCTGGAAAGGCAAATCACTGCTACAAAGAAGTCTCGCTTCCCATCGGTCAAAAGGGTCAAGCTGCAAAAAGTGTCAAAACCAGAAATGCAGGACAGGCCATGGAGAAATGGCAGCCTTGCTACGCTGATGGGCGGGATGTAAATTGCCAACAGCCACTCTGGAGAAGTGTACGGTGTGTCCTGAAACATCGAAAAAACACAGCTTAGGGAGCATAGGGCACGTCCACTCATGGGCGTATAAATTGGGAAAACTAAAAATCAGCAAGACACAGGCACCCCAAAGTTTAGGGCTGCTGTGTTGACAAGAACCTCCACTTCACGACAACTTAAATATCCCAGGAAAGAGAAAAATGGATAAAGAAGTTGTGGTCCTTACGTACAATGGAATATCACTCAGACATGAAATCAATGTCATAAGGCTAGTAGAAGCAAGATGATTGGACTTAGGTACGACGATTCTAAGTGAAATAAGTCACACAGAAAAAGACACTTATCATAAGCTATCACTTATAGAGGGAATGTAAAAACCGCTACACTTGAACTGAAATACAGAACTGAACAGAATCACACGTTTAGAAAACACACTATGGCTGCGTAACGGGAAAGGTGAGGTGGGGTGATGCATAAAACAAGGGGTTCAAATTCGCTCAGATACCGTTCCATACACCCAATATGTAATAGACAAGACCTACTCCTTGCTCAGTGAACTGGACTCAACACGCCCTATTCACCGCACAAGAATATATGTGACTAGTAACAATCTTAAAACCTATGTATTGATATCTGTCTGGAAGTGAGTCAAGTGGGTGTAAATCCGCATAAACACAGCCGTGAAAAGCAGCTAAACCCCATTATAAAAATAAATTACTTTTAAAAACCCGTAAAACAAAGACAGTGAAAGAGAGAGAAATTCTTACAAAATTCGTTCAGGGGCTGTGATGCCACCTGGATTGACCATATCTAGACCCACAGCTGGATGAGACGTAAGGGTGGACACTCTTGGGGCTGAGAGGTTGGGTGAGCAAACGCAGACCCTTTAAAGGAATACTGCGTGATACCCATCCCATGGGTCCCAAATCTCCAGGTTCAAGGGCATCTTCCTACATTGAAAACATGCATGAGAAACTCAGAAGATGGTACACCGTGTGATTTTGAAAGGTTTCTAAAACACACCCCATTTCTCATCTCCTTGTGCTCGGGTTCGCCTTTCCAGCTACTTTACTAGCAATCAACTTACTTGGAGAATCAGCACCTTTAACCTCCTGTTCCCTACAGGTTGCAATTTGTCCTGAGGATGAACGGGAAGAGGGGCAACCAATGAGAGACTAGATCTAGGTGTTGGGACAGGCACAGGTCACTCTATTTTCCCATCAGGAAGAAGAATTAATCACAGGCTCAGCCTGCCGCCCAGAAGCACAATAGGGCCTGAGGCAATCCCGCGCTTTTGCGGCCAGCTCCCAAAAAAGCGAGTTGAAAAATGGAGCTCAGGGACACTGCAATTCACAAACCCGCAGAGTTATAAATGATAACTCTCATCCACAGATATATTGAGGGAAGGCAACGAAGAGGATTTGAAAGCAAGGCAGAATTGCAGGAAACAGATTTCAGGAGGTAGATTCGAATCGCCTGTAAAGCACATGAAAAGCGGCAAAACGTCGACAATGATGCCCTTGGCCAAAAAGGGCGTATGCGTTTTTTCCTGAATATATTCAGGAAAAAACGCATACGCCCTTTTTGGCCAACCAAGCAACCTGGAAAGGCAAATCAGCGCTACAAAGAAGTCTCGCTTCCCATCGGTCAAAAGGGCCATGCTGCAAAAACTGTCAAAACCAGAAATGCAGGACAGGCCATGGAGAAATGGCAGCCTTGCTACGTTGATGAGCGGGATGTAAGTTGCCAACAGCCACTCTGGAGAAGTGTACGGTGTGTCCTGAAACATCGAAAAAACACAGCTTAGGGAGCATAGGGCACGTCCACTCATGGGCGTATAAATTGGGAAAACTAAAAATCAGCAAGACACAGGCACCCCAAAGTTTAGGGCTCCTCTGTTGACAAGAGCCTACACTTCATGACAACTTAAATATCCCAGGAAAGAGAAAAATGGATAAAGAAGTTGTGGTCCTTATGTACAATGGAATATCACTCAGACATGAAATCAATGTCATAAGGCTAGTAGAAGCAAGATGAGTGGACTTAGGTACGACGATTCTAAGTGAAATAAGTCACACAGAAAAAGACACTTATCATAAGCTATCACTTATAGAGGGAATGTAAAAACCGCTACACTTGAACTGAATTACAAAACAGAACAGAGTCACACGTTTAGAAAACACACTATGGCTGCTTAACGGGAAAGGTGAGGTGGGGTGATGCATAAAACAAGGGTTTCAAATTCGCTCAGATACCGTTCCATACACCCAATATGTAATAGACAAGACCTACTCCTTGCTCCGTGAACTGGACTCAACACCCCCTATTCACCGCACAAGAATATATGTGACTAGTAAGAATCTTAAAACCTATGTATTGATATCTGTCTGGAAGTGAGTCAAGTGGGTGTAAAGCCGCATAAACACAGCCGTGAAAAGCAGCTAAACCCCATTATAAAAATAAATTACTTTAAAAAACCCGTAAAACAAAGACAGTGAAAGAGAGAGAAATTCTTACAAAATTCGTTCAGGGGCTGTGATGCCCCCTGGATTGACCATATCTAGACCCACAGCTGGATGAGACATAAGGGTGGACACTCTTGGGGCTGAGAGGTTGGGTGAGCAAACGCAGACCCTTTAAAGTAATACTGCGTGGTACCCATCCCATGGGTCCCAAGTCTCCAGGTTCAAGGGCATCTTCCTACATCGAAAACATGCATGAGAAACTCAGAAGATGGTACACCGTGTGATTTTGAAAGGTTTCTAAAACGCACCTCATTTCTCATCTCCTTGTGCTCGGGTTCGCCATTCCAGCTACTTTACTAGCAATCTCCCTACTTGGAGAATCAGCACCTTTAACCTCCTGTTCCCTACAGGTTGCAATTTGTCCGGAGGATGAACGGGAATAGGGGCAACCAATGAGAGACGAGATCTAGCTGTTGGGACAGGCACAGGTCACTCTATTTTCCCATCAGGAAGAAGAATTAACCACAGGCTCAGACTGCTGCCAGGAACCAGAATAGGGCCTGAGGCAATCCCGTGCTTTTGCGGCCAGCTCTCAAAAAAGACAGTTGAAAAATGGAGCTCAGGGACACTGCAATTCACAAACCCGCAGAGTTATAAGTGATAACTCTCATCCACAGATATATTGAGGGAAGGCAACGAAGAGGATTTGAAAGCAAGGCAGAATTGCAGGAAACAGATTTCAGGAGGTAGATTCGAATGGCCTTTAAGGCACATGAAAAGCGGCAAAACGTCGACAATGATGCCCTTGGCCAAAAAGGGCGTATGCGTTTTTTCCTGAATATATTCAGGAAAAAACGCATACGCCCTTTTTGGCCAACCAAGCAACCTGGAAAGCAAATCAGCGCTACAAAGAAGTCTCGCTTCCGATCGGCCAAAAGGGACATGCTGCAAAAAGTGTCAAAACCAGAAATGCAGGACAGGCCATGGAGAAATGGCAGCCTTGCTACGCTGATGGGCGGGATGTAAATTGCCAACAGCCACTCTGGAGAAGTGTACGGTGTGTCCTGAAACATCGAAAAAACACAGCTTAGGGAGCATAGGGCACTTCCACTCATGGGCGTATAAATTGGGAAAACTAAAAATCACAAGACACAGTCACCCCAAAGTTTAGGGCTGCTCTGTTGACAAGAACCTCCACTTCATGACACCTTAAATATCCCAGGAAAGAGAAAAATGGATAAAGAAGTTGTGGTCCTTATGTACAATGGAATATCACTCAGACATGAAATCAATGTCATAAGGCTAGTAGAAGCAAGATGAGTGGACTTAGGTATGACGATTCTAAGTGAAATAAGTCACACAGAAAAAGACACTTATCATAAGCTATCACTTATAGAGGGAATGTAAAAACCGCTACACTTGAACTGAATTACAGAACTGAACAGAATCACACGTTTAGAAAACACACTATGGCTGCTTAACGGGAAAGGTGAGGTGGGGTGATGCATAAAACAAGGGGTTCAAATTCGCTCAGATACCGTTCCATACACCCAATATGTAATAGACAAGACCTACTCCTTGCTCCGTGAACTGGACTCAACACCCCCTATTCACCGCACAAGAATATATGTGACTAGTAACAATCTTAAAACCTATGTATTGATATCTGTCTGGAAGTGAGTCAAGTGGGTGTAAATCCGCATAAACACAGCCGTGAAAAGCAGCTAAACCCCATTATAAAAATAAATTACTTTTAAAAACCCGTAAAACAAAGACAGTGAAAGAGAGAGAAATTCTTACAAAATTCGTTCAGGGGCTGTGATGCCACCTGGATTGACCATATCTAGACCCACAGCTGGATGAGACGTAAGGGTGGACACTCTTGGGGCTGAGAGGTTGGGTGAGCAAACGCAGACCCTTTAAAGGAATACTGCGTGATACCCATCCCATGGGTCCCAAATCTCCAGGTTCAAGGGCATCTTCCTACATCGAAAACATGCATGAGAAACTCAGAAGATGGTACACCGTGTGATTTTGAAAGGTTTCTAAAACACACCCCATTTCTCATCTCCTTGTGCTCGGGTTCGCCTTTCCAGCTACTTTACTAGCAATCAACTTACTTGGAGAATCAGCACCTTTAACCTCCTGTTCCCTACAGGTTGCAATTTGTCCTGAGGATGAACGGGAAGAGGGGCAACCAATGAGAGACTAGATCTAGGTGTTGGGACAGGCACAGGTCACTCTATTTTCCCATCAGGAAGAAGAATTAATCACAGGCTCAGCCTGCCGCCCAGAAGCACAATAGGGCCTGAGGCAATCCCGCGCATTTGCGGCCAGCTCCCAAAAAAGCGAGTTGAAAAATGGAGCTCAGGGACACTGCAATTCACAAACCCGCAGAGTTATAAATGATAACTCTCATCCACAGATATATTGAGGGAAGGCAACGAAGAGGATTTGAAAGCAAGGCAGAATTGCAGGAAACAGATTTCAGGAGGTAGATTCGAATCGCCTGTAAAGCACATGAAAAGCGGCAAAACGTCGACAATGATGCCCTTGGCCAAAAAGGGCGTATGCGTTTTTTCCTGAATATATTCAGGAAAAAACGCATACGCCCTTTTTGGCCAACCAAGCAACCTGGAAAGGCAAATCATCGCTACAAAGAAGTCTCGCTTCCCATCGGTCAAAAGGGCCATGCTGCAAAAAGTGTCAAAACCAGAAATGCAGGACAGGCCATGGAGAAATGGCAGCCTTGCTACGTTGATGAGCGGGATGTAAGTTGCCAACAGCCACTCTGGAGAAGTGTACGGTGTGTCCTGAAACATCGAAAAAACACAGCTTAGGGAGCATAGGGCACGTCCACTCATGGGCGTATAAATTGGGAAAACTAAAAATCAGCAAGACACAGGCACCCCAAAGTTTAGGGCTCCTCTGTTGACAAGAGCCTACACTTCATGACAACTTAAATATCCCAGGAAAGAGAAAAATGGATAAAGAAGTTGTGGTCTTTATGTACAATGGAATATCACTCAGACATGAAATCAATGTCATAAGGCTAGTAGAAGCAAGATGAGTGGACTTAGGTACGACGATTCTAAGTGAAATAAGTCACACAGAAAAAGACACTTATCATAAGCTATCACTTATAGAGGGAATGTAAAAACCGCTACACTTGAACTGAATTACAAAACAGAACAGAGTCACACGTTTAGAAAACACACTATGGCTGCTTAACGGGAAAGGTGAGGTGGGGTGATGCATAAAACAAGGGTTTCAAATTCGCTCAGATACCGTTCCATACACCCAATATGTAATAGACAAGACCTACTCCTTGCTCCGTGAACTGGACTCAACACCCCCTATTCACCGCACAAGAATATATGTGACTAGTAAGAATCTTAAAACCTATGTATTGATATCTGTCTGGAAGTGAGTCAAGTGGGTGTAAAGCCGCATAAACACAGCCGTGAAAAGCAGCTAAACCCCATTATAAAAATAAATTACTTTTAAAAACCCGTAAAACAAAGACAGTGAAAGAGAGAGAAATTCTTACAAAATTCGTTCAGAGGCTGTGATGCAACCTGGATTGACCATATCTACACGCACAGCTGGATGAGACATAAGGGTGGACACTCTTGGGGCTGAAAGGTTGGGTTAGGTTGGGTGAGCAAACGCAGACCCTTCAAAGTAATACTGCGTGGTACCCATCCCATGGGTCCCAAGTCTCCAGGTTCAAGGGCATCTTCCTACATCGAAAACATGCATGAGAAACTCAGAAGATGGTACACCGTGTGATTTTGAAAGGTTTCTAAAACGCACCTCATTTCTCATCTCCTTGTGCTCGGGTTCGCCATTCCAGCTACTTTACTAGCAATCTCCCTACTTGGAGAATCAGCACCTTTAACCTCCTGTTCCCTACAGGTTGCAATTTGTCCGGAGGATGAACGGGAAGAGGGGCAACCAATGAGAGACTAGATCTAGCTGTTGGGACAGGCACAGGTCACTCTATTTTCCCATCAGGAAGAAGAATTAACCACAGGCTCAGCCTGCTGCCAGGAACCAGAATAGGGCCTGAGGCAATCCCGTGCTTTTGCGGCCAGCTCTCAAAAAAGACAGTTGAAAAATGGAGCTCAGGGACACTGCAATTCACAAACCCGCAGAGTTATAAGTGATAACTCTCATCCACAGATATATTGAGGGAAGGCAACGAAGAGGATTTGAAAGCAAAGCAGAATTGCAGGAAACAGATTTCAGGAGGTAGATTCGAATGGCCTTTAAGGCACATGAAAAGCGGCAAAACGTCGACAATGATGCCCTTGGCCAAAAAGGGCGTATGCGTTTTTTCCTGAATATATTCAGGAAAAAACGCATACGCCCTTTTTGGCCAACCAAGCAACCTGGAAAGCAAATCAGCGCTACAAAGAAGTCTCGCTTCCCATCGGCCAAAAGGGACATGCTGCAAAAAGTGTCAAAACCAGAAATGCAGGACAGGCCATGGAGAAATGGCAGCCTTGCTACGCTGATGGGCGGGATGTAAATTGCCAACAGCCACTCTGGAGAAGTGTACGGTGTGTCCTGAAACATCGAAAAAACACAGCTTAGAGAGCATAGGGAACGTCCACTCATGGGCGTATAAATTGGGAAAACTAAAAATCAGCAAGACACAGGCACCCCAAAGTTTGGGGCTGCTCTGTTGACAAGAACCTCCACTTCATGACACCTTAAATATCCCAGGAAAGAGAAAAATGGATAAAAAAGTTGTGGTCCTTATGTACAATGGAATATCACTCAGACATGAAATCAATGTCATAAGGCTAGTAGAAGCAAGATGAGTGGACTTAGGTACGACGATTCTAAGTGAAATAAGTCACACAGAAAAAGACACTTATCATAAGCTATCACTTATAGAGGGAATGTAAAAACCGCTACACTTGAACTGAATTACAAAACAGAACAGAGTCACACGTTTAGAAAACACACTATGGCTGCTTAACGGGAAAGGTGAGGTGGGGTGATGCATAAAACAAGGGGTTCAAATTTGCTCAGATACCGTTCCATACACCCAATATGTAATAGACAAGACCTACTCCTTGCTCAGTGAACTGGACTCAACACCCCCTATTCACCGCACAAGAATATATGTGACTAGTAACAATCTTAAAACCTATGTATTGATATCTGTCTGGAAGTGAGTCAAGTGGGTGTAAATCCGCATAAACACAGCCGTGAAAAGCAGCTAAACCCCATTATAAAAATAAATTACTTTTAAAAACCCGTAAAACAAAGACAGTGAAAGAGAGAGAAATTCTTACAAAATTCGTTCAGGGGCTGTGATGCCACCTGGATTGACCATATCTAGACCCACAGCTGGATGAGACATAAGGGTGGACACTCTTGGGGCTGAGAGGTTGGGTGAGGTTGGGCGAGCAAACGCAGACCCTTTAAAGTAATACTGCATGGTACCCATCCCATGGGTCCCAAATCTCCAGGTTCAAGGGCATCTTCCTACATCAAAAACTTGCATGAGGAACCCAGAAGAAGGTACACCGTGTGATTTTGAAAGGTTTCTAAAACGCACCTCATTTCTCATCTCCTTGTGCTCGGGTTCGCCATTCCAGCTACTTCACTAGCAATCTCCCTACTTGGAGAATCAGCACCTTTAACCTCCTGTCCTGTACAGGTTGCAATTTGTCCTGAGGATGAATGGGAAGAGGGGCAACCAATGAGAGACTAGATCTAGGTGTTGGGACAGGCACAGGTCACTCTAATTTCCCATTAGGAAAAAGAATTAACCACAGGCTCAGCCTGCCGCCGGGAAGCAGAATAGGGCCTGAGGCAATCCCGTGCTTTTGCGGCCAGCTCCCAAATAAGACAGTTGAAAAATGGAGCTCAGGGGCACTGCCATTCACAAACCTGCTGAGTTATAAATGATAACTCTCGTCCACAAATATATTGAGGGAAGGCAACAAAGAGGATTTGAAAGCAAGGCAGAATTGCAGGAAACAGGTTTCAGGAGGTAGATTCGAATCGCCTTTAAAGCACATGAAAAGCGGCAAAACGTCGACAATGATGCCCTTGGCCAAAAAGGGCGTATGCGTTTTTTCCTGAATATATTCAGGAAAAAACGCATACGCCCTTTTTGGCCAACCAAGCAACCTGGAAAGGCAAATCAGTGCTACAAAGAAGTCTCGCTTCCCATCGGTCAAAAGGGTCAAGCTGCAAAAAGTGTCAAAACCAGAAATGCAGGACAGGCCATGGAGAAATGGCAGCCTTGCTACGCTGATGGGCGGGATGTTAATTGCCAACAGCCACTCTGGAGAAGTGTACGGTGTGTCCTGAAACATCGAAAAAACACAGCTTAGGGAGCATAGGGCACGTCCACTCATGGGCGTATAAATTGGGAAAACTAAAAATCAGCAAGACACAGGCACCCCAAAGTTTAGGGCTGCTGTGTTGACAAGAACCTCCACTTCACGACAACTTAAATATCCCAGGAAAGAGAAAAATGGATAAAGAAGTTGTGGTCCTTACGTACAATGGAATATCACTCAGACATGAAATCAATGTCATAAGGCTAGTAGAAGCAAGATGATTGGACTTAGGTACGACGATTCTAAGTGAAATAAGTCACACAGAAAAAGACACTTATCATAAGCTATCACTTATAGAGGGAATGTAAAAACCGCTACACTTGAACTGAAATACAGAACTGAACAGAATCACACGTTTAGAAAACACACTATGGCTGCGTAACGGGAAAGGTGAGGTGGGGTGATGCATAAAACAAGGGGTTCAAATTCGCTCAGATACCGTTCCATACACCCAATATGTAATAGACAAGACCTACTCCTTGCTCAGTGAACTGGACTCAACACGCCATATTCACCGCACAAGAATATATGTGACTAGTAACAATCTTAAAACCTATGTATTGATATCTGTCTGGAAGTGAGTCAAGTGGGTGTAAATCCGCATAAACACAGCCGTGAAAAGCAGCTAAACCCCATTATAAAAATAAATTACTTTTAAAAACCCGTAAAACAAAGACAGTGAAAGAGAGAGAAATTCTTACAAAATTCGTTCAGGGGCTGTGATGCCACCTGGATTGACCATATCTAGACCCACAGCTGGATGAGACGTAAGGGTGGACACTCTTGGGGCTGAGAGGTTGGGTGAGCAAACGCAGACCCTTTAAAGGAATACTGCGTGATACCCATCCCATGGGTCCCAAATCTCCAGGTTCAAGGGCATCTTCCTACATCGAAAACATGCATGAGAAACTCAGAAGATGGTACACCGTGTGATTTTGAAAGGTTTCTAAAACACACCCCATTTCTCATCTCCTTGTGCTCGGGTTCGCCTTTCCAGCTACTTTACTAGCAATCAACTTACTTGGAGAATCAGCACCTTTAACCTCCTGTTCCCTACAGGTTGCAATTTCTCCGGAGGATGAACGGGAAGAGGGGCAACCAATGAGAGACTAGATCTAGGTGTTGGGTCAGGCACAGGTCACTCTATTTTCCCATCAGGAAGAAGAATTAATCACAGGCTCAGCCTGCCGCCCAGAAGCACAATAGGGCCTGAGGCAATCACGCGCTTTTGCGGCCAGCTCCCAAAAAAGCGAGTTGAAAAATGGAGCTCAGGGACACTGCAATTCACAAACCCGCAGAGTTATAAATGATAACTCTCATCCACAGATATATTGAGGGAAGGCAACGAAGAGGATTTGAAAGCAAGGCAGAATTGCAGGAAACAGATTTCAGGAGGTAGATTCGAATCGCCTGTAAAGCACATGAAAAGCGGCAAAACGTCGACAATGATGCCCTTGGCCAAAAAGGGCGTATGCGTTTTTTCCTGAATATATTCAGGAAAAAACGCATACGCCCTTTTTGGCCAACCAAGCAACCTGGAAAGGCAAATCAGCGCTACAAAGAAGTCTCGCTTCCCATCGGTCAAAAGGGCCATGCTGCAAAAACTGTCAAAACCAGAAATGCAGGACAGGCCATGGAGAAATGGCAGCCTTGCTACGTTGATGAGCGGGATGTAAGTTGCCAACAGCCACTCTGGAGAAGTGTACGGTGTGTCCTGAAACATCGAAAAAACACAGCTTAGGGAGCATAGGGCACGTCCACTCATGGGCGTATAAATTGGGAAAACTAAAAATCAGCAAGACACAGGCACCCCAAAGTTTAGGGCTCCTCTGTTGACAAGAGCCTACACTTCATGACAACTTAAATATCCCAGGAAAGAGAAAAATGGATAAAGAAGTTGTGGTCCTTATGTACAATGGAATATCACTCAGACATGAAATCAATGTCATAAGGCTAGTAGAAGCAAGATGAGTGGACTTAGGTACGACGATTCTAAGTGAAATAAGTCACACAGAAAAAGACACTTATCATAAGCTATCACTTATAGAGGGAATGTAAAAACCGCTACACTTGAACTGAATTACAAAACAGAACAGAGTCACACGTTTAGAAAACACACTATGGCTGCTTAACGGGAAAGGTGAGGTGGGGTGATGCATAAAACAAGGGTTTCAAATTCGCTCAGATACCGTTCCATACACCCAATATGTAATAGACAAGACCTACTCCTTGCTCCGTGAACTGGACTCAACACCCCCTATTCACCGCACAAGAATATATGTGACTAGTAAGAATCTTAAAACCTATGTATTGATATCTGTCTGGAAGTGAGTCAAGTGGGTGTAAAGCCGCATAAACACAGCCGTGAAAAGCAGCTAAACCCCATTATAAAAATAAATTACTTTTAAAAACCCGTAAAACAAAGACAGTGAAAGAGAGAGAAATTCTTACAAAATTCGTTCAGAGGCTGTGATGCAACCTGGATTGACCATATCTACACGCACAGCTGGATGAGACATAAGGGTGGACACTCTTGGGGCTGAAAGGTTGGGTTAGGTTGGGTGAGCAAACGCAGACCCTTCAAAGTAATACTGCGTGGTACCCATCCCATGGGTCCCAAGTCTCCAGGTTCAAGGGCATCTTCCTACATCGAAAACATGCATGAGAAACTCAGAAGATGGTACACCGTGTGATTTTGAAAGGTTTCTAAAACGCACCTCATTTCTCATCTCCTTGTGCTCGGGTTCGCCATTCCAGCTACTTTACTAGCAATCTCCCTACTTGGAGAATCAGCACCTTTAACCTCCTGTTCCCTACAGGTTGCAATTTGTCCGGAGGATGAACGGGAAGAGGGGCAACCAATGAGAGACTAGATCTAGCTGTTGGGACAGGCACAGGTCACTCTATTTTCCCATCAGGAAGAAGAATTAACCACAGGCTCAGCCTGCTGCCAGGAACCAGAATAGGGCCTGAGGCAATCCCGTGCTTTTGCGGCCAGCTCTCAAAAAAGACAGTTGAAAAATGGAGCTCAGGGACACTGCAATTCACAAACCCGCAGAGTTATAAGTGATAACTCTCATCCACAGATATATTGAGGGAAGGCAACGAAGAGGATTTGAAAGCAAAGCAGAATTGCAGGAAACAGATTTCAGGAGGTAGATTCGAATGGCCTTTAAGGCACATGAAAAGCGGCAAAACGTCGACAATGATGCCCTTGGCCAAAAAGGGCGTATGCGTTTTTTCCTGAATATATTCAGGAAAAAACGCATACGCCCTTTTTGGCCAACCAAGCAACCTGGAAAGCAAATCAGCGCTACAAAGAAGTCTCGCTTCCCATCGGCCAAAAGGGACATGCTGCAAAAAGTGTCAAAACCAGAAATGCAGGACAGGCCATGGAGAAATGGCAGCCTTGCTACGCTGATGGGCGGGATGTAAATTGCCAACAGCCACTCTGGAGAAGTGTACGGTGTGTCCTGAAACATCGAAAAAACACAGCTTAGAGAGCATAGGGAACGTCCACTCATGGGCGTATAAATTGGGAAAACTAAAAATCAGCAAGACACAGGCACCCCAAAGTTTGGGGCTGCTCTGTTGACAAGAACCTCCACTTCATGACACCTTAAATATCCCAGGAAAGAGAAAAATGGATAAAAAAGTTGTGGTCCTTATGTACAATGGAATATCACTCAGACATGAAATCAATGTCATAAGGCTAGTAGAAGCAAGATGAGTGGACTTAGGTACGACGATTCTAAGTGAAATAAGTCACACAGAAAAAGACACTTATCATAAGCTATCACTTATAGAGGGAATGTAAAAACCGCTACACTTGAACTGAATTACAAAACAGAACAGAGTCACACGTTTAGAAAACACACTATGGCTGCTTAACGGGAAAGGTGAGGTGGGGTGATGCATAAAACAAGGGGTTCAAATTTGCTCAGATACCGTTCCATACACCCAATATGTAATAGACAAGACCTACTCCTTGCTCAGTGAACTGGACTCAACACCCCCTATTCACCGCACAAGAATATATGTGACTAGTAACAATCTTAAAACCTATGTATTGATATCTGTCTGGAAGTGAGTCAAGTGGGTGTAAATCCGCATAAACACAGCCGTGAAAAGCAGCTAAACCCCATTATAAAAATAAATTACTTTTAAAAACCCGTAAAACAAAGACAGTGAAAGAGAGAGAAATTCTTACAAAATTCGTTCAGGGGCTGTGATGCCACCTGGATTGACCATATCTAGACCCACAGCTGGATGAGACATAAGGGTGGACACTCTTGGGGCTGAGAGGTTGGGTGAGGTTGGGTGAGCAAACGCAGACCCTTTAAAGTAATACTGCATGGTACCCATCCCATGGGTCCCAAATCTCCAGGTTCAAGGGCATCTTCCTACATCAAAAACTTGCATGAGGAACCCAGAAGAAGGTACACCGTGTGATTTTGAAAGGTTTCTAAAATGCACCTCATTTCTCATCTCCTTGTGCTCGGGTTCGCCATTCCAGCTACTTCACTAGCAATCTCCCTACTTGGAGAATCAGCACCTTTAACCTCCTGTCCTGTACAGGTTGCAATTTGTCCTGAGGATGAATGGGAAGAGGGGCAACCAATGAGAGACTAGATCTAGGTGTTGGGACAGGCACAGGTCACTCTAATTTCCCATTAGGAAAAAGAATTAACCACAGGCTCAGCCTGCCGCCGGGAAGCAGAATAGGGCCTGAGGCAATCCCGTGCTTTTGCGGCCAGCTCCCAAACAAGACAGTTGAAAAATGGAGCTCAGGGGCACTGCCATTCACAAACCTGCTGAGTTATAAATGATAACTCTCGTCCACAAATATATTGAGGGAAGGCAACAAAGAGGATTTGAAAGCAAGGCAGAATTGCAGGAAACAGGTTTCAGGAGGTAGATTCGAATCGCCTTTAAAGCACATGAAAAGCGGCAAAACGTCGACAATGATGCCCTTGGCCAAAAAGGGCGTATGCGTTTTTTCCTGAATATATTCAGGAAAAAACGCATACGCCCTTTTTGGCCAACCAAGCAACCTGGAAAGGCAAATCACTGCTACAAAGAAGTCTCGCTTCCCATCGGTCAAAAGGGTCAAGCTGCAAAAAGTGTCAAAACCAGAAATGCAGGACAGGCCATGGAGAAATGGCAGCCTTGCTACGCTGATGGGCGGGATGTTAATTGCCAACAGCCACTCTGGAGAAGTGTACGGTGTGTCCTGAAACATCGAAAAAACACAGCTTAGGGAGCATAGGGCACGTCCACTCATGGGCGTATAAATTGGGAAAACTAAAAATCAGCAAGACACAGGCACCCCAAAGTTTAGGGCTGCTGTGTTGACAAGAACCTCCACTTCACGACAACTTAAATATCCCAGGAAAGAGAAAAATGGATAAAGAAGTTGTGGTCCTTACGTACAATGGAATATCACTCAGACATGAAATCAATGTCATAAGGCTAGTAGAAGCAAGATGATTGGACTTAGGTACGACGATTCTAAGTGAAATAAGTCACACAGAAAAAGACACTTATCATAAGCTATCACTTATAGAGGGAATGTAAAAACCGCTACACTTGAACTGAAATACAGAACTGAACAGAATCACACGTTTAGAAAACACACTATGGCTGCGTAACGGGAAAGGTGAGGTGGGGTGATGCATAAAACAAGGGGTTCAAATTCGCTCAGATACCGTTCCATACACCCAATATGTAATAGACAAGACCTACTCCTTGCTCAGTGAACTGGACTCAACACGCCCTATTCACCGCACAAGAATATATGTGACTAGTAACAATCTTAAAACCTATGTATTGATATCTGTCTGGAAGTGAGTCAAGTGGGTGTAAATCCGCATAAACACAGCCGTGAAAAGCAGCTAAACCCCATTATAAAAATAAATTACTTTTAAAAACCCGTAAAACAAAGACAGTGAAAGAGAGAGAAATTCTTACAAAATTCGTTCAGGGGCTGTGATGCCACCTGGATTGACCATATCTAGACCCACAGCTGGATGAGACGTAAAGGTGGACACTCTTGGGGCTGAGAGGTTGGGTGAGCAAACGCAGACCCTTTAAAGGAATACTGCGTGATACCCATCCCATGGGTCCCAAATCTCCAGGTTCAAGGGCATCTTCCTACATCGAAAACATGCATGAGAAACTCAGAAGATGGTACACCGTGTGATTTTGAAAGGTTTCTAAAACACACCCCATTTCTCATCTCCTTGTGCTCGGGTTCGCCTTTCCAGCTACTTTACTAGCAATCAACTTACTTGGAGAATCAGCACCTTTAACCTCCTGTTCCCTACAGGTTGCAATTTCTCCGGAGGATGAACGGGAAGAGGGGCAACCAATGAGAGACTAGATCTAGGTGTTGGGACAGGCACAGGTCACTCTATTTTCCCATCAGGAAGAAGAATTAATCACAGGCTCAGCCTGCCGCCCAGAAGCACAATAGGGCCTGAGGCAATCCCGCGCTTTTGCGGCCAGCTCCCAAAAAAGCGAGTTGAAAAATGGAGCTCAGGGACACTGCAATTCACAAACCCGCAGAGTTATAAATGATAACTCTCATCCACAGATATATTGAGGGAAGGCAACGAAGAGGATTTGAAAGCAAGGCAGAATTGCAGGAAACAGATTTCAGGAGGTAGATTCGAATCGCCTGTAAAGCACATGAAAAGCGGCAAAACGTCGACAATGATGCCCTTGGCCAAAAAGGGCGTATGCGTTTTTTCCTGAATATATTCAGGAAAAAACGCATACGCCCTTTTTGGCCAACCAAGCAACCTGGAAAGGCAAATCAGCGCTACAAAGAAGTCTCGCTTCCCATCGGTCAAAAGGGCCATGCTGCAAAAACTGTCAAAACCAGAAATGCAGGACAGGCCATGGAGAAATGGCAGCCTTGCTACGTTGATGAGCGGGATGTAAGTTGCCAACAGCCACTCTGGAGAAGTGTACGGTGTGTCCTGAAACATCGAAAAAACACAGCTTAGGGAGCATAGGGCACGTCCACTCATGGGCGTATAAATTGGGAAAACTAAAAATCAGCAAGACACAGGCACCCCAAAGTTTAGGGCTCCTCTGTTGACAAGAGCCTACACTTCATGACAACTTAAATATCCCAGGAAAGAGAAAAATGGATAAAGAAGTTGTGGTCCTTATGTACAATGGAATATCACTCAGACATGAAATCAATGTCATAAGGCTAGTAGAAGCAAGATGAGTGGACTTAGGTACGACGATTCTAAGTGAAATAAGTCACACAGAAAAAGACACTTATCATAAGCTATCACTTATAGAGGGAATGTAAAAACCGCTACACTTGAACTGAATTACAAAACAGAACAGAGTCACACGTTTAGAAAACACACTATGGCTGCTTAACGGGAAAGGTGAGGTGGGGTGATGCATAAAACAAGGGTTTCAAATTCGCTCAGATACCGTTCCATACACCCAATATGTAATAGACAAGACCTACTCCTTGCTCCGTGAACTGGACTCAACACCCCCTATTCACCGCACAAGAATATATGTGACTAGTAAGAATCTTAAAACCTATGTATTGATATCTGTCTGGAAGTGAGTCAAGTGGGTGTAAAGCCGCATAAACACAGCCGTGAAAAGCAGCTAAACCCCATTATAAAAATAAATTACTTTTAAAAACCCGTAAAACAAAGACAGTGAAAGAGAGAGAAATTCTTACAAAATTCGTTCAGAGGCTGTGATGCAACCTGGATTGACCATATCTACACGCACAGCTGGATGAGACATAAGGGTGGACACTCTTGGGGCTGAAAGGTTGGGTTAGGTTGGGTGAGCAAACGCAGACCCTTCAAAGTAATACTGCGTGGTACCCATCCCATGGGTCCCAAGTCTCCAGGTTCAAGGGCATCTTCCTACATCGAAAACATGCATGAGAAACTCAGAAGATGGTACACCGTGTGATTTTGAAAGGTTTCTAAAACGCACCTCATTTCTCATCTCCTTGTGCTCGGGTTCGCCATTCCAGCTACTTTACTAGCAATCTCCCTACTTGGAGAATCAGCACCTTTAACCTCCTGTTCCCTACAGGTTGCAATTTGTCCGGAGGATGAACGGGAAGAGGGGCAACCAATGAGAGACTAGATCTAGCTGTTGGGACAGGCACAGGTCACTCTATTTTCCCATCAGGAAGAAGAATTAACCACAGGCTCAGCCTGCTGCCAGGAACCAGAATAGGGCCTGAGGCAATCCCGTGCTTTTGCGGCCAGCTCTCAAAAAAGACAGTTGAAAAATGGAGCTCAGGGACACTGCAATTCACAAACCCGCAGAGTTATAAGTGATAACTCTCATCCACAGATATATTGAGGGAAGGCAACGAAGAGGATTTGAAAGCAAAGCAGAATTGCAGGAAACAGATTTCAGGAGGTAGATTCGAATGGCCTTTAAGGCACATGAAAAGCGGCAAAACGTCGACAATGATGCCCTTGGCCAAAAAGGGCGTATGCGTTTTTTCCTGAATATATTCAGGAAAAAACGCATACGCCCTTTTTGGCCAACCAAGCAACCTGGAAAGCAAATCAGCGCTACAAAGAAGTCTCGCTTCCCATCGGCCAAAAGGGACATGCTGCAAAAAGTGTCAAAACCAGAAATGCAGGACAGGCCATGGAGAAATGGCAGCCTTGCTACGCTGATGGGCGGGATGTAAATTGCCAACAGCCACTCTGGAGAAGTGTACGGTGTGTCCTGAAACATCGAAAAAACACAGCTTAGGGAGCATAGGGCACGTCCACTCATGGGCGTATAAATTGGGAAAACTAAAAATCAGCAAGACACAGGCACCCCAAAGTTTGGGGCTGCTCTGTTGACAAGAACCTCCACTTCATGACACCTTAAATATCCCAGGAAAGAGAAAAATGGATAAAAAAGTTGTGGTCCTTATGTACAATGGAATATCACTCAGACATGAAATCAATGTCATAAGGCTAGTAGAAGCAAGATGAGTGGACTTAGGTACGACGATTCTAAGTGAAATAAGTCACACAGAAAAAGACACTTATCATAAGCTATCACTTATAGAGGGAATGTAAAAACCGCTACACTTGAACTGAATTACAAAACAGAACAGAGTCACACGTTTAGAAAACACACTATGGCTGCTTAACGGGAAAGGTGAGGTGGGGTGATGCATAAAACAAGGGGTTCAAATTCGCTCAGATACCGTTCCATACACCCTATATGTAATACACAAGACCTACTCCTTGCTCAGTGAACTGGACTCAACACCCCCTATTCACCGCACAAGAATATATATGACTAGTAACAATCTTAAAACCTATGTATTGATATCTGTCTGGAAGTGAGTCAAGTGGGTGTAAATCCGCATAAACACAGCCGTGAAAAGCAGCTAAACCCCATTATAAAAATAAATTACTTTTAAAAACCCGTAAAACAAAGACAGTGAAAGAGAGAGAAATTCTTACAAAATTCGATCAGGGGCTGAGATGCAACCTGGATTGACCATATCTAGACACACAGCTGGATGAGACATAAGGGTGGACACTCTTGGGGCTGAGAGGTTGGGTGAGCAAACGCAGACCCTTTAAAGTAATACTGCGTGGTACCCATCCCATGTGTCCCAAATCTCCAGGTTCAAGGGCATCTTCCTACATCGAAAACATGCATGAGAAACTCAGAAGATGGTACACCGTGTGATTTTGAAAGGGTTCTAAAACACACCCCATTTCTCATCTCCTTGTGCTCGGGTTCGCCTTTCCAGCTACTTTACTAGCAATCAACTTACTTGGAGAATCAGCACCTTTAACCTCCTGTTCCCTACAGGTTGCAATTTGTCCTGAGGATGAACGGGAAGAGGGGCAACCAATGAGAGACTAGATCTAGGTGTTGGGACAGGCACAGGTCACTCTATTTTCCCAACAGGAAGAAGAATTAATCACAGGCTCATCCTGCCGCCCAGAAGCACAATAGGGCCTGAGGCAATCCCGCCCTTTTGCGGCCAGCTCCCAAAAAAGCGAGTTGAAAAATGGAGCTCAGGGACACTGCAATTCACAAACCCGCAGAGTTATAAATGATAACTCTCATCCACAGATATATTGAGGGAAGGCAAGGAAGAGGATTTGAAAGCAAGGCAGAATTGCAGGAAACAGATTTCAGGAGGTAGATTCGAATCGCCTGTAAAGCACATGAAAAGCGGCAAAACGTCGACAATGATGCCCTTGGCCAAGAAGGGCGTATGCGTTTTTTCCTGAATATATTCAGGAAAAAACGCATACGCCCTTTTTGGCCAACCAAGCAACCTGGAAAGGCAAATCAGCACTACAAAGAAGTCTCGCTTCCCATCGGTCAAAAGGGCCATGCTGCAAAAAGTGTCAACACCAGAAATGCAGGACAGGCCATGGAGAAATGGCAGCCTTGCTACGCTGATGGGCGGGATGTAAATTGCCAACAGCCACTCTGGAGAAGTGTACGGTGTGTCCTGAAACATCGAAAAAACACAGCTTAGGGAGCATAGGGCACTTCCACTCATGGGCGTATAAATTGGGAAAACTAAAAATCACAAGACACAGTCACCCCAAAGTTTAGGGCTGCTCTGTTGACAAGAACCTCCACTTCATGACACCTTAAATATCCCAGGAAAGAGAAAAATGGATAAAGAAGTTGTGGTCCTTATGTACAATGGAATATCACTCAGACATGAAATCAATGTCATAAGGCTAGTAGAAGCAAGATGAGTGGACTTAGGTATGACGATTCTAAGTGAAATAAGTCACACAGAAAAAGACACTTATCATAAGCTATCACTTATAGAGGGAATGTAAAAACCGCTACACTTGAACTGAATTACAGAACTGAACAGAATCACACGTTTAGAAAACACACTATGGCTGCTTAACGGGAAAGGTGAGGTGGGGTGATGCATAAAACAAGGGGTTCAAATTCGCTCAGATACCGTTCCATACACCCAATATGTAATAGACAAGACCTACTCCTTGCTCCGTGAACTGGACTCAACACCCCCTATTCACCGCACAAGAATATATGTGACTAGTAACAATCTTAAAACCTATGTATTGATATCTATCTGGAAGTGAGTCAAGTGGGTGTAAAGCCGCATAAACACAGCCGTGAAAAGCAGCTAAACCCCATTATAAAAATAAATTACTTTTAAAAACCCGTAAAACAAAGACAGTGAAAGAGAGAGAAATTCTTACAAAATTCGTTCAGGGGCTGTGATGCCACCTGGATTGACCATATCTAGACCCACAGCTGGATGAGACGTAAGGGTGGACACTCTTGGGGCTGAGAGGTTGGGTGAGCAAACGCAGACCCTTTAAAGGAATACTGCGTGATACCCATCCCATGGGTCCCAAATCTCCAGGTTCAAGGGCATCTTCCTACATCGAAAACATGCATGAGAAACTCAGAAGATGGTACACCGTGTGATTTTGAAAGGTTTCTAAAACACACCCCATTTCTCATCTCCTTGTGCTCGGGTTCGCCTTTCCAGCTACTTTACTAGCAATCAACTTACTTGGAGAATCAGCACCTTTAACCTCCTGTTCCCTACAGGTTGCAATTTGTCCTGAGGATGAACGGGAAGAGGGGCAACCAATGAGAGACTAGATCTAGGTGTTGGGACAGGCACAGGTCACTCTATTTTCCCATCAGGAAGAAGAATTAATCACAGGCTCAGCCTGCCGCCCAGAAGCACAATAGGGCCTGAGGCAATCCCGCGCTTTTGCGGCCAGCTCCCAAAAAAGCGAGTTGAAAAATGGAGCTCAGGGACACTGCAATTCACAAACCCGCAGAGTTATAAATGATAACTCTCATCCACAGATATATTGAGGGAAGGCAACGAAGAGGATTTGAAAGCAAGGCAGAATTGCAGGAAACAGATTTCAGGAGGTAGATTCGAATCGCCTGTAAAGCACATGAAAAGCGGCAAAACGTCGACAATGATGCCCTTGGCCAAAAAGGGCGTATGCGTTTTTTCCTGAATATATTCAGGAAAAAACGCATACGCCCTTTTTGGCCAACCAAGCAACCTGGAAAGGCAAATCAGCGCTACAAAGAAGTCTCGCTTCCCATCGGTCAAAAGGGCCATGCTGCAAAAACTGTCAAAACCAGAAATGCAGGACAGGCCATGGAGAAATGGCAGCCTTGCTACGTTGATGAGCGGGATGTAAGTTGCCAACAGCCACTCTGGAGAAGTGTACGGTGTGTCCTGAAACATCGAAAAAACACAGCTTAGGGAGCATAGGGCACGTCCACTCATGGGCGTATAAATTGGGAAAACTAAAAATCAGCAAGACACAGGCACCCCAAAGTTTAGGGCTCCTCTGTTGACAAGAGCCTACACTTCATGACAACTTAAATATCCCAGGAAAGAGAAAAATGGATAAAGAAGTTGTGGTCTTTATGTACAATGGAATATCACTCAGACATGAAATCAATGTCATAAGGCTAGTAGAAGCAAGATGAGTGGACTTAGGTACGACGATTCTAAGTGAAATAAGTCACACAGAAAAAGACACTTATCATAAGCTATCACTTATAGAGGGAATGTAAAAACCGCTACACTTGAACTGAATTACAAAACAGAACAGAGTCACACGTTTAGAAAACACACTATGGCTGCTTAACGGGAAAGGTGAGGTGGGGTGATGCATAAAACAAGGGTTTCAAATTCGCTCAGATACCGTTCCATACACCCAATATGTAATAGACAAGACCTACTCCTTGCTCCGTGAACTGGACTCAACACCCCCTATTCACCGCACAAGAATATATGTGACTAGTAAGAATCTTAAAACCTATGTATTGATATCTGTCTGGAAGTGAGTCAAGTGGGTGTAAAGCCGCATAAACACAGCCGTGAAAAGCAGCTAAACCCCATTATAAAAATAAATTACTTTTAAAAACCCGTAAAACAAAGACAGTGAAAGAGAGAGAAATTCTTACAAAATTCGTTCAGAGGCTGTGATGCAACCTGGATTGACCATATCTACACGCACAGCTGGATGAGACATAAGGGTGGACACTCTTGGGGCTGAAAGGTTGGGTTAGGTTGGGTGAGCAAACGCAGACCCTTCAAAGTAATACTGCGTGGTACCCATCCCATGGGTCCCAAGTCTCCAGGTTCAAGGGCATCTTCCTACATCGAAAACATGCATGAGAAACTCAGAAGATGGTACACCGTGTGATTTTGAAAGGTTTCTAAAACGCACCTCATTTCTCATCTCCTTGTGCTCGGGTTCGCCATTCCAGCTACTTTACTAGCAATCTCCCTACTTGGAGAATCAGCACCTTTAACCTCCTGTTCCCTACAGGTTGCAATTTGTCCGGAGGATGAACGGGAAGAGGGGCAACCAATGAGAGACTAGATCTAGCTGTTGGGACAGGCACAGGTCACTCTATTTTCCCATCAGGAAGAAGAATTAACCACAGGCTCAGCCTGCTGCCAGGAACCAGAATAGGGCCTGAGGCAATCCCGTGCTTTTGCGGCCAGCTCTCAAAAAAGACAGTTGAAAAATGGAGCTCAGGGACACTGCAATTCACAAACCCGCAGAGTTATAAGTGATAACTCTCATCCACAGATATATTGAGGGAAGGCAACGAAGAGGATTTGAAAGCAAAGCAGAATTGCAGGAAACAGATTTCAGGAGGTAGATTCGAATGGCCTTTAAGGCACATGAAAAGCGGCAAAACGTCGACAATGATGCCCTTGGCCAAAAAGGGCGTATGCGTTTTTTCCTGAATATATTCAGGAAAAAACGCATACGCCCTTTTTGGCCAACCAAGCAACCTGGAAAGCAAATCAGCGCTACAAAGAAGTCTCGCTTCCCATCGGCCAAAAGGGACATGCTGCAAAAAGTGTCAAAACCAGAAATGCAGGACAGGCCATGGAGAAATGGCAGCCTTGCTACGCTGATGGGCGGGATGTAAATTGCCAACAGCCACTCTGGAGAAGTGTACGGTGTGTCCTGAAACATCGAAAAAACACAGCTTAGGGAGCATAGGGCACGTCCACTCATGGGCGTATAAATTGGGAAAACTAAAAATCAGCAAGACACAGGCACCCCAAAGTTTGGGGCTGCTCTGTTGACAAGAACCTCCACTTCATGACACCTTAAATATCCCAGGAAAGAGAAAAATGGATATAAAAGTTGTGGTCCTTATGTACAATGGAATATCACTCAGACATGAAATCAATGTCATAAGGCTAGTAGAAGCAAGATGAGTGGACTTAGGTACGACGATTCTAAGTGAAATAAGTCACACAGAAAAAGACACTTATCATAAGCTATCACTTATAGAGGGAATGTAAAAACCGCTACACTTGAACTGAATTACAAAACAGAACAGAGTCACACGTTTAGAAAACACACTATGGCTGCTTAACGGGAAAGGTGAGGTGGGGTGATGCATAAAACAAGGGGTTCAAATTCGCTCAGATACCGTTCCATACACCCTATATGTAATACACAAGACCTACTCCTTGCTCAGTGAACTGGACTCAACACCCCCTATTCACCGCACAAGAATATATATGACTAGTAACAATCTTAAAACCTATGTATTGATATCTGTCTGGAAGTGAGTCAAGTGGGTGTAAATCCGCATAAACACAGCCGTGAAAAGCAGCTAAACCCCATTATAAAAATAAATTACTTTTAAAAACCCGTAAAACAAAGACAGTGAAAGAGAGAGAAATTCTTACAAAATTCGATCAGGGGCTGAGATGCAACCTGGATTGACCATATCTAGACACACAGCTGGATGAGACATAAGGGTGGACACTCTTGGGGCTGAGAGGTTGGGTGAGCAAACGCAGACCCTTTAAAGTAATACTGCGTGGTACCCATCCCATGTGTCCCAAATCTCCAGGTTCAAGGGCATCTTCCTACATCGAAAACATGCATGAGAAACTCAGAAGATGGTACACCGTGTGATTTTGAAAGGGTTCTAAAACACACCCCATTTCTCATCTCCTTGTGCTCGGGTTCGCCTTTCCAGCTACTTTACTAGCAATCAACTTACTTGGAGAATCAGCACCTTTAACCTCCTGTTCCCTACAGGTTGCAATTTGTCCTGAGGATGAACGGGAAGAGGGGCAACCAATGAGAGACTAGATCTAGGTGTTGGGACAGGCACAGGTCACTCTATTTTCCCAACAGGAAGAAGAATTAATCACAGGCTCAGCCTGCCGCCCAGAAGCACAATAGGGCCTGAGGCAATCCCGCCCTTTTGCGGCCAGCTCCCAAAAAAGCAAGTTGAAAAATGGAGCTCAGGGACACTGCAATTCACAAACCCGCAGAGTTATAAATGATAACTCTCATCCACAGATATATTGAGGGAAGGCAAGGAAGAGGATTTGAAAGCAAGGCAGAATTGCAGGAAACAGATTTCAGGAGGTAGATTCGAATCGCCTGTAAAGCACATGAAAAGCGGCAAAACGTCGACAATGATGCCCTTGGCCAAGAAGGGCGTATGCGTTTTTTCCTGAATATATTCAGGAAAAAACGCATACGCCCTTTTTGGCCAACCAAGCAACCTGGAAAGGCAAATCAGCACTACAAAGAAGTCTCGCTTCCCATCGGTCAAAAGGGCCATGCTGCAAAAAGTGTCAACACCAGAAATGCAGGACAGGCCATGGAGAAATGGCAGCCTTGCTACGCTGATGGGCGGGATGTAAATTGCCAACAGCCACTCTGGAGAAGTGTACGGTGTGTCCTGAAACATCGAAAAAACACAGCTTAGTGAGCATAGGGCACGTCCACTCATGGGCGTATAAATTGGGAAAACTAAAAATCAGCAAGACACAGGCACCCCAAAGTTTGGGGCTGCTCTGTTGACAAGAACCTCCACTTCATGACACCTTAAATATCCCAGGAAAGAGAAAAATGGATAAAAAAGTTGTGGTCCTTATGTACAATGGAATATAACTCAGACATGAAATCAATGTCATAAGGCTAGTAGAAGCAAGATGAGTGGACTTAGGTACGACGATTCTAAGTGAAATAAGTCACACAGAAAAAGACACTTATCATAAGCTATCACTTATAGAGGGAATGTAAAAACCGCTACACTTGAACTGAATTACAAAACAGAACAGAGTCACACGTTTAGAAAACACACTATGGCTGCTTAACGGGAAAGGTGAGGTGGGGTGATGCATAAAACAAGGGGTTCAAATTTGCTCAGATACCGTTCCATACACCCAATATGTAATAGACAAGACCTACTCCTTGCTCAGTGAACTGGACTCAACACCCCCTATTCACCGCACAAGAATATATGTGACTAGTAACAATCTTAAAACCTATGTATTGATATCTGTCTGGAAGTGAGTCAAGTGGGTGTAAATCCGCATAAACACAGCCGTGAAAAGCAGCTAAACCCCATTATAAAAATAAATTACTTTTAAAAACCCGTAAAACAAAGACAGTGAAAGAGAGAGAAATTCTTACAAAATTCGTTCAGGGGCTGTGATGCCACCTGGATTGACCATATCTAGACCCACAGCTGGATGAGACATAAGGGTGGACACTCTTGGGGCTGAGAGGTTGGGTGAGGTTGGGTGAGCAAACGCAGACCCTTTAAAGTAATACTGCATGGTATCCATCCCATGGGTCCCAAATCTCCAGGTTCAAGGGCATCTTCCTACATCAAAAACTTGCATGAGGAACCCAGAAGAAGGTACACCGTGTGATTTTGAAAGGTTTCTAAAACGCACCTCATTTCTCATCTGCTTGTGCTCGGGTTCGCCATTCCAGCTACTTCACTAGCAATCTCCCTACTTGGAGAATCAGCACCTTTAACCTCCTGTCCTGTACAGGTTGCAATTTGTCCTGAGGATGAATGGGAAGAGGGGCAACCAATGAGAGACTAGATCTAGGTGTTGGGACAGGCACAGGTCACTCTAATTTCCCATTAGGAAAAAGAATTAACCACAGGCTCAGCCTGCCGCCGGGAAGCAGAATAGGGCCTGAGGCAATCCCGTGCTTTTGCGGCCAGCTCCCAAACAAGACAGTTGAAAAATGGAGCTCAGGGGCACTGCCATTCACAAACCTGCTGAGTTATAAATGATAACTCTCGTCCACAAATATATTGAGGGAAGGCAACAAAGAGGATTTGAAAGCAAGGCAGAATTGCAGGAAACAGGTTTCAGGAGGTAGATTCGAATCGCCTTTAAAGCACATGAAAAGCGGCAAAACGTCGACAATGATGCCCTTGGCCAAAAAGGGCGTATGCGTTTTTTCCTGAATATATTCAGGAAAAAACGCATACGCCCTTTTTGGCCAACCAAGCAACCTGGAAAGGCAAATCACTGCTACAAAGAAGTCTCGCTTCCCATCGGTCAAAAGGGTCAAGCTGCAAAAAGTGTCAAAACCAGAAATGCAGGACAGGCCATGGAGAAATGGCAGCCTTGCTACGCTGATGGGCGGGATGTTAATTGCCAACAGCCACTCTGGAGAAGTGTACGGTGTGTCCTGAAACATCGAAAAAACACAGCTTAGGGAGCATAGGGCACGTCCACTCATGGGCGTATAAATTGGGAAAACTAAACATCAGCAAGACACAGGCACCCCAAAGTTTAGGGCTGCTGTGTTGACAAGAACCTCCACTTCACGACAACTTAAATATCCCAGGAAAGAGAAAAATGGATAAAGAAGTTGTGGTCCTTACGTACAATGGAATATCACTCAGACATGAAATCAATGTCATAAGGCTAGTAGAAGCAAGATGATTGGACTTAGGTACGACGATTCTAAGTGAAATAAGTCACACAGAAAAAGACACTTATCATAAGCTATCACTTATAGAGGGAATGTAAAAACCGCTACACTTGAACTGAAATACAGAACTGAACAGAATCACACGTTTAGAAAACACACTATGGCTGCGTAACGGGAAAGGTGAGGTGGGGTGATGCATAAAACAAGGGGTTCAAATTCGCTCAGATACCGTTCCATACACCCAATATGTAATAGACAAGACCTACTCCTTGCTCAGTGAACTGGACTCAACACGCCCTATTCACCGCACAAGAATATATGTGACTAGTAACAATCTTAAAACCTATGTATTGATATCTGTCTGGAAGTGAGTCAAGTGGGTGTAAATCCGCATAAACACAGCCGTGAAAAGCAGCTAAACCCCATTATAAAAATAAATTACTTTTAAAAACCCGTAAAACAAAGACAGTGAAAGAGAGAGAAATTCTTACAAAATTCGTTCAGGGGCTGTGATGCCACCTGGATTGACCATATCTAGACCCACAGCTGGATGAGACGTAAGGGTGGACACTCTTGGGGCTGAGAGGTTGGGTGAGCAAACGCAGACCCTTTAAAGGAATACTGCGTGATACCCATCCCATGGGTCCCAAATCTCCAGGTTCAAGGGCATCTTCCTACATCGAAAACATGCATGAGAAACTCAGAAGATGGTACACCGTGTGATTTTGAAAGGTTTCTAAAACACACCCCATTTCTCATCTCCTTGTGCTCGGGTTCGCCTTTCCAGCTACTTTACTAGCAATCAACTTACTTGGAGAATCAGCACCTTTAACCTCCTGTTCCCTACAGGTTGCAATTTGTCCTGAGGATGAACGGGAAGAGGGGCAACCAATGAGAGACTAGATCTAGGTGTTGGGACAGGCACAGGTCACTCTATTTTCCCATCAGGAAGAAGAATTAATCACAGGCTCAGCCTGCCGCCCAGAAGCACAATAGGGCCTGAGGCAATCCCGCGCTTTTGCGGCCAGCTCCCAAAAAAGCGAGTTGAAAAATGGAGCTCAGGGACACTGCAATTCACAAACCCGCAGAGTTATAAATGATAACTCTCATCCACAGATATATTGAGGGAAGGCAACGAAGAGGATTTGAAAGCAAGGCAGAATTGCAGGAAACAGATTTCAGGAGGTAGATTCGAATCGCCTGTAAAGCACATGAAAAGCGGCAAAACGTCGACAATGATGCCCTTGGCCAAAAAGGGCGTATGCGTTTTTTCCTGAATATATTCAGGAAAAAACGCATACGCCCTTTTTGGCCAACCAAGCAACCTGGAAAGGCAAATCAGCGCTACAAAGAAGTCTCGCTTCCCATCGGTCAAAAGGGCCATGCTGCAAAAACTGTCAAAACCAGAAATGCAGGACAGGCCATGGAGAAATGGCAGCCTTGCTACGTTGATGAGCGGGATGTAAGTTGCCAACAGCCACTCTGGAGAAGTGTACGGTGTGTCCTGAAACATCGAAAAAACACAGCTTAGGGAGCATAGGGCACGTCCACTCATGGGCGTATAAATTGGGAAAACTAAAAATCAGCAAGACACAGGCACCCCAAAGTTTAGGGCTCCTCTGTTGACAAGAGCCTACACTTCATGACAACTTAAATATCCCAGGAAAGAGAAAAATGGATAAAGAAGTTGTGGTCCTTATGTACAATGGAATATCACTCAGACATGAAATCAATGTCATAAGGCTAGTAGAAGCAAGATGAGTGGACTTAGGTACGACGATTCTAAGTGAAATAAGTCACACAGAAAAAGACACTTATCATAAGCTATCACTTATAGAGGGAATGTAAAAACCGCTACACTTGAACTGAATTACAAAACAGAACAGAGTCACACGTTTAGAAAACACACTATGGCTGCTTAACGGGAAAGGTGAGGTGGGGTGATGCATAAAACAAGGGTTTCAAATTCGCTCAGATACCGTTCCATACACCCAATATGTAATAGACAAGACCTACTCCTTGCTCCGTGAACTGGACTCAACACCCCCTATTCACCGCACAAGAATATATGTGACTAGTAAGAATCTTAAAACCTATGTATTGATATCTGTCTGGAAGTGAGTCAAGTGGGTGTAAAGCCGCATAAACACAGCCGTGAAAAGCAGCTAAACCCCATTATAAAAATAAATTACTTTAAAAAACCCGTAAAACAAAGACAGTGAAAGAGAGAGAAATTCTTACAAAATTCGTTCAGGGGCTGTGATGCCCCCTGGATTGACCATATCTAGACCCACAGCTGGATGAGACATAAGGGTGGACACTCTTGGGGCTGAGAGGTTGGGTGAGCAAACGCAGACCCTTTAAAGTAATACTGCGTGGTACCCATCCCATGGGTCCCAAGTCTCCAGGTTCAAGGGCATCTTCCTACATCGAAAACATGCATGAGAAACTCAGAAGATGGTACACCGTGTGATTTTGAAAGGTTTCTAAAATGCACCTCATTTCTCATCTCCTTGTGCTCGGGTTCGCCATTCCAGCTACTTTACTAGCAATCTCCCTACTTGGAGAATCAGCACCTTTAACCTCCTGTTCCCTACAGGTTGCAATTTGTCCGGAGGATGAACGGGAAGAGGGGCAACCAATGAGAGACGAGATCTAGCTGTTGGGACAGGCACAGGTCACTCTATTTTCCCATCAGGAAGAAGAATTAACCACAGGCTCAGACTGCTGCCAGGAACCAGAATAGGGCCTGAGGCAATCCCGTGCTTTTGCGGCCAGCTCTCAAAAAAGACAGTTGAAAAATGGAGCTCAGGTACACTGCAATTCACAAACCCGCAGAGTTATAAGTGATAACTCTCATCCACAGATATATTGAGGGAAGGCAACGAAGAGGATTTGAAAGCAAGGCAGAATTGCAGGAAACAGATTTCAGGAGGTAGATTCGAATGGCCTTTAAGGCACATGAAAAGCGGCAAAACGTCGACAATGATGCCCTTGGCCAAAAAGGGCGTATGCGTTTTTTCCTGAATATATTCAGGAAAAAACGCATACGCCCTTTTTGGCCAACCAAGCAACCTGGAAAGCAAATCAGCGCTACAAAGAAGTCTCGCTTCCCATCGGCCAAAAGGGACATGCTGCAAAAAGTGTCAAAACCAGAAATGCAGGACAGGCCATGGAGAAATGGCAGCCTTGCTACGCTGATGGGCGGGATGTAAATTGCCAACAGCCACTCTGGAGAAGTGTACGGTGTGTCCTGAAACATCGAAAAAACACAGCTTAGGGAGCATAGGGCACGTCCACTCATGGGCGTATAAATTGGGAAAACTAAAAATCAGCAAGACACAGGCACCCCAAAGTTTGGGGCTGCTCTGTTGACAAGAACCTCCACTTCATGACACCTTAAATATCCCAGGAAAGAGAAAAATGGATATAAAAGTTGTGGTCCTTATGTACAATGGAATATCACTCAGACATGAAATCAATGTCATAAGGCTAGTAGAAGCAAGATGAGTGGACTTAGGTACGACGATTCTAAGTGAAATAAGTCACACAGAAAAAGACACTTATCATAAGCTATCACTTATAGAGGGAATGTAAAAACCGCTACACTTGAACTGAATTACAAAACAGAAAAGAGTCACACGTTTAGAAAACACACTATGGCTGCTTAACGGGAAAGGTGAGGTGGGGTGATGCATAAAACAAGGGGTTCAAATTCGCTCAGATACCGTTCCATACACCCTATATGTAATACACAAGACCTACTCCTTGCTCAGTGAACTGGACTCAACACCCCCTATTCACCGCACAAGAATATATATGACTAGTAACAATCTTAAAACCTATGTATTGATATCTGTCTGGAAGTGAGTCAAGTGGGTGTAAATCCGCATAAACACAGCCGTGAAAAGCAGCTAAACCCCATTATAAAAATAAATTACTTTTAAAAACCCGTAAAACAAAGACAGTGAAAGAGAGAGAAATTCTTTCAAAATTCGTTCAGAGGCTGTGATGCAACCTGGATTGACCATATCTACACGCACAGCTGGATGAGACATAAGGGTGGACAGTCTTGGGGCTGAAAGGTTGGGTTAGTTTGGGTGAGCAAACGCAGACCCTTTAAAGTAATACTGCGTGGTACCCATCCCATGGGTCCCAAGTCTCCAGGTTCAAGGGCATCTTCCTACATCGAAAACATGCATGAGAAACCCAGAAGATGGTACACCGTGTGATTTTGAAAGGTTTCTAAAACGCACCTCATTTCTCATCTCCTTGTGCTCGGGTTCGCCATTCCAGCTACTTTACTAGCAATCTCCCTACTTGGAGAATCAGCACCTTTAACCTCCTGTTCCCTACAGGTTGCAATTTGTCCGGAGGATGAACGGGAAGAGGGGCAACCAATGAGAGACTAGATCTAGCTGTTGGGACAGGCACAGGTCACTCTATTTTCCCATCAGGAAGAAGAATTAACCACAGGCTCAGCCTGCTGCCAGGAACCAGAATAGGGCCTGAGACAATCCCGTGCTTTTGCGGCCAGCTCTCAAAAAAGACAGTTGAAAAATGGAGCTCAGGGACACTGCAATTCACAAACCCGCAGAGTTATAAGTGATAACTCTCATCCACAGATATATTGAGGGAAGTCAACGAAGAGGATTTGAAAGCAAGGCAGAATTGCAGGAAACAGATTTCAGGAGGTAGATTCGAATCGCCTTTAAGGCACATGAAAAGCGGCAAAACGTCGACAATGATGCCCTTGGCCAAAAAGGGCGTATGCGTTTTTTCCTGAATATATTCAGGAAAAAACGCATACGCCCTTTTTGGACAACCAAGCAACATGGAAAGGCAAATCAGCGCTACAAAGAAGTCTCGCTTCCCATGGGTCAAAAGGGCCATGCTGCAAAAAGTGTCAAAACCAGAAATGCAGGACAGGCCATGGAGAAATGGCAGCCTTGCTACGCTGATGGGCGGGATGTAAATTGCCAACAGCCACTCTGGAGAAGTGTACGGTGTGTCCTGAAACATCGAAAAAACACAGCTTAGTGAGCATAGGGCACGTCCACTCATGGGCGTATAAATTGGGAAAACTAAAAATCAGCAAGACACAGGCACCCCAAAGTTTGGGGCTGCTCTGTTGACAAGAACCTCCACTTCATGACACCTTAAATATCCCAGGAAAGAGAAAAATGGATAAAAAAGTTGTGGTCCTTATGTACAATGGAATATCACTCAGACATGAAATCAATGTCATAAGGCTAGTAGAAGCAAGATGAGTGGACTTAGGTACGACGATTCTAAGTGAAAAAAGTCACACAGAAAAAGACACTTATCATAAGCTATCACTTATAGAGGGAATGTAAAAACCGCTACACTTGAACTGAATTACAAAACAGAACAGAGTCACACGTTTAGAAAACACACTATGGCTGCTTAACGGGAAAGGTGAGGTGGGGTGATGCATAAAACAAGGGTTTCAAATTCGCTCAGATACCGTTCCATACACCCAATATGTAATAGACAAGACCTACTCCTTGCTCAGTGAACTGGACTCAACACGCCCTATTCACCGCACAAGAATATATGTGACTAGTAACAATCTTAAAACCTATGTATTGATATCTGTCTGGAAGTGAGTCAAGTGGGTGTAAATCCGCATAAACACAGCCGTGAAAAGCAACTAAACCCCATTATAAAAATAAATTACTTTTAAAAAGCCGTAAAACAAAGACAGTGAAAGAGAGAGAAATTCTTACAAAATTCGTTCAGAGGCTGTGATGCAACCTGGATTGACCATATCTAGACCCACAGCTGGATGAGACATAAGGGTGGACACTCTTGGGGCTGAGAGGTTGGGTTAGGTTGGGTGAGCAAACGCAGACCCTTTAAAGTAATACTGCATGGTACCCATCCCATGGGTCCCAAATCTCCAGGTTCAAGGGCATCTTCCTACATCAAAAACTTGCATGAGGAACCCAGAAGAAGGTACACCGTGTGATTTTGAAAGGTTTCTAAAACGCACCTCATTTCTCATCTCCTTGTGCTCGGGTTCGCCATTCCAGCTACTTCACTAGCAATCTCCCTACTTAGAGAATCAGCACCTTTAACCTCCTGTCCTGTACAGGTTGCAATTTGTCCTGAGGATGAATGGGAAGAGGGGCAACCAATGAGAGACTAGATCTAGGTGTTGGGACAGGTACAGGTCACTCTAATTTCCCATTAGGAAAAAGAATTAACCACAGGCTCAGCCTGCCGCCGGGAAGCAGAATAGGGCCTGAGGCAATCCCGTGCTTTTGCGGCCAGCTCCCAAACAAGACAGTTGAAAAATGGAGCTCAGGGGCACTGCCATTCACAAACCTGCTGAGTTATAAATGATAACTCTCGTCCACAAATATATTGAGGGAAGGCAACAAAGAGGATTTGAAAGCAAGGCAGAATTGCAGGAAACAGGTTTCAGGAGGTAGATTCGAATCGCCTTTAAAGCACATGAAAAGCGGCAAAACGTCGACAATGATGCCCTTGGCCAAAAAGGGCGTATGCGTTTTTTCCTGAATATATTCAGGAAAAAACGCATACGCCCTTTTTGGACAACCAAGCAACATGGAAAGGCAAATCAGCGCTACAAAGAAGTCTCGCTTCCCATGGGTCAAAAGGGCCATGCTGCAAAAAGTGTCAAAACCAGAAATGCAGGACAGGCCATGGAGAAATGGCAGCCTTGCTACGCTGATGGGCGGGATGTTAATTGCCAACAGCCACTCTGGAGAAGTGTACGGTGTGTCCTGAAACATCGAAAAAACACAGCTTAGGGAGCATAGGGCACGTCCACTCATGGGCGTATAAATTGGGAAAACTAAAAATCAGCAAGACACAGGCACCCCAAAGTTTAGGGCTGCTGTGTTGACAAGAACCTCCACTTCACGACAACTTAAATATCCCAGGAAAGAGAAAAATGGATAAAGAAGTTGTGGTCCTTACGTACAATGGAATATCACTCAGACATGAAATCAATGTCATAAGGCTAGTAGAAGCAAGATGATTGGACTTAGGTACGACGATTCTAAGTGAAATAAGTCACACAGAAAAAGACACTTATCATAAGTTATCACTTATAGAGGGAATGTAAAAACCGCTACACTTGAACTGAAATACAGAACTGAACAGAATCACACGTTTAGAAAACACACTATGGCTGCGTAACGGGAAAGGTGAGGTGGGGTGATGCATAAAACAAGGGGTTCAAATTCGCTCAGATACCGTTCCATACACCCAATATGTAATAGACAAGACCTACTCCTTGCTCAGTGAACTGGACTCAACACGCCCTATTCACCGCACAAGAATATATGTGACTAGTAACAATCTTAAAACCTATGTATTGATATCTGTCTGGAAGTGAGTCAAGTGGGTGTAAATCCGCATAAACACAGCCGTGAAAAGCAGCTAAACCCCATTATAAAAATAAATTACTTTTAAAAACCCGTAAAACAAAGACAGTGAAAGAGAGAGAAATTCTTACAAAATTCGTTCAGAGGCTGTGATGCAACCTGGATTGACCATATCTACACGCACAGCTGGATGAGACATAAGGGTGGACAGTCTTGGGGCTGAAAGGTTGGGTTAGGTTGGGTGAGCAAACACAGACCCTTTAAAGTAATACTGCGTGGTACCCATCCCATGGGTCCCAAGTCTCCAGGTTCAAGGGCATCTTCCTACATCGAAAACATGCATGAGAAACTCATAAGATGGTACACCGTGTGATTTTGAAAGGTTTCTAAAACGCACCTCATTTCTCATCTCCTTGTGCTCGGGTTCGCCATTCCAGCTACTTTACTAGCAATCTCCCTACTTGGAGAATCAGCACCTTTAACCTCCTGTTCCCTACAGGTTGCAATTTGTCCTGAGGATGAACGGGAAGAGGGGCAACCAATGAGAGACTAGATCTAGCTGTTGGGACAGGCACAGGTCACTCTATTTTCCCATCAGGAAGAAGAATTAACCACAGGCTCAGCCTGCTGCCAGGAACCAGAATAGGGCCTGAGGCAATCCCGTGCTTTTGCGGCCAGCTCTCAAAAAAGACAGTTGAAAAATGGAGCTCAGGGACACTGCAATTCACAAACCCGCAGAGTTATAAGTGATAACTCTCATCCACAGATATATTGAGGGAAGTCAACGAAGAGGATTTGAAAGCAAGGCAGAATTGCAGGAAACAGATTTCAGGAGGTAGATTCGAATCGCCTTTAAGGCACATGAAAAGCGGCAAAACGTCGACAATGATGCCCTTGGCCAAAAAGGGCGTATGCGTTTTTTCCTGAATATATTCAGGAAAAAACGCATACGCCCTTTTTGGACAACCAAGCAACATGGAAAGGCAAATCAGCGCTACAAAGAAGTCTCGCTTCCCATGGGTCAAAAGGGCCATGCTGCAAAAAGTGTCAAAACCAGAAATGCAGGACAGGCCATGGAGAAATGGCAGCCTTGCTACGCTGATGGGCGGGATGTAAATTGCCAACAGCCACTCTGGAGAAGTGTACGGTGTGTCCTGAAACATCGAAAAAACACAGCTTAGTGAGCATAGGGCACGTCCACTCATGGGCGTATAAATTGGGAAAACTAAAAATCAGCAAGACACAGGCACCCCAAAGTTTGGGGCTGCTCTGTTGACAAGAACCTCCACTTCATGACACCTTAAATATCCCAGGAAAGAGAAAAATGGATAAAAAAGTTGTGGTCCTTATGTACAATGGAATATCACTCAGACATGAAATCAATGTCATAAGGCTAGTAGAAGCAAGATGAGTGGACTTAGGTACGACGATTCTAAGTGAAATAAGTCACACAGAAAAAGACACTTATCATAAGCTATCACTTATAGAGGGAATGTAAAAACCGCTACACTTGAACTGAATTACAAAACAGAACAGAGTCACACGTTTAGAAAACACACTATGGCTGCTTAACGGGAAAGGTGAGGTGGGGTGATGCATAAAACAAGGGGTTCAAATTTGCTCAGATACCGTTCCATACACCCAATATGTAATAGACAAGACCTACTCCTTGCTCAGTGAACTGGACTCAACACCCCCTATTCACCGCACAAGAATATATGTGACTAGTAACAATCTTAAAACCTATGTATTGATATCTGTCTGGAAGTGAGTCAAGTGGGTGTAAAGCCGCATAAACACAGCCGTGAAAAGCAGCTAAACCCCATTATAAAAATAAATTACTTTTAAAAACCCGTAAAACAAAGACAGTGAAAGAGAGAGAAATTCTTACAAAATTCGTTCAGGGGCTGTGATGCCACCTGGATTGACCATATCTAGACCCACAGCTGGATGAGACATAAGGGTGGACACTCTTGGGGCTGAGAGGTTGGGTGAGGTTGGGTGAGCAAACGCAGACCCTTTAAAGTAATACTGCATGGTACCCATCCCATGGGTCCCAAATCTCCAGGTTCAAGGGCATCTTCCTACATCAAAAACTTGCATGAGGAACCCAGAAGAAGGTACACCGTGTGATTTTGAAAGGTTTCTAAAACGCACCTCATTTCTCATCTCCTTGTGCTCGGGTTCGCCATTCCAGCTACTTCACTAGCAATCTCCCTACTTGGAGAATCAGCACCTTTAACCTCCTGTCCTGTACAGGTTGCAATTTGTCCTGAGGATGAATGGGAAGAGGGGCAACCAATGAGAGACTAGATCTAGGTGTTGGGACAGGCACAGGTCACTCTAATTTCCCATTAGGAAAAAGAATTAACCACAGGCTCAGCCTGCCGCCGGGAAGCAGAATAGGGCCTGAGGCAATCCCGTGCTTTTGCGGCCAGCTCCCAAACAAGACAGTTGAAAAATGGAGCTCAGGGGCACTGCCATTCACAAACCTGCTGAGTTATAAATGATAACTCTCGTCCACAAATATATTGAGGGAAGGCAACAAAGAGGATTTGAAAGCAAGGCAGAATTGCAGGAAACAGGTTTCAGGAGGTAGATTCGAATCGCCTTTAAAGCACATGAAAAGCGGCAAAACGTCGACAATGATGCCCTTGGCCAAAAAGGGCGTATGCGTTTTTTCCTGAATATATTCAGGAAAAAACGCATACGCCCTTTTTGGCCAACCAAGCAACCTGGAAAGGCAAATCACTGCTACAAAGAAGTCTCGCTTCCCATCGGTCAAAAGGGTCAAGCTGCAAAAAGTGTCAAAACCAGAAATGCAGGACAGGCCATGGAGAAATGGCAGCCTTGCTACGCTGATGGGCGGGATGTTAATTGCCAACAGCCACTCTGGAGAAGTGTACGGTGTGTCCTGAAACATCGAAAAAACACAGCTTAGGGAGCATAGGGCACGTCCACTCATGGGCGTATAAATTGGGAAAACTAAACATCAGCAAGACACAGGCACCCCAAAGTTTAGGGCTGCTGTGTTGACAAGAACCTCCACTTCACGACAACTTAAATATCCCAGGAAAGAGAAAAATGGATAAAGAAGTTGTGGTCCTTACGTACAATGGAATATCACTCAGACATGAAATCAATGTCATAAGGCTAGTAGAAGCAAGATGATTGGACTTAGGTACGACGATTCTAAGTGAAATAAGTCACACAGAAAAAGACACTTATCATAAGCTATCACTTATAGAGGGAATGTAAAAACCGCTACACTTGAACTGAAATACAGAACTGAACAGAATCACACGTTTAGAAAACACACTATGGCTGCGTAACGGGAAAGGTGAGGTGGGGTGATGCATAAAACAAGGGGTTCAAATTCGCTCAGATACCGTTCCATACACCCAATATGTAATAGACAAGACCTACTCCTTGCTCAGTGAACTGGACTCAACACGCCCTATTCACCGCACAAGAATATATGTGACTAGTAACAATCTTAAAACCTATGTATTGATATCTGTCTGGAAGTGAGTCAAGTGGGTGTAAATCCGCATAAACACAGCCGTGAAAAGCAGCTAAACCCCATTATAAAAATAAATTACTTTTAAAAACCCGTAAAACAAAGACAGTGAAAGAGAGAGAAATTCTTACAAAATTCGTTCAGAGGCTGTGATGCAACCTGGATTGACCATATCTACACGCACAGCTGGATGAGACATAAGGGTGGACAGTCTTGGGGCTGAAAGGTTGGGTTAGGTTGGGTGAGCAAACACAGACCCTTTAAAGTAATACTGCGTGGTACCCATCCCATGGGTCCCAAGTCTCCAGGTTCAAGGGCATCTTCCTACATCGAAAACATGCATGAGAAACTCATAAGATGGTACACCGTGTGATTTTGAAAGGTTTCTAAAACGCACCTCATTTCTCATCTCCTTGTGCTCGGGTTCGCCATTCCAGCTACTTTACTAGCAATCTCCCTACTTGGAGAATCAGCACCTTTAACCTCCTGTTCCCTACAGGTTGCAATTTGTCCTGAGGATGAACGGGAAGAGGGGCAACCAATGAGAGACTAGATCTAGCTGTTGGGACAGGCACAGGTCACTCTATTTTCCCATCAGGAAGAAGAATTAATCACAGGCTCAGCCTGCCGCCCAGAAGCACAATAGGGCCTGAGGCAATCCCGCGCTTTTGCGGCCAGCTCCCAAAAAAGCGAGTTGAAAAATGGAGCTCAGGGACACTGCAATTCACAAACCCGCAGAGTTATAAATGATAACTCTCATCCACAGATATATTGAGGGAAGGCAACGAAGAGGATTTGAAAGCAAGGCAGAATTGCAGGAAACAGATTTCAGGAGGTAGATTCGAATCGCCTGTAAAGCACATGAAAAGCGGCAAAACGTCGACAATGATGCCCTTGGCCAAAAAGGGCGTATGCGTTTTTTCCTGAATATATTCAGGAAAAAACGCATACGCCCTTTTTGGCCAACCAAGCAACCTGGAAAGGCAAATCAGCGCTACAAAGAAGTCTCGCTTCCCATCGGTCAAAAGGGCCATGCTGCAAAAAGTGTCAAAACCAGAAATGCAGGACATGCCATGGAGAAATGGCAGCCTTGCTACGCTGATGGGCGGGATGTAAATTGCCAACAGCCACTCTGGAGAAGTGTACGGTGTGTCCTGAAACATCGAAAAAACACAGCTTAGTGAGCATAGGGCACGTCCACTCATGGGCGTATAAATTGGGAAAACTAAAAATCAGCAAGACACAGGCACCCCAAAGTTTGGGGCTGCTCTGTTGACAAGAACCTCCACTTCATGACACCTTAAATATCCCAGGAAAGAGAAAAATGGATAAAAAAGTTGTGGTCCTTATGTACAATGGAATATCACTCAGACATGAAATCAATGTCATAAGGCTAGTAGAAGCAAGATGAGTGGACTTAGGTACGACGATTCTAAGTGAAATAAGTCACACAGAAAAAGACACTTATCATAAGCTATCACTTATAGAGGGAATGTAAAAACCGCTACACTTGAACTGAATTACAAAACAGAACAGAGTCACACGTTTAGAAAACACACTATGGCTGCTTAACGGGAAAGGTGAGGTGGGGTGATGCATAAAACAAGGGGTTCAAATTTGCTCAGATACCGTTCCATACACCCAATATGTAATAGACAAGACCTACTCCTTGCTCAGTGAACTGGACTCAACACCCCCTATTCACCGCACAAGAATATATGTGACTAGTAACAATCTTAAAACCTATGTATTGATATCTGTCTGGAAGTGAGTCAAGTGGGTGTAAAGCCGCATAAACACAGCCGTGAAAAGCAGCTAAACCCCATTATAAAAATAAATTACTTTTAAAAACCCGTAAAACAAAGACAGTGAAAGAGAGAGAAATTCTTACAAAATTCGTTCAGGGGCTGTGATGCCACCTGGATTGACCATATCTAGACCCACAGCTGGATGAGACATAAGGGTGGACACTCTTGGGGCTGAGAGGTTGGGTGAGGTTGGGTGAGCAAACGCAGACCCTTTAAAGTAATACTGCATGGTACCCATCCCATGGGTCCCAAATCTCCAGGTTCAAGGGCATCTTCCTACATCAAAAACTTGCATGAGGAACCCAGAAGAAGGTACACCGTGTGATTTTGAAAGGTTTCTAAAACGCACCTCATTTCTCATCTCCTTGTGCTCGGGTTCGCCATTCCAGCTACTTCACTAGCAATCTCCCTACTTGGAGAATCAGCACCTTTAACCTCCTGTCCTGTACAGGTTGCAATTTGTCCTGAGGATGAATGGGAAGAGGGGCAACCAATGAGAGACTAGATCTAGGTGTTGGGACAGGCACAGGTCACTCTAATTTCCCATTAGGAAAAAGAATTAACCACAGGCTCAGCCTGCCGCCGGGAAGCAGAATAGGGCCTGAGGCAATCCCGTGCTTTTGCGGCCAGCTCCCAAACAAGACAGTTGAAAAATGGAGCTCAGGGGCACTGCCATTCACAAACCTGCTGAGTTATAAATGATAACTCTCGTCCACAAATATATTGAGGGAAGGCAACAAAGAGGATTTGAAAGCAAGGCAGAATTGCAGGAAACAGGTTTCAGGAGGTAGATTCGAATCGCCTTTAAAGCACATGAAAAGCGGCAAAACGTCGACAATGATGCCCTTGGCCAAAAAGGGCGTATGCGTTTTTTCCTGAATATATTCAGGAAAAAACGCATACGCCCTTTTTGGCCAACCAAGCAACCTGGAAAGGCAAATCAGTGCTACAAAGAAGTCTCGCTTCCCATCGGTCAAAAGGGTCAAGCTGCAAAAAGTGTCAAAACCAGAAATGCAGGACAGGCCATGGAGAAATGGCAGCCTTGCTACGCTGATGGGCGGGATGTTAATTGCCAACAGCCACTCTGGAGAAGTGTACGGTGTGTCCTGAAACATCGAAAAAACACAGCTTAGGGAGCATAGGGCACGTCCACTCATGGGCGTATAAATTGGGAAAACTAAAAATCAGCAAGACACAGGCACCCCAAAGTTTAGGGCTGCTGTGTTGACAAGAACCTCCACTTCACGACAACTTAAATATCCCAGGAAAGAGAAAAATGGATAAAGAAGTTGTGGTCCTTACGTACAATGGAATATCACTCAGACATGAAATCAATGTCATAAGGCTAGTAGAAGCAAGATGATTGGACTTAGGTACGACGATTCTAAGTGAAATAAGTCACACAGAAAAAGACACTTATCATAAGCTATCACTTATAGAGGGAATGTAAAAACCGCTACACTTGAACTGAAATACAGAACTGAACAGAATCACACGTTTAGAAAACACACTATGGCTGCGTAACGGGAAAGGTGAGGTGGGGTGATGCATAAAACAAGGGGTTCAAATTCGCTCAGATACCGTTCCATACACCCAATATGTAATAGACAAGACCTACTCCTTGCTCAGTGAACTGGACTCAACACGCCCTATTCACCGCACAAGAATATATGTGACTAGTAACAATCTTAAAACCTATGTATTGATATCTGTCTGGAAGTGAGTCAAGTGGGTGTAAATCCGCATAAACACAGCCGTGAAAAGCAGCTAAACCCCATTATAAAAATAAATTACTTTTAAAAACCCGTAAAACAAAGACAGTGAAAGAGAGAGAAATTCTTACAAAATTCGTTCAGAGGCTGTGATGCAACCTGGATTGACCATATCTACACGCACAGCTGGATGAGACATAAGGGTGGACAGTCTTGGGGCTGAAAGGTTGGGTTAGGTTGGGTGAGCAAACACAGACCCTTTAAAGTAATACTGCGTGGTACCCATCCCATGGGTCCCAAGTCTCCAGGTTCAAGGGCATCTTCCTACATCGAAAACATGCATGAGAAACTCATAAGATGGTACACCGTGTGATTTTGAAAGGTTTCTAAAACGCACCTCATTTCTCATCTCCTTGTGCTCGGGTTCGCCATTCCAGCTACTTTACTAGCATTCTCCCTACTTGGAGAATCAGCACCTTTAACCTCCTGTTCCCTACAGGTTGCAATTTGTCCTGAGGATGAACGGGAAGAGGGGCAACCAATGAGAGACTAGATCTAGCTGTTGGGACAGGCACAGGTCACTCTATTTTCCCATCAGGAAGAAGAATTAATCACAGGCTCAGCCTGCCGCCCAGAAGCACAATAGGGCCTGAGGCAATCCCGCGCTTTTGCGGCCAGCTCCCAAAAAAGCGAGTTGAAAAATGGAGCTCAGGGACACTGCAATTCACAAACCCGCAGAGTTATAAATGATAACTCTCATCCACAGATATATTGAGGGAAGGCAACGAAGAGGATTTGAAAGCAAGGCAGAATTGCAGGAAACAGATTTCAGGAGGTAGATTCGAATCGCCTTTAAGGCACATGAAAAGCGGCAAAACGTCGACAATGATGCCCTTGGCCAAAAAGGGCGTATGCGTTTTTTCCTGAATATATTCAGGAAAAAACGCATACGCCCTTTTTGGACAACCAAGCAACATGGAAAGGCAAATCAGCGCTACAAAGAAGTCTCGCTTCCCATGGGTCAAAAGGGCCATGCTGCAAAAAGTGTCAAAACCAGAAATGCAGGACAGGCCATGGAGAAATGGCAGCCTTGCTACGCTGATGGGCGGGATGTAAATTGCCAACAGCCACTCTGGAGAAGTGTACGGTGTGTCCTGAAACATCGAAAAAACACAGCTTAGTGAGCATAGGGCACGTCCACTCATGGGCGTATAAATTGGGAAAACTAAAAATCAGCAAGACACAGGCACCCCAAAGTTTGGGGCTGCTCTGTTGACAAGAACCTCCACTTCATGACACCTTAAATATCCCAGGAAAGAGAAAAATGGATAAAAAAGTTGTGGTCCTTATGTACAATGGAATATCACTCAGACATGAAATCAATGTCATAAGGCTAGTAGAAGCAAGATGAGTGGACTTAGGTACGACGATTCTAAGTGAAAAAAGTCACACAGAAAAAGACACTTATCATAAGCTATCACTTATAGAGGGAATGTAAAAACCGCTACACTTGAACTGAATTACAAAACAGAACAGAGTCACACGTTTAGAAAACACACTATGGCTGCTTAACGGGAAAGGTGAGGTGGGGTGATGCATAAAACAAGGGGTTCAAATTTGCTCAGATACCGTTCCATACACCCAATATGTAATAGACAAGACCTACTCCTTGCTCAGTGAACTGGACTCAACACCCCCTATTCACCGCACAAGAATATATGTGACTAGTAACAATCTTAAAACCTATGTATTGATATCTGTCTGGAAGTGAGTCAAGTGGGTGTAAATCCGCATAAACACAGCCGTGAAAAGCAGCTAAACCCCATTATAAAAATAAATTACCTTTAAAAACCCGTAAAACAAAGACAGTGAAAGAGAGAGAAATTCTTACAAAATTCGTTCAGAGGCTGTGATGCCACCTGGATTGACCATATCTAGACCCACAGCTGGATGAGACATAAGGGTGGACACTCTTGGGTCTGAGAGGTTGGGTGAGCAAACGCAGACCCTTTAAAGTAATACTGCGTGATACCCATCCCATGGGTCCCAAATCTCCAGGTTCAAGGGCATCTTCCTACATCGAAAACATGCATGAGAAACTCAGAAGATGGTACACCATGTGATTTTGAAAGGTTTCTAAAACACACCCCATTTCTCATCTCCTTGTGCTCGGGTTCGCCTTTCCAGCTACTTTACTAGCAATCAACTTACTTGGAGAATCAGCACCTTTAACCTCCTGTTCCCTACAGGTTGCAATTTGTCCTGAGGATGAACGGGAAGAGGGGCAACCAATGAGAGACTAGATCTAGGTGTTGGGACAGGCACAGGTCACTCTATTTTCCCAAGAGGAAGAAGAATTAATCACAGGCTCAGCCTGCCGCCCAGAAGCACAATAGGGCCTGAGGCAATCCCGCGCTTTTGCGGCCAGCTCCCAAAAAAGCGACTTGAAAAATGGAGCTCAGGGACACTGCAATTCAAAAACCCGCAGAGTTATAAATGATAACTCTCATCCACAGATATATTGAGGGAAGGCAACGAAGAGGATTTGAAAGCAAGGCAGAATTGCAGGAAACAGATTTCAGGAGGTAGATTCGAATCGCCTGTAAAGCACATGAAAAGCGGCAAAACGTCGACAATGATGCCCTTGGCCAAGAAGGGCGTATGCGTTTTTTCCTGAATATATTCAGGAAAAAACGCATACGCCCTTTTTGGCCAACCAAGCAACCTGGAAAGGCAAATCAGCGCTACAAAGAAGTCTCGCTTCCCATCAGTCAAAAGGGCCATGCTGCAAAAAGTGTCAAAACCAGAAATGCAGGACAGGCCATGGAGAAATGGCAGCCTTGCTACGCTGATGGGCGGGATGTAAATTGCCAACAGCCACTCTGGAGAAGTGTACGGTGTGTCCTGAAACATCGAAAAAACACAGCTTAGGGAGCATAGGGCACGTCCACTCATGGGCGTATAAATTGGGAAAACTAAAAATCAGCAAGACACAGGCACCCCAAAGTTTAGGGCTGCTCTGTTGACAAGAACCTCCACTTCATGACACCTTAAATATCCCAGGAAAGAGAAAAATGGATAAAGAAGTTGTGGTCCTTATGTACAATGCAATATCACTCAGACATGAAATCAATGTCATAAGGCTAGTAGAAGCAAGATGAGTGGACTTAGGTACGACGATTCTAAGTGAAATAAGTCACACAGAAAAAGACACTTATCATAAGCTATCACTTATAGAGGGAATGTAAAAACCGCTACACTTGAACTGAATTACAGAACAGAACAGAATCACACGTTTAGAAAACACACTATGGCTGCGTAACGGGAAAGGTGAGGTGGGGTGATGCATAAAACAAGGGGTTCAAATTCGCTCAGATACCGTTCCATACACCCAATATGTAATAGACAAGACCTACTCCTTGCTCAGTGAACTGGACTCAACACGCCCTATTCACCGCACAAGAATATATGTGACTAGTAACAATCTTAAAACCTATGTATTGATATCTGTCTGGAAGTGAGTCAAGTGGGTGTAAATCTGCATAAACACAGCCGTGAAAAGCAGCTAAACCCCATTATAAAAATAAATTACTTTTAAAAAGCCGTAAAACAAAGACAGTGAAAGAGAGAGAAATTCTTACAAAATTCGTTCAGAGGCTGTGATGCAACCTGGATTGACCATATCTACACGCACAGCTGGATGAGACATAAGGGTGGACAGTCTTGGGGCTGAAAGTTTGGGTTAGGTTGGGTGAGCAAACGCAGACCCTTTAAAGTAATACTGCGTGGTACCCATCCCATGGGTCCCAAGTCTCCAGGTTCAAGGGCATCTTCCTACATCGAAAACATGCATGAGGAACCCAGAAGAAGGTACACCGTGTGATTTTGAAAGGTTTCTAAAACGCACCTCATTTCTCATCTCCTTGTGCTCGGGTTCGCCATTCCAGCTACTTTACTAGCAATCTCCCTACTTGGAGAATCAGCACCTTTAACCTCCTGTTCCCTACAGGTTGCAATTTGTCCTGAGGATGAACGGGAAGAGGGGCAACCAATGAGAGACTAGATCTAGCTGTTGGGACAGGCACAGGTCACTCTATTTTCCCATCAGGAAGAAGAATTAACCACAGGCTCAGCCTGCTGCCAGGAACCAGAATAGGGCCTGAGGCAATCCCGTGCTTTTGCGGCCAGCTCTCAAAAAAGACAGTTGAAAAATGGAGCTCAGGGACACTGCAATTCACAAACCCGCAGAGTTATAAGTGATAACTCTCATCCACAGATATATTGAGGGAAGTCAACGAAGAGGATTTGAAAGCAAGGCAGAATTGCAGGAAACAGATTTCAGGAGGTAGATTCGAATCGCCTTTAAGGCACATGAAAAGCGGCAAAACGTCGACAATGATGCCCTTGGCCAAAAAGGGCGTATGCGTTTTTTCCTGAATATATTCAGGAAAAAACGCATACGCCCTTTTTGGACAACCAAGCAACATGGAAAGGCAAATCAGCGCTACAAAGAAGTCTCGCTTCCCATGGGTCAAAAGGGCCATGCTGCAAAAAGTGTCAAAACCAGAAATGCAGGACAGGCCATGGAGAAATGGCAGCCTTGCTACGCTGATGGGCGGGATGTAAATTGCCAACAGCCACTCTGGAGAAGTGTAAGGTGTGTCCTGAAACATCGAAAAAACACAGCTTAGTGAGCATAGGGCACGTCCACTCATGGGCGTATAAATTGGGAAAACTAAAAATCAGCAAGACACAGGCACCCCAAAGTTTGGGGCTGCTCTGTTGACAAGAACCTCCACTTCATGACACCTTAAATATCCCAGGAAAGAGAAAAATGGATAAAGAATTTGTGGTCCTTATGTACAATGCAATATCACTCAGACATGAAATCAATGTCATAAGGCTAGTAGAAGCAAGATGAGTGGACTTAGGTACGACGATTCTAAGTGAAATAAGTCACACAGAAAAAGACACTTATCATAAGCTATCACTTATAGAGGGAATGTAAAAACCGCTACACTTGAACTGAATTACAAAACAGAACAGAGTCACACGTTTAGAAAACACACTATGGCTGCTTAACGGGAAAGGTGAGGTGGGGTGATGCATAAAACAAGGGGTTCAAATTTGCTCAGATACCGTTCCATACACCCAATATGTAATAGACAAGACCTACTCCTTGCTCAGTGAACTGGACTCAACACCCCCTATTCACCGCACAAGAATATATGTGACTAGTAACAATCTTAAAACCTATGTATTGATATCTGTCTGGAAGTGAGTCAAGTGGGTGTAAATCCGCATAAACACAGCCGTGAAAAGCAGCTAAACCCCATTATAAAAATAAATTACTTTTAAAAACCCGTAAAACAAAGACAGTGAAAGAGAGAGAAATTCTTACAAAATTCGTTCAGGGGCTGTGATGCCACCTGGATTGACCATATCTAGACCCACAGCTGGATGAGACGTAAGGGTGGACACTCTTGGGGCTGAGAGGTTGGGTGAGCAAACGCAGACCCTTCAAAGTAATACTGCGTGATACCCATCCCATGGGTCCCAAATCTCCAGGTTCAAGGGCATCTTCCTACATCGAAAACATGCATGAGAAACTCAGAAGATGGTACACCGTGTGATTTTGAAAGGTTTCTAAAACACACCCCATTTCTCATCTCCTTGTGCTCGGGTTCGCCTTTCCAGCTACTTTACTAGTAATCAACTTACTTGCAGAATCAGCACCTTTAACCTCCTGTTCCCTACAGGTTGCAATTTGTCCTGAGGATGAACGGGAAGAGGGGCAACCAATGAGAGACTAGATCTAGGTGTTGGGACAGGCACAGGTCACTCTATTTTCCCATCAGGAAGAAGAATTAATCACAGGCTCAGCCTGCCGCCCAGAAGCACAATAGGGCCTGAGGCAATCACGCGCTTTTGCGGCCAGCTCCCAAAAAAGCGAGTTGAAAAATGGAGCTCAGGGACACTGCAATTCACAAACCCGCAGAGTTATAAATGATAACTCTCATCCACAGATATATTGAGGGAAGGCAACGAAGAGGATTTGAAAGCAAGGCAGAATTGCAGGAAACAGATTTCAGGAGGTAGATTCGAATCGCCTGTAAAGCACATGTAAAGCGGCAAAACGTCGACAATGTTGCCCTTGGCCAAGAAGGACTTATGCGTTTTTTCCTGAATATATTCAGGAAAAAACGCATACGCCCTTTTTGGCCAACCAAGCAACCTGGAAAGGCAAATCAGCGCTACAAAGAAGTCTCGCTTCCCATCGGTCAAAAGGTCCATGCTGCAAAAAGTGTCAAAACCAGAAATGCAGGACAGGCCATGGAGAAATGGCAGCCTTGCTACGCTGATGAGCGGGATGTAAGTTGCCAACAGCCACTCTGGAGAAGTGTACGGTGTGTCCTGAAACATCGAAAAAACACAGCTTAGGGAGCATAGGGCACGTCCACTCATGGGCGTATAAATTGGGAAAACTAAAAATCAGCAAGACACATGCACCCCAAAGTTTAGGGCTGCTCTGTTGACAAGAACCTCCACTTCATGACACCTTAAATATCCCAGGAAAGAGAAAAATGGATAAAGAAGTTGTGGTCCTTATGTACAATGCAATATCACTCAGACATGAAATCAATGTCATAAGGCTAGTAGAAGCAAGATGAGTGGACTTAGGTACGACGATTCTAAGTGAAATAAGTCACACAGAAAAAGACACTTATCATAAGCTATCACTTATAGAGGGAATGTAAAAACCGCTACACTTGAACTGAATTACAGAACAGAACAGAATCACACGTTTAGAAAACACACTATGGCTGCTTAACGGGAAAGGTGAGGTGGGGTGATGCATAAAACAAGGGGTTCAAATTCGCTCAGATACCGTTCCATACACCCAATATGTAATAAACAAGACCTACTCCTTGCTCAGTGAACTGGACTCAACACGCCCTATTCACCGCACAAGAATATATGTGACTAGTAACAATCTTAAAACCTATGTATTGATATCTGTCTGGAAGTGAGTCAAGTGGGTGTAAATCTGCATAAACACAGCCGTGAAAAGCAGCTAAACCCCATTATAAAAATAAATTACTTTTAAAAACCTGTAAAACAACGACAGTGAAAGAGAGAGAAATTCTTTCAAAATTCTTTCAGAGGCTGTGATGCAACCTGGATTGACCATATCTACACGCACAGCTGGATGAGACATAAGGGTGGACAGTCTTGGGGCTGAAAGGTTGGCTTAGTTTGGGTGAGCAAACGCAGACCCTTTAAAGTAATACTGCGTGGTACCCATCCCATGGGTCCCAAGTCTCCAGGTTCAAGGGCATCTTCCTACATCGAAAACATGCATGAGAAACCCAGAAGATGGTACACCGTGTGATTTTGAAAGGTTTCTAAAACGCACCTCATTTCTCATCTCCTTGTGCTCGGGTTCGCCATTCCAGCTACTTTACTAGCAATCTCCCTACTTGGAGAATCAGCACCTTTAACCTCCTGTTCCCTACAGGTTGCAATTTGTCCGGAGGATGAACGGGAAGAGGGGCAACCAATGAGAGACTAGATCTAGCTGTTGGGACAGGCACAGGTCACTCTATTTTCCCATCAGGAAGAAGAATTAACCACAGGCTCAGCCTGCTGCCAGGAACCAGAATAGGGCCTGAGGCAATCCCGTGCTTTTGCGGCCAGCTCTCAAAAAAGACAGTTGAAAAATGGAGCTCAGGGACACTGCAATTCACAAACCCGCAGAGTTATAAGTGATAACTCTCATCCACAGATATATTGAGGGAAGTCAACGAAGAGGATTTGAAAGCAAGGCAGAATTGCAGGAAACAGATTTCAGGAGGTAGATTCGAATCGCCTTTAAGGCACATGAAAAGCGGCAAAACGTCGACAATGATGCCCTTGGCCAAAAAGGGCGTATGCGTTTTTTCCTGAATATATTCAGGAAAAAACGCATACGCCCTTTTTGGACAACCAAGCAACATGGAAAGGCAAATCAGCGCTACAAAGAAGTCTCGCTTCCCATGGGTCAAAAGGGCCATGCTGCAAAAAGTGTCAAAACCAGAAATGCAGGACAGGCCATGGAGAAATGGCAGCCTTGCTACGCTGATGGGCGGGATGTAAATTGCCAACAGCCACTCTGGAGAAGTGTACGGTGTGTCCTGAAACATCGAAAAAACACAGCTTAGGGAGCATAGGGCACGTCCACTCATGGGCGTATAAATTGGGAAAACTAAAAATCAGCAAGACACAGGCACCCCAAAGTTTGGGGCTGCTCTGTTGACAAGAACCTCCACTTCATGACACCTTAAATATCCCAGGAAAGAGAAAAATGGATAAAAAAGTTGTGGTCCTTATGTACAATGGAATATCACTCAGACATGAAATCAATGTCATAAGGCTAGTAGAAGCAAGATGAGTGGACTTAGGTACGACGATTCTAAGTGAAATAAGTCACACAGAAAAAGACACTTATCATAAGCTATCACTTATAGAGGGAATGTAAAAACCGCTACACTTGAACTGAATTACAAAACAGAACAGAGTCACACGTTTAGAAAACACACTATGGCTGCTTAACGGGAAAGGTGAGGTGGGGTGATGCATAAAACAAGGGGTTCAAATTTGCTCAGATACCGTTCCATACACCCAATATGTAATAGACAAGACCTACTCCTTGCTCAGTGAACTGGACTCAACACCCCCTATTCACCGCACAAGAATATATGTGACTAGTAACAATCTTAAAACCTATGTATTGATATCTGTCTGGAAGTGAGTCAAGTGGGTGTAAATCCGCATAAACACAGCCGTGAAAAGCAGCTAAACCCCATTATAAAAATAAATTACTTTTAAAAACCCGTAAAACAAAGACAGTGAAAGAGAGAGAAATTCTTACAAAATTCGTTCAGGGGCTGTGATGCCACCTGGATTGACCATATCTAGACCCACAGCTGGATGAGACGTAAGGGTGGACACTCTTGGGGCTGAGAGGTTGGGTGAGCAAACGCAGACCCTTTAAAGTAATACTGCGTGATACCCATCCCATGGGTCCCAAATCTCCAGGTTCAAGGGCATCTTCCTACATCGAAAACATGCATGAGAAACTCAGAAGATGGTACACCGTGTGATTTTGAAAGGTTTCTAAAACACACCTCATTTCTCATCTCCTTGTGCTCGGGTTCGCCTTTCCAGCTACTTTACTAGTAATCAACTTACTTGCAGAATCAGCACCTTTAACCTCCTGTTCCCTACAGGTTGCAATTTGTCCTGAGGATGAACGGGAAGAGGGGCAACCAATGAGAGACTAGATCTAGGTGTTGGGACAGGCACAGGTCACTCTATTTTCCCATCAGGAAGAAGAATTAATCACAGGCTCAGCCTGCCGCCCAGAAGCACAATAGGGCCTGAGGCAATCACGCGCTTTTGCGGCCAGCTCCCAAAAAAGCGAGTTGAAAAATGGAGCTCAGGGACACTGCAATTCACAAACCCGCAGAGTTATAAATGATAACTCTCATCCACAGATATATTGAGGGAAGGCAACGAAGAGGATTTGAAAGCAAGGCAGAATTGCAGGAAACAGATTTCAGGAGGTAGATTCGAATCGCCTGTAAAGCACATGTAAAGCGGCAAAACGTCGACAATGTTGCCCTTGGCCAAGAAGGACGTATGCGTTTTTTCCTGAATATATTCAGGAAAAAACGCATACGCCCTTTTTGGCCAACCAAGCAACCTGGAAAGGCAAATCAGCGCTACAAAGAAGTCTCGCTTCCCATCGGTCAAAAGGTCCATGCTGCAAAAAGTGTCAAAACCAGAAATGCAGGACAGGCCATGGAGAAATGGCAGCCTTGCTACGCTGATGAGCGGGATGTAAGTTGCCAACAGCCACTCTGGAGAAGTGTACGGTGTGTCCTGAAACATCGAAAAAACACAGCTTAGGGAGCATAGGGCACGTCCACTCATGGGCGTATAAATTGGGAAAACTAAAAATCAGCAAGACACATGCACCCCAAAGTTTAGGGCTGCTCTGTTGACAAGAACCTCCACTTCATGACACCTTAAATATCCCAGGAAAGAGAAAAATGGATAAAGAAGTTGTGGTCCTTATGTACAATGCAATATCACTCAGACATGAAATCAATGTCATAAGGCTAGTAGAAGCAAGATGAGTGGACTTAGGTACGACGATTCTAAGTGAAATAAGTCACACAGAAAAAGACACTTATCATAAGCTATCACTTATAGAGGGAATGTAAAAACCGCTACACTTGAACTGAATTACAGAACAGAACAGAATCACACGTTTAGAAAACACACTATGGCTGCTTAACGGGAAAGGTGAGGTGGGGTGATGCATAAAACAAGGGGTTCAAATTCGCTCAGATACCGTTCCATACACCCAATATGTAATAGACAAGACCTACTCCTTGCTCAGTGAACTGGACTCAACACGCCCTATTCACCGCACAAGAATATATGTGACTAGTAACAATCTTAAAACCTATGTATTGATATCTGTCTGGAAGTGAGTCAAGTGGGTGTAAATCTGCATAAACACAGCCGTGAAAAGCAGCTAAACCCCATTATAAAAATAAATTACTTTTAAAAACCTGTAAAACAAAGACAGTGAAAGAGAGAGAAATTCTTTCAAAATTCGTTCAGAGGCTGTGATGCAACCTGGATTGACCATATCTACACGCACAGCTGGATGAGACATAAGGGTGGACAGTCTTGGGGCTGAAAGGTTGGGTTAGTTTGGGTGAGCAAACGCAGACCCTTTAAAGTAATACTGCGTGGTACCCATCCCATGGGTCCCAAGTCTCCAGGTTCAAGGGCATCTTCCTACATCGAAAACATGCATGAGAAACCCAGAAGATGGTACACCGTGTGATTTTGAAAGGTTTCTAAAACGCACCTCATTTCTCATCTCCTTGTGCTCGGGTTCGCCATTCCAGCTACTTTACTAGCAATCTCCCTACTTGGAGAATCAGCACCTTTAACCTCCTGTTCCCTACAGGTTGCAATTTGTCCGGAGGATGAACGGGAAGAGGGGCAACCAATGAGAGACTAGATCTAGCTGTTGGGACTGGCACAGGTCACTCTATTTTCCCATCAGGAAGAAGAATTAACCACAGGCTCAGCCTGCTGCCAGGAACCAGAATAGGGCCTGAGGCAATCCCGTGCTTTTGCGGCCAGCTCTCAAAAAAGACAGTTGAAAAATGGAGCTCAGGGACACTGCAATTCACAAACCCGCAGAGTTATAAGTGATAACTCTCATCCACAGATATATTGAGGGAAGTCAACGAAGAGGATTTGAAAGCAAGGCAGAATTGCAGGAAACAGATTTCAGGAGGTAGATTCGAATCGCCTTTAAGGCACATGAAAAGCGGCAAAACGTCGACAATGATGCCCTTGGCCAAAAAGGGCGTATGCGTTTTTTCCTGAATATATTCAGGAAAAAACGCATACGCCCTTTTTGGACAACCAAGCAACATGGAAAGGCAAATCAGCGCTACAAAGAAGTCTCGCTTCCCATGGGTCAAAAGGGCCATGCTGCAAAAAGTGTCAAAACCAGAAATGCAGGACAGGCCATGGAGAAATGGCAGCCTTGCTACGCTGATGGGCGGGATGTAAATTGCCAACAGCCACTCTGGAGAAGTGTACGGTGTGTCCTGAAACATCGAAAAAACACAGCTTAGGGAGCATAGGGCACGTCCACTCATGGGCGTATAAATTGGGAAAACTAAAAATCAGCAAGACACAGGCACCCCAAAGTTTGGGGCTGCTCTGTTGACAAGAACCTCCACTTCATGACACCTTAAATATCCCAGGAAAGAGAAAAATGGATAAAAAAGTTGTGGTCCTTATGTACAATGGAATATCACTCAGACATGAAATCAATGTCATAAGGCTAGTAGAAGCAAGATGAGTGGACTTAGGTACGACGATTCTAAGTGAAATAAGTCACACAGAAAAAGACACTTATCATAAGCTATCACTTATAGAGGGAATGTAAAAACCGCTACACTTGAACTGAATTACAAAACAGAACAGAGTCACACGTTTAGAAAACACACTATGGCTGCTTAACGGGAAAGGTGAGGTGGGGTGATGCATAAAACAAGGGGTTCAAATTTGCTCAGATACCGTTCCATACACCCAATATGTAATAGACAAGACCTACTCCTTGCTCAGTGAACTGGACTCAACACCCCCTATTCACCGCACAAGAATATATGTGACTAGTAACAATCTTAAAACCTATGTATTGATATCTGTCTGGAAGTGAGTCAAGTGGGTGTAAATCCGCATAAACACAGCCGTGAAAAGCAGCTAAACCCCATTATAAAAATAAATTACTTTTAAAAACCCGTAAAACAAAGACAGTGAAAGAGAGAGAAATTCTTACAAAATTCGTTCAGGGGCTGTGATGCCACCTGGATTGACCATATCTAGACCCACAGCTGGATGAGACGTAAGGGTGGACACTCTTGGGGCTGAGAGGTTGGGTGAGCAAACGCAGACCCTTTAAAGTAATACTGCGTGATACCCATCCCATGGGTCCCAAATCTCCAGGTTCAAGGGCATCTTCCTACATCGAAAACATGCATGAGAAACTCAGAAGATGGTACACCGTGTGATTTTGAAAGGTTTCTAAAACACACCCCATTTCTCATCTCCTTGTGCTCGGGTTCGCCTTTCCAGCTACTTTACTAGCAATCAACTTACTTGGAGAATCAGCACCTTTAACCTCCTGTTCCCTACAGGTTGCAATTTGTCCTGAGGATGAACGGGAAGAGGGGCAACCAATGAGAGACTAGATCTAGGTGTTGGGACAGGCACAGGTCACTCTATTTTCCCAAGAGGAAGAAGAATTAATCACAGGCTCAGCCTGCCGCCCAGAAGCACAATAGGGCCTGAGGCAATCCCGCGCTTTTGCGGCCAACTCCCAAAAAAGCGACTTGAAAAATGGAGCTCAGGGACACTGCAATTCACAAACCCGCAGAGTTATAAATGATAACTCTCATCCACAGATATATTGAGGGAAGGCAACGAAGAGGATTTGAAAGCAAGGCAGAATTGCAGGAAACAGATTTCAGGAGGTAGATTCGAATCGCCTGTAAAGCACATGAAAAGCGGCAAAACGTCGACAATGATGCCCTTGGCCAAGAAGGGCGTATGCGTTTTTTCCTGAATATATTCAGGAAAAAACGCATACGCCCTTTTTGGCCAACCAAGCAACCTGGAAAGGCAAATCAGCGCTACAAAGAAGTCTCGCTTCCCATCGGTCAAAAGGGCCATGCTGCAAAAAGTGTCAAAACCAGAAATGCAGGACAGGCCATGGAGAAATGGCAGCCTTGCTACGCTGATGGGCGGGATGTAAATTGCCAACAGCCACTCTGGAGAAGTGTACGGTGTGTCTTGAAACATCGAAAAAACCCAGCTTAGTGAGCATAGGGCACGTCCACTCATGGGCGTATAAATTGGGAAAACTAAAAATCAGCAAGACACAGGCACCCCAAAGTTTGGGGCTGCTCTGTTGACAAGAACCTCCACTTCATGACACCTTAAATATCCCAGGAAAGAGAAAAATGGATAAAGAAGTTGTGGTCCTTATGTACAATGCAATATCACTCAGACATGAAATCAATGTCATAAGGCTAGTAGAAGCAAGATGAGTGGACTTAGGTATGACGATTCTAAGTGAAATAAGTCACACAGAAAAAGACACTTATCAAAAGCTATCACTTATAGAGGGAATGTAAAAACCGCTACACTTGAACTGAATTACAGAACAGAACAGAATCACACGTTTAGAAAACACACTATGGCTGCTTAACGGGAAAGGTGAGGTGGGGTGATGCATAAAACACGGGGTTCAAATTCGCTCAGATACCGTTCCATACACCCAATATGTAATAGACAAGACCTACTCCTTGTTCAGTGAACTGGACTCAACACGCCCTATTCACCGCACAAGAATATATGTGACTAGTAACAATCTTAAAACCTATGTATTGATATCTGTCTGGAAGTGAGTCAAGTGGGTGTAAATCCGCATAAACACAGCCGTGAAAAGCAGCTAAACCCCATTATAAAAATAAATTACTTTTAAAAACCCGTAAAACAAAGACAGTGAAAGAGAGAGAAATTCTTACAAAATTCGTTCAGGGGCTGTGATGCCACCTGGATTGACCATATCTAGACCCACAGCTGGATGAGACGTAAGGGTGGACACTCTTGGGGCTGAGAGGTTGGGTGAGCAAACGCAGACCCTTTAAAGTAATACTGCGTGATACCCATCCCATGGGTCCCAAATCTCCAGGTTCAAGGGCATCTTCCTACATCGAAAACATGCATGAGAAACTCAGAAGATGGTACACCGTGTGATTTTGAAAGGTTTCTAAAACACACCCCATTTCTCATCTCCTTGTGCTCGGGTTCGCCTTTCCAGCTACTTTAATAGCAATCAACTTACTTGGAGAATCAGCACCTTTAACCTCCTGTTCCCTACAGGTTGCAATTTGTCCTGAGGATGAACGGGAAGAGGGGCAACCAATGAGAGACTAGATCTAGGTGTTGGGACAGGCACAGGTCCCTCTATTTTCCCATCAGGAAGAAGAATTAATCACAGGCTCAGCCTGCCGCCCAGAAGCACAATAGGGCCTGAGGCAATCACGCGCTTTTGCGGCCAGCTCCCAAAAAAGCGAGTTGAAAAATGGAGCTCAGGGACACTGCAATTCACAAACCCGCAGAGTTATAAATGATAACTCTCATCCACAGATATATTGAGGGAAGGCAACGAAGAGGATTTGAAAGCAAGGCAGAATTGCAGGAAACAGATTTCAGGAGGTAGATTCGAATCGCCTGTAAAGCACATATAAAGCGGCAAAACGTCGACAATGTTGCCCTTGGCCAAGAAGGACGTATGCGTTTTTTCCTGAATATATTCAGGAAAAAACGCATACGCCCTTTTTGGCCAACCAAGCAACCTGGAAAGGCAAATCAGCGCTACAAAGAAGTCTCGCTTCCCATCGGTCAAAAGGTCCATGCTGCAAAAAGTGTCAAAACCAGAAATGCAGGACAGGCCATGGAGAAATGGCAGCCTTGCTACGCTGATGAGCGGGATGTAAGTTGCCAACAGCCACTCTGGAGAAGTGTACGGTGTGTCCTGAAACATCGAAAAAACACAGCTTAGGGAGCATAGGGCACGTCCACTCATGGGCGTATAAATTGGGAAAACTAAAAATCAGCAAGACACATGCACCCCAAAGTTTAGGGCTGCTCTGTTGACAAGAACCTCCACTTCATGACACCTTAAATATCCCAGGAAAGAGAAAAATGGATAAAGAAGTTGTGGTCCTTATGTACAATGCAATATCACTCAGACATGAAATCAATGTCATAAGGCTAGTAGAAGCAAGATGAGTGGACTTAGGTACGACGATTCTAAGTGAAATAAGTCACACAGAAAAAGACACTTATCATAAGCTATCACTTATAGAGGGAATGTAAAAACCGCTACACTTGAACTGAATTACAGAACAGAACAGAATCACACGTTTAGAAAACACACTATGGCTGCTTAACGGGAAAGGTGAGGTGGGGTGATGCATAAAACAAGGGGTTCAAATTCGCTCAGATACCGTTCCATACACCCAATATGTAATAGACAAGACCTACTCCTTGCTCAGTGAACTGGACTCAACACGCCCTATTCACCGCACAAGAATATATGTGACTAGTAACAATCTTAAAACCTATGTATTGATATCTGTCTGGAAGTGAGTCAAGTGGGTGTAAATCCGCATAAACACAGCCGTGAAAAGCAGCTAAACCCCATTATAAAAATAAATTACTTTTAAAAAGCCGTAAAACCAAGACAGTGAAAGAGAGAGAAATTCTTACAAAATTCGTTCAGAGGCTGTGATGCAACCTGGATTGACCATATCTACACGCACAGCTGGATGAGACATAAGGGTGGACAGTCTTGGGGCTGAAAGTTTGGGTTAGGTTGGGTGAGCAAACGCAGACCCTTTAAAGTAATACTGCGTGGTACCCATCCCATGGGTCCCAAGTCTCCAGGTTCAAGGGCATCTTCCTACATCGAAAACATGCATGAGAAACCCAGAAGATGGTACACCGTGTGATTTTGAAAGGTTTCTAAAACGCACCTCATTTCTCATCTCCTTGTGCTCGGGTTCGCCATTCCAGCTACTTTACTAGCAATCTCCCTACTTGGAGAATCAGCACCTTTAACCTCCTGTTCCCTACAGGTTGCAATTTGTCCGGAGGATGAACGGGAAGAGGGGCAACCAATGAGAGACTAGATCTAGCTGTTGGGACAGGCACAGGTCACTCTATTTTCCCATCAGGAAGAAGAATTAACCACAGGCTCAGCCTGCTGCCAGGAACCAGAATAGGGCCTGAGGCAATCCCGTGCTTTTGCGGCCAGCTCTCAAAAAAGACAGTTGAAAAATGGAGCTCAGGGACACTGCAATTCACAAACCCGCAGAGTTATAAGTGATAACTCTCATCCACAGATATATTGAGGGAAGTCAACGAAGAGGATTTGAAAGCAAGGCAGAATTGCAGGAAACAGATTTCAGGAGGTAGATTCGAATCGCCTTTAAGGCACATGAAAAGCGGCAAAACGTCGACAATGATGCCCTTGGCCAAAAAGGGCGTATGCGTTTTTTCCTGAATATATTCAGGAAAAAACGCATACGCCCTTTTTGGACAACCAAGCAACATGGAAAGGCAAATCAGCGCTACAAAGAAGTCTCGCTTCCCATGGGTCAAAAGGGCCATGCTGCAAAAAGTGTCAAAACCAGAAATGCAGGACAGGCCATGGAGAAATGGCAGCCTTGCTACACTGATGGGCGGGATGTAAATTGCCAACAGCCACTCTGGAGAAGTGTACGGTGTGTCCTGAAACATCGAAAAAACACAGCTTAGTGAGCATAGGGCACGTCCACTCATGGGCGTATAAATTGGGAAAACTAAAAATCAGCAAGACACAGGCACCCCAAAGTTTGGGGCTGCTCTGTTGACAAGAACCTCCACTTCATGACACCTTAAATATCCCAGGAAAGAGAAAAATGGATAAAAAAGTTGTGGTCCTTATGTACAATGGAATATCACTCAGACATGAAATCAATGTCATAAGGCTAGTAGAAGCAAGATGAGTGGACTTAGGTACGACGATTCTAAGTGAAATAAGTCACACAGAAAAAGACACTTATCATAAGCTATCACTTATAGAGGGAATGTAAAAACCGCTACACTTGAACTGAATTACAAAACAGAACAGAGTCACACGTTTAGAAAACACACTATGGCTGCTTAACGGGAAAGGTGAGGTGGGGTGATGCATAAAACAAGGGGTTCAAATTTGCTCAGATACCGTTCCATACACCCAATATGTAATAGACAAGACCTACTCCTTGCTCAGTGAACTGGACTCAACACCCCCTATTCACCGCACAAGAATATATGTGACTAGTAACAATCTTAAAACCTATGTATTGATATCTGTCTGGAAGTGAGTCAAGTGGGTGTAAATCCGCATAAACACAGCCGTGAAAAGCAGCTAAACCCCATTATAAAAATAAATTACCTTTAAAAACCCGTAAAACAAAGACAGTGAAAGAGAGAGAAATTCTTACAAAATTCGTTCAGAGGCTGTGATGCCACCTGGATTGACCATATCTAGACCAACAGCTGGATGAGACATAAGGGTGGACACTCTTGGGGCTGAGAGGTTGGGTGAGCAAACGCAGACCCTTTAAAGTAATACTGCGTGATACCCATCCCATGGGTCCCAAATCTCCAGGTTCAAGGGCATCTTTCTACATCGAAAACATGCATGAGAAACTCAGAAGATGGTACACCATGTGATTTTGAAAGGTTTCTAAAACACACCCCATTTCTCATCTCCTTGTGCTCGGGTTCGCCTTTCCAGCTACTTTACTAGCAATCAACTTACTTGGAGAATCAGCACCTTTAACCTCCTGTTCCCTACAGGTTGCAATTTGTCCTGAGGATGAACGGGAAGAGGGGCAACCAATGAGAGACTAGATCTAGGTGTTGGGACAGGCACAGGTCACTCTATTTTCCCAAGAGGAAGAAGAATTAATCACAGGCTCAGCCTGCCGCCCAGAAGCACAATAGGGCCTGAGGCAATCCCGCGCTTTTGCGGCCAGCTCCCAAAAAAGCGACTTGAAAAATGGAGCTCAGGGACACTGCAATTCACAAACCCGCAGAGTTATAAATGATAACTCTCATCCACAGATATATTGAGGGAAGGCAACGAAGAGGATTTGAAAGCAAGGCAGAATTGCAGGAAACAGATTTCAGGAGGTAGATTCGAATCGCCTGTAAAGCACATGAAAAGCGGCAAAACGTCGACAATGATGCCCTTGGCCAAGAAGGGCGTATGCGTTTTTTCCTGAATATATTCAGGAAAAAACGCATACGCCCTTTTTGGCCAACCAAGCAACCTGGAAAGGCAAATCAGCGCTACAAAGAAGTCTCGCTTCCCATCGGTCAAAAGGGCCATGCTGCAAAAAGTGTCAAAACCAGAAATGCAGGACAGGCCATGGAGAAATGGCAGCCTTGCTACGCTGATGGGCGGGATGTAAATTGCCAACAGCCACTCTGGAGAAGTGTACGGTGTGTCCTGAAACATCGAAAAAACACAGCTTAGTGAGCATAGGGCACGTCCACTCAAGGGCGTATAAATTGGGAAAACTAAAAATCAGCAAGACACAGGCACCCCAAAGTTTGGGGCTGCTCTGTTGACAAGAACCTCCACTTCATGACACCTTAAATATCCCAGGAAAGAGAAAAATGGATAAAAAAGTTGTGGTCCTTATGTACAATGGAATATCACTCAGACATGAAATCAATGTCATAAGGCTAGTAGAAGCAAGATGAGTGGACTTAGGTACGACGATTCTAAGTGAAAAAAGTCACACAGAAAAAGACACTTATCATAAGCTATCACTTATAGAGGGAATGTAAAAACCGCTACACTTGAACTGAATTACAAAACAGAACAGAGTCACACGTTTAGAAAACACACTATGGCTGCTTAACGGGAAAGGTGAGGTGGGGTGATGCATAAAACAAGGGGTTCAAATTTGCTCAGATACCGTTCCATACACCCAATATGTAATAGACAAGACCTACTCCTTGCTCAGTGAACTGGACTCAACACCCCCTATTCACCGCACAAGAATATATGTGACTAGTAACAATCTTAAAAGCTATGTATTGATATCTGTCTGGAAGTGAGTCAAGTGGGTGTAAATCCGCATAAACACAGCCGTGAAAAGCAGCTAAACCCCATTATAAAAATAAATTACTTTTAAAAACCCGTAAAACAAAGACAGTGAAAGAGAGAGAAATTCTTACAAAATTCGTTCAGGGGCTGTGATGCCACCTGGATTGACCATATCTAGACCCACAGCTGGATGAGACGTAAGGGTGGACACTCTTGGGGCTGAGAGTTTGGGTGAGCAAACGCAGACCCTTCAAAGTAATACTGCGTGATACCCATCCCATGGGTCCCAAATCTCCAGGTTCAAGGGCATCTTCCTACATCGAAAACATGCATGAGAAACTCAGAAGATGGTACACCGTGTGATTTTGAAAGGTTTCTAAAACACACCCCATTTCTCATCTCCTTGTGCTCGGGTTCGCCTTTCCAGCTACTTTACTAGCAATCAACTTACTTGGAGAATCAGCACCTTTAACCTCCTGTTCCCTACAGGTTGCAATTTGTCCTGAGGATGAACGGGAAGAGGGGCAACCAATGAGAGACTAGATCTAGGTGTTGGGACAGGCACAGGTCACTCTATTTTCCCATCAGGAAGAAGAATTAATCACAGGCTCAGCCTGCCGCCCAGAAGCACAATAGGGCCTGAGGCAATCACGCGCTTTTGCGGCCAGCTCCCAAAAAAGCGAGTTGAAAAATGGAGCTCAGGGACACTGCAATTCACAAACCCGCAGAGTTATAAATGATAACTCTCATCCACAGATATATTGAGGGAAGGCAACGAAGAGGATTTGAAAGCAAGGCAGAATTGCAGGAAACAGATTTCAGGAGGTAGATTCGAATCGCCTGTAAAGCACATGTAAAGCGGCAAAACGTCGACAATGTTGCCCTTGGCCAAGAAGGACGTATGCGTTTTTTCCTGAATATATTCAGGAAAAAACGCATACGCCCTTTTTGGCCAACCAAGCAACCTGGAAAGGCAAATCAGCGCTACAAAGAAGTCTCGCTTCCCATCAGTCAAAAGGTCCATGCTGCAAAAAGTGTCAAAACCAGAAATGCAGGACAGGCCATGGAGAAATGGCAGCCTTGCTACGCTGATGAGCGGGATGTAAGTTGCCAACAGCCACTCTGGAGAAGTGTACGGTGTGTCCTGAAACATCGAAAAAACACAGCTTAGGGAGCATAGGGCACGTCCACTCATGGGCGTATAAATTGGGAAAACTAAAAATCAGCAAGACACATGCACCCCAAAGTTTAGGGCTGCTCTGTTGACAAGAACCTCCACTTCATGACACCTTAAATATCCCAGGAAAGAGAAAAATGGATAAAGAAGTTGTGGTCCTTATGTACAATGCAATATCACTCAGACATGAAATCAATGTCATAAGGCTAGTAGAAGCAAGATGAGTGGACTTAGGTACGACGATTCTAAGTGAAATAAGTCACACAGAAAAAGACACTTATCATAAGCTATCACTTATAGAGGGAATGTAAAAACCGCTACACTTGAACTGAATTACAGAACAGAACAGAATCACACGTTTAGAAAACACACTATGGCTGCTTAACGGGAAAGGTGAGGTGGGGTGATGCATAAAACAAGGGGTTCAAATTCGCTCAGATACCGTTCCATACACCCAATATGTAATAGACAAGACCTACTCCTTGCTCAGTGAACTGGACTCAACACGCCCTATTCACCGCACAAGAATATATGTGACTAGTAACAATCTTAAAACCTATGTATTGATATCTGTCTGGAAGTGAGTCAAGTGGGTGTAAATCTGCATAAACACAGCCGTGAAAAGCAGCTAAACCCCATTATAAAAATAAATTACTTTTAAAAACCTGTAAAACAAAGACAGTGAAAGAGAGAGAAATTCTTTCAAAATTCGTTCAGAGGCTGTGATGCAACCTGGATTGACCATATCTACACGCACAGCTGGATGAGACATAAGGGTGGACAGTCTTGGGGCTGAAAGGTTGGGTTAGTTTGGGTGAGCAAACGCAGACCCTTTAAAGTAATACTGCGTGGTACCCATCCCATGGGTCCCAAGTCTCCAGGTTCAAGGGCATCTTCCTACATCGAAAACATGCATGAGAAACCCAGAAGATGGTACACCGTGTGATTTTGAAAGGTTTCTAAAACGCACCTCATTTCTCATTTCCTTGTGCTCGGGTTCGCCATTCCAGCTACTTTACTAGCAATCTCCCTACTTGGAGAATCAGCACCTTTAACCTCCTGTTCCCTACAGGTTGCAATTTGTCCGGAGGATGAACGGGAAGAGGGGCAACCAATGAGAGACTAGATCTAGCTGTTGGGACAGGCACAGGTCACTCTATTTTCCCATCAGGAAGAAGAATTAACCACAGGCTCAGCCTGCTGCCAGGAACCAGAATAGGGCCTGAGGCAATCCCGTGCTTTTGCGGCCAGCTCTCAAAAAAGACAGTTGAAAAATGGAGCTCAGGGACACTGCAATTCACAAACCCGCAGAGTTATAAGTGATAACTCTCATCCACAGATATATTGAGGGAAGTCAACGAAGAGGATTTGAAAGCAAGGCAGAATTGCAGGAAACAGATTTCAGGAGGTAGATTCGAATCGCCTTTAAGGCACATGAAAAGCGGCAAAACGTCGACAATGATGCCCTTGGCCAAAAAGGGCGTATGCGTTTTTTCCTGAATATATTCAGGAAAAAACGCATACGCCCTTTTTGGACAACCAAGCAACATGGAAAGGCAAATCAGCGCTACAAAGAAGTCTCGCTTCCCATGGGTCAAAAGGGCCATGCTGCAAAAAGTGTCAAAACCAGAAATGCAGGACAGGCCATGGAGAAATGGCAGCCTTGCTACGCTGATGGGCGGGATGTAAATTGCCAACAGCCACTCTGGAGAAGTGTACGGTGTGTCCTGAAACATCGAAAAAACACAGCTTAGGGAGCATAGGGCACGTCCACTCATGGGCGTATAAATTGGGAAAACTAAAAATCAGCAAGACACAGGCACCCCAAAGTTTGGGGCTGCTCTGTTGACAAGAACCTCCACTTCATGACACCTTAAATATCCCAGGAAAGAGAAAAATGGATAAAAAAGTTGTGGTCCTTATGTACAATGGAATATCACTCAGACATGAAATCAATGTCATAAGGCTAGTAGAAGCAAGATGAGTGGACTTAGGTACGACGATTCTAAGTGAAATAAGTCACACAGAAAAAGACACTTATCATAAGCTATCACTTATAGAGGGAATGTAAAAACCGCTACACTTGAACTGAATTACAAAACAGAACAGAGTCACACGTTTAGAAAACACACTATGGCTGCTTAACGGGAAAGGTGAGGTGGGGTGATGCATAAAACAAGGGGTTCAAATTTGCTCAGATACCGTTCCATACACCCAATATGTAATAGACAAGACCTACTCCTTGCTCAGTGAACTGGACTCAACACCCCCTATTCACCGCACAAGAATATATGTGACTAGTAACAATCTTAAAACCTATGTATTGATATCTGTCTGGAAGTGAGTCAAGTGGGTGTAAATCCGCATAAAGACAGCCGTGAAAAGCAGCTAAACCCCATTATAAAAATAAATTACTTTTAAAAACCCGTAAAACAAAGACAGTGAAAGAGAGAGAAATTCTTACAAAATTCGTTCAGGGGCTGTGATGCCACCTGGATTGACCATATCTAGACCCACAGCTGGATGAGACGTAAGGGTGGACACTCTTGGGGCTGAGAGGTTGGGTGAGCAAACGCAGACCCTTTAAAGTAATACTGCGTGATACCCATCCCATGGGTCCCAAATCTCCAGGTTCAAGGGCATCTTCCTACATCGAAAACATGCATGAGAAACTCAGAAGATGGTACACCGTGTGATTTTGAAAGGTTTCTAAAACACACCCCATTTCTCATCTCCTTGTGCTCGGGTTCGCCTTTCCAGCTACTTTACTAGCAATCAACTTACTTGGAGAATCAGCACCTTTAACCTCCTGTTCCCTACAGGTTGCAATTTGTCCTGAGGATGAACGGGAAGAGGGGCAACCAATGAGAGACTAGATCTAGGTGTTGGGACAGGCACAGGTCACTCTATTTTCCCAAGAGGAAGAAGAATTAATCACAGGCTCAGCCTGCCGCCCAGAAGCACAATAGGGCCTGAGGCAATCCCGCGCTTTTGCGGCCAGCTCCCAAAAAAGCGACTTGAAAAATGGAGCTCAGGGACACTGCAATTCACAAACCCGCAGAGTTATAAATGATAACTCTCATCCACAGATATATTGAGGGAAGGCAACGAAGAGGATTTGAAAGCAAGGCAGAATTGCAGGAAACAGATTTCAGGAGGTAGATTCGAATCGCCTGTAAAGCACATGAAAAGCGGCAAAACGTCGACAATGATGCCCTTGGCCAAGAAGGGCGTATGCGTTTTTTCCTGAATATATTCAGGAAAAAACGCATACGCCCTTTTTGGCCAACCAAGCAACCTGGAAAGGCAAATCAGCGCTACAAAGAAGTCTCGCTTCCCATCGGTCAAAAGGGCCATGCTGCAAAAAGTGTCAAAACCAGAAATGCAGGACAGGCCATGGAGAAATGGCAGCCTTGCTACGCTGATGGGCGGGATGTAAATTGCCAACAGCCACTCTGGAGAAGTGTACGGTGTGTCCTGAAACATCGAAAAAACACAGCTTAGGGAGCATAGGGCACGTCCACTCATGGGCGTATAAATTGGGAAAACTAAAAATCAGCAAGACACAGGCACCCCAAAGTTTGGGGCTGCTCTGTTGACAAGAACCTCCACTTCATGACACCTTAAATATCCCAGGAAAGAGAAAAATGGATAAAGAAGTTGTGGTCCTTATGTACAATGCAATATCACTCAGACATGAAATCAATGTCATAAGGCTAGTAGAAGCAAGATGAGTGGACTTAGGTACGACGATTCTAAGTGAAATAAGTCACACAGAAAAAGACACTTATCATAAGCTATCACTTATAGAGGGAATGTAAAAACCGCTACACTTGAACTGAATTACAGAACAGAACAGAATCACACGTTTAGAAAACACACTGTGGTTGCTTAACGGGAAAGGTGAGGTGGGGTGATGCATAAAACAAGGGGTTCAAATTCGCTCAGATACCGTTCCATACACCCAATATGTAATAGACAAGACCTACTCCTTGCTCAGTGAACTGGACTCAACACGCCCTATTCACCGCACAAGAATATATGTGACTAGTAACAATCTTAAAACCTATGTATTGATATCTGTCTGGAAGTGAGTCAAGTGGGTGTAAATCCGCATAAACACAGCCGTGAAAAGCAGCTAAACCCCATTATAAAAATAAATTACTTTTAAAAAGCCGTAAAACAAAGACAGGGAAAGAGAGAGAAATTCTTACAAAATTCGTTCAGAGGCTGTGATGCAACCTGGATTGACCATATCTACACGCACAGCTGGATGAGACATAAGGGTGGACAGTCTTGGGGCTGAAAGGTTGGGTTAGGTTGGGTGAGCAAACGCAGACCCTTTAAAGTAATACTGCGTGGTACCCATCCCATGGGTCCCAAGTCTCCAGGTTCAAGGGCATCTTCCTACATCGAAAACATGCATGAGGAACCCAGAAGAAGGTACACCGTGTGATTTTGAAAGGTTTCTAAAACGAACCTCATTTCTCATCTCCTTGTGCTCGGGTTCGCCATTCCAGCTACTTTACTAGCAATCTCCCTACTTGGAGAATCAGCACCTTTAACCTCCTGTTCCCTACAGGTTGCAATTTGTCCTGAGGATGAACGGGAAGAGGGGCAACCAATGAGAGACTAGATCTAGGTGTTGGGACAGGCACAGGTCACTCTATTTTCCCATCAGGAAGAAGAATTAATCACAGGCTCAGCCTGCCGCCCAGAAGCACAATAGGGCCTGAGGCAATCACGCGCTTTTGCGGCCAGCTCCCAAAAAAGCGAGTTGAAAAATGGAGCTCAGGGACACTGCAATTCACAAACCCGCAGAGTTATAAATGGTAACTCTCATCCACAGATATATTGAGGGAAGGCAACGAAGAGGATTTGAAAGCAAGGCAGAATTGCAGGAAACAGATTTCAGGAGGTAGCTTCGAATCGCCTGTAAAGCACATGTAAAGCGGCAAAACGTCGACAATGTTGCCCTTGGCCAAGAAGGACGTATGCGTTTTTTCCTGAATATATTCAGGAAAAAACGCATACGCCCTTTTTGGCCAACCAAGCAACCTGGAAAGGCAAATCAGCGCTACAAAGAAGTCTCGCTTCCCATCGGTCAAAAGGTCCATGCTGCAAAAAGTGTCAAAACCAGAAATGCAGGACAGGCCATGGAGAAATGGCAGCCTTGCTACGCTGATGAGCGGGATGTAAGTTGCCAACAGCCACTCTGGAGAAGTGTACGGTGTGTCCTGAAACATCGAAAAAACACAGCTTAGGGAGCATAGGGCACGTCCACTCATGGGCGTATAAATTGGGAAAACTAAAAATCAGCAAGACACATGCACCCCAAAGTTTAGGGCTGCTCTGTTGACAAGAACCTCCACTTCATGACACCTTAAATATCCCAGGAAAGAGAAAAATGGATAAAGAAGTTGTGGTCCTTATGTACAATGCAATATCACTCAGACATGAAATCAATGTCATAAGGCTAGTAGAAGCAAGATGAGTGGACTTAGGTACGACGATTCTAAGTGAAATAAGTCACACAGAAAAAGACACTTATCATAAGCTATCACTTATAGAGGGAATGTAAAAACCGCTACACTTGAACTGAATTACAGAACAGAACAGAATCACACGTTTAGAAAACACACTATGGCTGCTTAACGGGAAAGGTGAGGTGGGGTGATGCATAAAACAAGGGGTTCAAATTCGCTCAGATACCGTTCCATACACCCAATATGTAATAGACAAGACCTACTCCTTGCTCAGTGAACTGGACTCAACACGCCCTATTCACCGCACAAGAATATATGTGACTAGTAACAATCTTAAAACCTATGTATTGATATCTGTCTGGAAGTGAGTCAAGTGGGTGTAAATCTGCATAAACACAGCCGTGAAAAGCAGCTAAACCCCATTATAAAAATAAATTACTTTTAAAAACCTGTAAAACAAAGACAGTGAAAGAGAGAGAAATTCTTTCAAAATTCGTTCAGAGGCTGTGATGCAACCTGGATTGACCATATCTACACGCACAGCTGGATGAGACATAAGGGTGGACAGTCTTGGGGCTGAAAGGTTGGGTTAGTTTGGGTGAGCAAACGCAGACCCTTTAAAGTAATACTGCGTGGTACCCATCCCATGGGTCCCAAGTCTCCAGGTTCAAGGGCATCTTCCTACATCGAAAACATGCATGAGAAACCCAGAAGATGGTACACCGTGTGATTTTGAAAGGTTTCTAAAACGCACCTCATTTCTCATCTCCTTGTGCTCGGGTTCGCCATTCCAGCTACTTTACTAGCAATCTCCCTACTTGGAGAATCAGCACCTTTAACCTCCTGTTCCCTACAGGATGCAATTTGTCCGGAGGATGAACGGGAAGAGGGGCAACCAATGAGAGACTAGATCTAGCTGTTGGGACAGGCACAGGTCACTCTATTTTCCCATCAGGAAGAAGAATTAACCACAGGCTCAGCCTGCTGCCAGGAACCAGAATAGGGCCTGAGGCAATCCCGTGCTTTTGCGGCCAGCTCTCAAAAAAGACAGTTGAAAAATGGAGCTCAGGGACACTGCAATTCACAAACCCGCAGAGTTATAAGTGATAACTCTCATCCACAGATATATTGAGGGAAGTCAACGAAGAGGATTTGAAAGCAAGGCAGAATTGCAGGAAACAGATTTCAGGAGGTAGATTCGAATCGCCTTTAAGGCACATGAAAAGCGGCAAAACGTCGACAATGATGCCCTTGGCCAAAAAGGGCGTATGCGTTTTTTCCTGAATATATTCAGGAAAAAACGCATACGCCCTTTTTGGACAACCAAGCAACATGGAAAGGCAAATCAGCGCTACAAAGAAGTCTCGCTTCCCATGGGTCAAAAGGGCCATGCTGCAAAAAGTGTCAAAACCAGAAATGCAGGACAGGCCATGGAGAAATGGCAGCCTTGCTACGCTGATGGGCGGGATGTAAATTGCCAACAGCCACTCTGGAGAAGTGTACGGTGTGTCCTGAAACATCGAAAAAACACAGCTTAGTGAGCATAGGGCACGTCCACTCATGGGCGTATAAATTGGGAAAACTAAAAATCAGCAAGACACAGGCACCCCAAAGTTTGGGGCTGCTCTGTTGACAAGAACCTCCACTTCATGACACCTTAAATATCCCAGGAAAGAGAAAAATGGATAAAAAAGTTGTGGTCCTTATGTACAATGGAATATCACTCAGACATGAAATCAATGTCATAAGGCTAGTAGAAGCAAGATGAGTGGACTTAGGTACGACGATTCTAAGTGAAATAAGTCACACAGAAAAAGACACTTATCATAAGCTATCACTTATAGAGGGAATGTAAAAACCGCTACACTTGAACTGAATTACAAAACAGAACAGAGTCACACGTTTAGAAAACACACTATGGCTGCTTAACGGGAAAGGTGAGGTGGGGTGATGCATAAAACAAGGGGTTCAAATTTGCTCAGATACCGTTCCATACACCCAATATGTAATAGACAAGACCTACTCCTTGCTCAGTGAACTGGACTCAACACCCCCTATTCACCGCACAAGAATATATGTGACTAGTAACAATCTTAAAACCTATGTATTGATATCTGTCTGGAAGTGAGTCAAGTGGGTGTAAATCCGCATAAACACAGCCGTGAAAAGCAGCTAAACCCCATTATAAAAATAAATTACCTTTAAAAACCCGTAAAACAAAGACAGTGAAAGAGAGAGAAATTCTTACAAAATTCGTTCAGAGGCTGTGATGCCACCTGGATTGACCATATCTAGACCCACAGCTGGATGAGACATAAGGGTGGACACTCTTGGGGCTGAGAGGTTGGGTGAGCAAACGCAGACCCTTTAAAGTAATACTGCGTGATACCCATCCCATGGGTCCCAAATCTCCAGGTTCAAGGGCATCTTTCTACATCGAAAACATGCATGAGAAACTCAGAAGATGGTACACCATGTGATTTTGAAAGGTTTCTAAAACACACCCCATTTCTCATCTCCTTGTGCTCGGGTTCGCCTTTCCAGCTACTTTACTAGCAATCAACTTACTTGGAGAATCAGCACCTTTAACCTCCTGTTCCCTACAGGTTGCAATTTGTCCTGAGGATGAACGGGAAGAGGGGCAACCAATGAGAGACTAGATCTAGGTGTTGGGACAGGCACAGGTCACTCTATTTTCCCAAGAGGAAGAAGAATTAATCACAGGCTCAGCCTGCCGCCCAGAAGCACAATAGGGCCTGAGGCAATCCCGCGCTTTTGCGGCCAGCTCCCAAAAAAGCGACTTGAAAAATGGAGCTCAGGGACACTGCAATTCACAAACCCGCAGAGTTATAAATGATAACTCTCATCCACAGATATATTGAGGGAAGGCAACGAAGAGGATTTGAAAGCAAGGCAGAATTGCAGGAAACAGATTTCAGGAGGTAGATTCGAATCGCCTGTAAAGCACATGAAAAGCGGCAAAACGTCGACAATGATGCCCTTGGCCAAGAAGGGCGTATGCGTTTTTTCCTGAATATATTCAGGAAAAAACGCATACGCCCTTTTTGGCCAACCAAGCAACCTGGAAAGGCAAATCAGCGCTACAAAGAAGTCTCGCTTCCCATCGGTCAAAAGGGCCATGCTGCAAAAAGTGTCAAAACCAGAAATGCAGGACAGGCCATGGAGAAATGGCAGCCTTGCTACGCTGATGGGCGGGATGTAAATTGCCAACAGCCACTCTGGAGAAGTGTACGGTGTGTCCTGAAACATCGAAAAAACACAGCTTAGGGAGCATAGGGCACGTCCACTCATGGGCGTATAAATTGGGAAAACTAAAAATCAGCAAGACACAGGCACCCCAAAGTTTGGGGCTGCTCTGTTGACAAGAACCTCCACTTCATGACACCTTAAATATCCCAGGAAAGAGAAAAATGGATAAAGAAGTTGTGGTCCTTATGTACAATGCAATATCACTCAGACATGAAATCAATGTCATAAGGCTAGTAGAAGCAAGATGAGTGGACTTAGGTACGACGATTCTAAGTGAAATAAGTCACACAGAAAAAGACACTTATCATAAGCTATCACTTATAGAGGGAATGTAAAAACCGCTACACTTGAACTGAATTACAGAACAGAACAGAATCACACGTTTAGAAAACACACTGTGGTTGCTTAACGGGAAAGGTGAGGTGGGGTGATGCATAAAACAAGGGGTTCAAATTCGCTCAGATACCGTTCCATACACCCAATATGTAATAGACAAGACCTACTCCTTGCTCAGTGAACTGGACTCAACACGCCCTATTCACCGCACAAGAATATATGTGACTAGTAACAATCTTAAAACCTATGTATTGATATCTGTCTGGAAGTGAGTCAAGTGGGTGTAAATCCGCATAAACACAGCCGAGAAAAGCAGCTAAACCCCATTATAAAAATAAATTACTTTTAAAAAGCCGTAAAACAAAGACAGGGAAAGAGAGAGAAATTCTTACAAAATTCGTTCAGAGGCTGTGATGCAACCTGGATTGACCATATCTACACGCACAGCTGGATGAGACATAAGGGTGGACAGTCTTGGGGCTGAAAGGTTGGGTTAGGTTGGGTGAGCAAACGCAGACCCTTTAAAGTAATACTGCGTGGTACCCATCCCATGGGTCCCAAGTCTCCAGGTTCAAGGGCATCTTCCTACATCGAAAACATGCATGAGGAACCCAGAAGAAGGTACACCGTGTGATTTTGAAAGGTTTCTAAAACGAACCTCATTTCTCATCTCCTTGTGCTCGGGTTCGCCATTCCAGCTACTTTACTAGCAATCTCCCTACTTGGAGAATCAGCACCTTTAACCTCCTGTTCCCTACAGGTTGCAATTTGTCCTGAGGATGAACGGGAAGAGGGGCAACCAATGAGAGACTAGATCTAGCTGTTGGGACAGGCACAGGTCACTCTATTTTCCCATCAGGAAGAAGAATTAACCACAGGCTCAGCCTGCTGCCAGGAACCAGAATAGGGCCTGAGGCAATCCCGTGCTTTTGCGGCCAGCTCTCAAAAAAGACAGTTGAAAAATGGAGCTCAGGGACACTGCAATTCACAAACCCGCAGAGTTATAAGTGATAACTCTCATCCACAGATATATTGAGGGAAGTCAACGAAGAGGATTTGAAAGCAAGGCAGAATTGCAGGAAACAGATTTCAGGAGGTAGATTCGAATCGCCTTTAAGGCACATGAAAAGCGGCAAAACGTCGACAATGATGCCCTTGGCCAAAAAGGGCGTATGCTTTTTTTCCTGAATATATTCAGGAAAAAACGCATACGCCCTTTTTGGCCAACCAAGCAACCTGGAAAGGCAAATCAGCGCTACAAAGAAGTCTCGCTTCCTAAGGGTCAAAGGGCCATGCTGCAAAAAGTGTCAAAACCAGAAATGCAGGACAGGCCATGGAGAAATGGCAGCCTTGCTACGCTGATGGGCGGGATGTAAATTGCCAACAGCCACTCTGGAGAAGTGTATGGTGTGTCCTGAAACATCGAAAAAACACAGCTTAGTGAGCATAGGGCACGTCCACTCATGGGCGTATAAATTGGGAAAACTAAAAATCAGCAAGACACAGGCACCCCAAAGTTTGGGGCTGCTCTGTTGACAAGAACCTCCACTTCATGACACCTTAAATATCCCAGGAAAGAGAAAAATGGATAAAGAAGTTGTGGTCCTTATGTACAATGGAATATCACTCAGACATGAAATCAATGTCATAAGGCTAGTAGAAGCAAGATGAGTGGACTTAGGTATGACGATTCTAAGTGAAATAAGTCACACAGAAAAAGACACTTATCATAAGCTATCACTTATAGAGGGAATGTAAAAACCGCTACACTTGAACTGAATTACAGAACTGAACAGAATCACACGTTTAGAAAACACACTATGGCTGCTTAACGGGAAAGGTGAGGTGGGGTGATGCATAAAACAAGGGGTTCAAATTCGCTCAGATACCGTTCCATACACCCAATATGTAATAGAAAAGACCTACTCCTTGCTCCGTGAACTGGACTCAACACCCCCTATTCACCGCACAAGAATATATGTGACTAGTAACAATCTTAAAACCTATGTATTGATATCTGTCTGGAAGTGAGTCAAGTGGGTGTAAATCCGCATAAACACAGCCGTGAAAAGCAGCTAAACCCCATTATAAAAATAAATTACTTTTAAAAACCCGTAAAACAAAGACAGTGAAAGAGAGAGAAATTCTTACCAAATTCGTTCAGGGGCTGTGATGCCACCTGGATTGACCATATCTAGACCCACAGCTGGATGAGACGTAAGGGTGGACACTCTTGGGGCTGAGAGGTTGGGTGAGCAAACGCAGACCCTTTAAAGGAATACTGCGTGATACCCATCCCATGGGTCCCAAATCTCCAGGTTCAAGGGCATCTTCCTACATCGAAAACATGCATGAGAAACTCAGAAGATGGTACACCGTGTGATTTTGAAAGGTTTCTAAAACACACCCCATTTCTCATCTCCTTGTGCTCGGGTTCGCCTTTCCAGCTACTTTACTAGCAATCAACTTACTTGGAGAATCAGCACCTTTAACCTCCTGTTCCCTACAGGTTGCAATTTGTCCTGAGGATGAACGGGAAGAGGGGCAACCAATGAGAGACTAGATCTAGGTGTTGGGACAGGCACAGGTCACTCTATTTTCCCATCAGGAAGAAGAATTAATCACAGGCTCAGCCTGCCGCCCAGAAGCACAATAGGGCCTGAGGCAATCCCGCGCTTTTGCGGCCAGCTCCCAAAAAAGCGAGTTGAAAAATGGAGCTCAGGGACACTGCAATTCACAAACCCGCAGAGTTATAAATGATAACTCTCATCCACAGATATATTGAGGGAAGGCAACGAAGAGGATTTTAAAGCAAGGCAGAATTGCAGGAAACAGGTTTCAGGAGGTAGATTCGAATCGCCTTTAAAGCACATGAAAAGTGGCAAAACGTCGACAATGATGCCTTTGGCCAAACAGGGCGTATGCGTTTTTTCCGGAATATATTCAGGAAAAAACGCATACGCCCTGTTTGGCCAACCAAGCAACCTGGAAAGGCTAATCAGCGCTACAAAGAAGTCTCGCTTCCCATCGGTCAAAAGGGCCATGCTGCAAAAAGTGTCAAAACCAGAAATGCAGGACAGGCCATGGAGAAATGGCAGCCTTGCTATGCTGATGGGCGGGATGTAAATTGCCAACAGCCACTCTGGAGAAGTGTACGGTGTGTCCTGAAACATCGAAAAAACACAGCTTAGGGAGCATTGGGCACGTCCACTCATGGGCATATAAATTGGGAAAACTAAAAACCAGCAAGACACAGGCACCCGAAAGTTTAGGGCTGCTCTGTTGACAAGAACCTCCACTTCATGACACCTTAAATATCCCAGGAAAGAGAAAAATGGATAAAGAAGTTGTGGTCCTTATGTACAATGGAATATCACTCAGACATGAAATCAATGTCATAAGGCTAGTAGAAGCAAGATGAGTGGATTTAGGTACGACGATTCTAAGTGAAATAAGTCACACAGAAAAAGACACTTATCATAAGCTATCACTTATAGAGGGAATGTAAAAACCGCTACACTTGAACTGAATTACAAAACAGAACAGAGTCACTCGTTTAGAAAACACACTATGGCTGCTTAACGGGAAAGGTGAGGTGGGGTGATGCATAAAACAAGGGTTTCAAATTCGCTCAGATACCGTTCCATACACCCAATATGTAATAGACAAAACCTACTCCTTGCTCAGTGAACTGGACTCAACACCCCCTATTCAGCACACAAGAATATATCTGACTAGTAAGAATCTTAAAACCTATGTATTGATATCTGTCTGGAAGTGAGTCAAGTGGGTGTAAAGCCGCATAAACACAGCCGTGAAAAGCAGCTAAACCCCATTATAAAAATAAATTACTTTTAAAAACCCGTAAAACAAAGACAGTGAAAGAGAGAGAAATTCTTACAAAATTCGTTCAGAGGCTGTGATGCAACCTGGATTGACCATATCTAGAACCACAGCTGGATGAGACATAAGGGTGGACACTCTTGGGGCTGAAAGGTTGGGTGAGGTTGGGTGAGCAAACACAGACCCTTTAAAGTAATACTGCCTGGTACGCATCCCATGGGTCCCAAATCTCCAGGTTCAAGGGCATCTTCCTACATTGAAAACATGCATGAGAAACCCAGAAGATGGTACACCGTGTGATTTTGATAGGTTTCTAATATGCACCTCATTTCTCATCTCCTTGTGCTCGGGTTCGCCATTCCAGCTACTTTACTTGCAATCTCCCTACTTGGAGAATCAGGAACTTTTACCTCCTGTTCCCTACAGGTTGCAATTTGTCCTGAGGATGAAAGGGAAGAGGGGCAACCAATGAGAGACTAGATCTAGGTGTTGGGACAGGCACAGGTCACTCTATTTTCCCATCAGGAAGAAGAATTATCCACAGGTTCAGCCTGCCGCCAGGAACCAGAATAGGGCCTGAGGCAATCCCGTGCTTTTGCGGCCAGCTCCCAAAAAAGACAGTTGAAAAATGGAGCTCAGGGGCACTGCCATTCACAAACCTGCTGAGTTATAAATGATAACTCTCGTCCACAAATATATTGAGGGAAGGCAAGGAAGAGGATTTGAAAGCAAGGCAGAATTGCAGGAAACAGATTTCAGTAAGTAGATTCGAATCGCCTTTAAAGCACATGAAAAGTGGCAAAACGTCGACAATGATGCCCTTGGCCAAAAAGGGCGTATGCGTTTTTTCCTGAATATATTCAGGCAAAAACGCATACGCCCTTTTTGGCCAACCAAGCAACCTGGAAAGGCAAATCAGCGCTACAAAGATGTCTCGCTTCCCATCGGTCAAAAGGGCCATGCTGCAAAAAGTGTCAAAACCCGAAATGCAGGACAGGCCATGGAGAAATGGCAGCCTTGCTACGCTGATGGGCGGGATGTAAATTGCCAACAGCCACTCTGGAGAAGTGTACGGTGTGTCCTGAAACATCCAAAAAACACAGCTTAGGGAGCATAGGGCACGTCCACTCATGGGCGTATAAATTGGGAAAACTAAAAATCAGCAAGACACAGGCACCCCAAAGTTTAGGGCTGCTCTGTTGACAAGAACCTCCACTTCATGACACCTTAAATATCCCAGGAAAGAGAGAAATGGATAAAGAAGTTGTGGTCCTTATGTACAATGGAATATCACTCAGACATGAAATCAATGTCATAAGGCTAGTAGAAGCAAGATGATTGGATTTAGGTACGACGATTCTAAGTGAAATAAGTCACACAGGAAAAGACACTTATCATAAGCTATCACTTATAGAGGGAATGTAAAAACCGCTACACTTGAACTGAATTACAAAACAGAACAGAGTCACACGTTTAGAAAACACACTATGGCTGCTTAACGGGAAAGGTGAGGTGGGGTGAGGCATAAAACAAGGGTTTCAAATTCGCTCAGATACCGTTCCATACACCCAATATGTAATAGACAAGACCTACTCCTTGCTCAGTGAACTGGACTCAACACGCCCTATTCACCGCACAAGAATATATGTGACTAGTAAGAATCTTAAAACCTATGTATTGATATCTGTCTGGAAGTGAGTCAAGTGGGTGTAAAGCCGCATAAACACAGCCGTGAAAAACAGTTAAACCCCATTATAAAAATAAATTACTTTTAAAAACCCGTAAAACAAAGACAGTGAAAGAGAGAGAAATTCTTACAAAATTCGTTCAGAGGCTGTGATGCAACCTGGATTGACCATATCTAGACCCACAGCTGGATGAGACATAAGGTTGGACACTCTTGGGGCTGAAAGGTTGCGTGAGGTTGAGTGAGCAAACGCAGACCCTTTAAAGTAATACTGCCTGGTACCCATCCCATGGGTCCCAAATCTCCAGGTTCAAGGGCATCGTCTTACATCGAAAACATGCATGAGAAACCCAGAAGATGGTACACCGTGTGATTTTGAAAGGTTTCTAATACGCACCACATTTCTCATCTCCTTGTGCTCGGGTTCGCCTTTCCAGCTACTTTACTAGCAATCACCCTACTTGGAGAATCAGCATCTTTAAGCTCCTGTTCCCTACAGGTTGCAATTTGTCCTGAGGATGAACGGGAAGAGGGGCAACCAATGAGAGACTAGATCTAGGTGTTGGGACAGGCAGAGGTCACTCTATTTTCCCATCAGGAGGAAGAATTAACCACAGGCTCAGCCTGCCGCCAGGAGCCAGAATAGGGCCTGAGGCAATCCCGTGCTTTTGCGGCCAGCTCCCAAAACAGACAGTTGAAAAATGGAGCTCAAGGGGCACTGCCATTCACAAACCTGCTGAGTTATAAATGATAACTCTCGTCAACAAATATATTGAGGGAAGGCAAGGAAGAGGATTTGAAAGCAAGGCAGAATTGCAGGAAACAGGTTTCAGGAGGTAGATTCGAATCGCCTTTAAAGCACATGAAAAGCGGCAAAACGTCGACAATGATGCCCTTGGCCAAACAGGGCGTATGCGTATTTTCCTGAATATATTCAGGAAAAAACGCATACGCCCTGTTTGGCCAACCAAGCAACCTGGAAAGGCAAATCAGCGCTACAAAGAAGTCTCGCTTCCCATCGGTCAAAAGGGCCATGCTGCAAAAAGTGTCTAAACCAGAAATGCAGGACAGGCCATGGAGAAATGGCAGCCTTGCTACGCTGATGGGCGGGATGTAAATTGCCAACAGCCACTCTGGAGAAGTGTACGGTGTGTACTGAAACATCGAAAAAACACAGCTTAGGGAGCATAAGGCACGTCCACTCATGGGCGTATAAATTGGGAAAAATAAAAATCAGCAAGACACAGGCACCCCAAAGTTTAGGGCTGCACTGTTGACAAAACCTCCACTTCATGACACCTTAAATATCCCAGGAAAGAGAAAAATGGATAAAGAAGTTGTGGTCCTTATGTACAATGGAATATCACTCAGACATGAAATCAATGTCATAAGGCTAGTAGAAGCAAGATGAGTGGACTTAGGTACGACGATTCTAAGTGAAATAAGTCACACAGAAAAAGACACTTATCATAAGCTATCACTTATAGAGGGAATGTAAAAACCGCTACACTTGAACTGAATTACAAAACAGAACAGAGTCACACGTTTAGAAAACACACGATGGCTGCTTAACGGGAAATGTGAGGTGGGGTGAGGCATAAAATAAGGGTTTCAAATTCGCTCAGATACCGTTCCATACACCCAATATGTAATAGACAAGACCTACTCCTTGCTCAGTGAACTGTACTCAACACCCCCTATTCACCGCGCAAGAATATATGTGACTAGTAAGAATCTTAAAACCTATGTATTGATATCTGTCTGGAAGTGAGTCAAGTGGGTGTAAAGCCGCATAAACACAGCCGTGAAAAGCAGCTAAACCCCATTATAAAAATAAATTACTTTTAAAAACCCGTAAAACAAAGACAGTGAAAGAGAGAGAAATTCTTACAAAATTCCTTCAGAGGCTGTGATGCAACCTGGATTGACCATATCTAGACACACAGCTGGATGAGACATAAGGGTGGACACTCTTGGGGCTGAAAGGTTGGGTGAGGTTGGGTGAGCAAATGCAGACCTTTAAAGTAATACTGCCTGGTACCCATCCCATGGGTCCCAAATCTCCAGGTTCAAGGGAATCTTCCTACATCGAAAACATGCATGAGAAACCCAGAAGATGGTACACCGTGTGATTTTGAAAGGTTTCTAATACGCAACTCATTTCTCATCTCCTTGTGCTCGGGTTCGCCTTTCCAGCTACTTTACTAACAATCTCCCTACTTGGAGAATCAGCACCTTTAAGCTCCTGTTCCCTACAGGTTGCAATTTGTCCTGAGGATGAACGGGAAGAGGGGCAACCAATGAGAGACTAGATCTAGGTGTTGGAAAGGCACAGGTCACTCTATTTTCCCATCGGGAAGAAGAATTAACCACAGGCTCAGCCTGCTGCCAGGAACCAGAATAGGGCCTGAGGCAATCCCGCGCTTTTGCGGCCAGCTCCCGAAAAAGCCAGTTGAAAAACGGAGCTCAGGGACACTGCAATTCACAAACCCGCAGAGCTATAAATCATAACTCTCATCCACAGATATATTGAGGGAAGGCAACGAAGAGGATTTGAAAGCAAGGCAGAATTGCAGGAAACAGGTTTCAGGAGGTAGATTCGAATCGCCTTTAAAGCACATGAAAAGCGGCAAAACGTCGACAATGATGCCCTTGGCCAAAAAGGGCGTATGCGTTTTTTCCTGAATATATTCAGGAAAAAACGCATACGCCCTGTTTGGCCAACCAAGAACCTGGAAAGGCTAATCAGCGCTACAAAGAAGTCTCGCTTCCCATCAGTCAAAAGTGCCATGCTGCAAAAAGTGTCAAAACCAGAAATGCAGGACAGGCCATGGAGAAATGGCAGCCTTGCTACGCTGATGGGCGGGATGTAAATTGCCAACAGCCACTCTGGAGAAGTGTACGGTGTGTCCTGAAACATCGAAAAAACACAACTTAGGGAGCATAGGGCACGTCCACTCATGGGCGTATAAATTGGGAAAACTAAAAATCAGCAAGACACAGGCACCCCAAAGTTTAGGGCTGCTCTGTTGACAAGAACCTCCACTTCATGACACCTTAAATATCCCAGGAAAGAGAAAAATGGATAAAGAAGTTGTGGTCCTTATGTACAATGGAATATCACTCAGACATGAAATCAATGTCATAAGGCTAGTAGAAGCAAGATGAGTGGATTTAGGTACGACGATTCTAAGTGAAATAAGTCACACAGAAAAAGACACTTATCATAAGCTATCACTTATAGAGGGAATGTAAAAACCGCTACACTTGAACTGAATTACAAAACAGAACAGAGTCACTCGTTTAGAAAACACACTATGGCTGCTTAACGGGAAAGGTGAGGTGGGGTGATGCATAAAACAAGGGTTTCAAATTCGCTCAGATACCGTTCCATACACCCAATATGTAATAGACAAGACCTACTCCTTGCTCAGTGAACTGGACTCAACACCCCCTATTCACCGCACAAGAATATATGTGACTAGTAAGAATCTTAAAACCTATGTATTGATATCTGTCTGGAAGTGAGTCAAGTGGGTGTAAAGCCACATAAACACAGCCGTGAAAAGCAGCTAAACCCCATTATAAAAATAAATTACTTTTAAAAACCCGTAAAACAAAGACAGTGAAAGAGAGAGAAATTCTTACAAAATTCCTTCAGAGGCTGTGATGCAACCTGGATTGACCATATCTAGAACCACAGCTGGATGAGACATAAGGGTGGACACTCTTGGGGCTGAAAGGTTGGGTGAGGTTGGGTGAGCAAACGCAGAACCTTTAAAGTAATACGGCCTGGTACCCATCCCATGGGTCCCAAATCTCCAGGTTCAAGGGCATCTTCCTACATTGAAAACATGCATGAGAAACCCAGAAGATGGTACACCGTGTGATTTTGAAATGTTTCTAATATGCACCTCATTTCTCATCTCCTTGTGCTCGGGTTCGCCATTCCAGCTACTTTACTAGCAATCTCCCTACTTGGATAATCAGCAACTTTAACCTCCTGTTCCCTACAGGTTGCAATTTGTCCTGAGGATGATCGGGAAGAGGGGCAACCAATGAGAGACTAGATCTAGGTGTTGGGACAGGCACAGGTCACTCTATTTTCCCATCAGGAAGAAGAATTAACCACAGGCTCAGCCTGCCGCCCAGAAGCAGAATAGGGCCTGAGGCAATCCCGCGCTTTTGCGGCCAGCTATTAAAAAAGCCAGTTGAAAAATGGAGCTCAGGGACACTGCAATTCACAAACCCGCAGAGTTATAAATGAGAACTCTCATTCACAGATATATTGAGGGAAGGCAACGAAGAGGATTTGAAAGCAAGGCAGAATTGCAGGAAACATGTTTCAGGAGGTAGATTCGAATCGCCTTTAAAGCACATGAAAAGCGGCAAAACTTCGACAATGATGCCCTTGGCCAAACAGGGCGTATGCGTTTTTTCCTGAATATATTCAGGAAAAAACGCATACGCCCTGTTTGGCCAACCAAGCAACCTGGAAAGGCAAATCAGCGCTACAAAGAAGTCTCGCTTCCCATCGGTCAAAAGGGCCATGCTGCAAAAAGTGTCTAAACCAGAAATGCAGGACAGGCCATGGAGAAATGGCAGCCTTGCTACGCTGATGGGCGGGATGTAAATTGCCAACAGCCACTCTGGAGAAGTGTACGGTGTGTCCTGAAACATCGAAAAAACACAGCTTAGGGAGCATAGGGCACGTCCACTCATGGGCGTATAAATTGGGAAAAAGAAAAATCAGCAAGACACAGGCACCCCAAAGTTTAGGGCTGCTCTGTTGACAAGAACCTCCACTTCATGACACCTTAAATATCCCAGGAAAGAGAAAAATGGATAAAGAAGTTGTGGTCCTTATGTACAATGGAATATCACTCAGACATGAAATCAATGTCATAAGGCTAGTAGAAGCAAGATGATTGGACTTAGGTACGACGATTCTAAGTGAAATAAGTCACACAGAAAAAGACACTTATCATAAGCTATCACTTATAGAGGGAATGTAAAAACCGCTACACTTGAACTGAATTACAAAACAGAACAGAGTCACACGTTTAGAAAACACACTATGGCTGCTTAACGGGAAATGTGAGGTGGGGTGAGGCATAAAACAAGGGTTTCAAATTCGCTCAGATACCGTTCCATACACCCAATATGTAATAGACAAGACCTACTCCTTGCTCAGTGAACTGGACTCAACACCCCCTATTCACCGCACAAGAATATATGTGACTAGTAAGAATCTTAAAACCTATGTATTGATATCTGTCTGGAAGTGAGTCAAGTGGGTGTAAAGCCGCATAAACACAGCCGTGAAAAGCAGCTAAACCCCATTATAAAAATAAATTACTTTTAAAAACCCGTAAAACAAAGACAGTGAAAGAGAGAGAAATTCTTACAAAATTCGTTCAGAGGCTGTGATGCAACCTGGATTGACCATATCTAGACCCACAGCTGGATGAGACATAAGGGTGGACACTCTTGGGGCTGAGAGGTTGGGTGAGGTTGGGTGAGCAAACGCAGACCCTTTAAAGGAATACTGCCTGGTACCCATCCCATGGGTCCCAAATCTCCAGGTTCAAGGGCATCTTCCTACATCGAAAACATGCATGAGAAACCCAGAAGATGGTACACCGTGTGATTTTGAAAGGTTTCTAATATGCACCTCATTTCTCATCTCCTTGTGCTCGGGTTCTCCTTTCCAGCTACTTTACTAGCAATCTCCCTACTTGTAGAATCAGCACCTTTAAGCTCCTGTTCCCTACAGGTTGCAAATTGTCCTGAGGATGAACGGGAAGAGGGGCAACCAATGAGAGACTAGATCTAGGTGTTGGGACAGGCACAGGTCACTCTATTTTCCCATCAGGAAGAAGAATTAACCACAGGCTTAGCCTGCCGCCCAGAAGCAGAATAGGGCCTGAGGCAATCCCGCGCTTTTGCGGCCAGCTCCCAAAAAAGACAGTTGAAAAATGGAGCTCAGGGACACTGCAATTCACAATCCCGCAGAGTTATAAATGACAACTCTCATCCACAGATATATTGAGGGAAGGCAACGAAGAGGATTTGAAAGCAAGGCAGAATTGCAGGAAACAGGTTTCAGGAGGTAGATTCGAATCGCCTTTAAAGCACATGAAAAGTGGCAAAACGTCGACAATGATGCCCTTGGCCAAAAAGGGCGTATGCGTTTTTTCCTGAATATATTCAGGAAAAAACGCATACGCCCTTTTTGGCCAACCAAGCAACCTGGAAAGGCAAATCAGCGCTACAAAGACGTCTCGCTTCCCATCGGTCAAAAGGGTCATGCTGCAAAAAGTGTCAAAACCAGAAATGCAGGACAGGCCATGGAGAAATGGCAGCCTTGCTACGCTGATGGGCGGGATGTAAATTGCCAACAGCCACTCTGCAGAAGTGTACGGTGTGTCCTGAAACATCGAAAAAACACAGCTTAGGGAGCATAGGGCACGTCCACTCATGGGCGTATAAATTGGGAAAACTAAAAATCAGCAAGACACAGGCACCCCAAAGTTTAGGGCTGCTATGTTGACAAGAACCTCCACTTCATGACACCTTAAATATCCCAGGAAAGAGAAAAATGGATAAAGAAGTTGTGGTCTTTATGTACAATGGTATATCACTCAGACATGAAATCAATGTCATAAGGCTAGTAGAAGCAAGATGAGTGGACTTACGTACGACGATTCTAAGTGAAAAAAGTCACACAGAAAAAGACACTTATCATAAGCTATCACTTATAGAGGGAGTGTAAAAACCGCTACACTTGAACTGAATTACAAAACAGAACAGAGTCACACGTTTAGAAAACACACTATGGCTGCTTAACGGGAAAGGTGAGGTGGGGTGATGCATAAAACAAGGGTTTCAAATTCGCTCAGATACCGTTCCATACACCCAATATGTAATAGACAAGACCTACTCCTTGCTCAGTGAACTGGACTCAACACCCCCTATTCACCGCACAAGAATATATGTGACTAGTAAGAATCTTAAAACCTATGTATTGATATCTGTCTGGAAGTGAGTCAAGTGTGTGTAAAGCCGCATAAACACAGCCGTGAAAAGCAGCTAAACCCCATTATAAAAATAAATTACTTTTAAAAACCCGTAAAACAAAGACAGTGAAAGAGAGAGAAATTCTTACAAAATTCGTTCAGAGGCTGTGATGCAAACTGGATTGACCATATCTAGACCCACAGCTGGATGAGACATAAGGGTGGACACTCTTGGGGCTGAGTGTTTGGGTGAGGTTGGGTGAGCAAATGCAGACCCTTTAAAGGAATACTGCGTGGTACCCATCCCATGGTTCCCAAATCTCCAGGTTCAAGGGCATCTTCCTACATCGAAAACATGCATGAGAAACCCAGAAGTTGGTACACCGTGTGATTTTGAAAGGTTTCTAATATGCACCTCATTTCTCATCTCCTTGTGCTCGGGTTCGCCTTTCCAGCTACTTTACTAGCAATCTCCCTACCTGGAGAATCAGCACCTTTAAGCTCGTGTTCCCTACAGGTTGCAATTTGTCCTGAGGATGAACGGGAAGAGGGGCAAACAATGAGAGACTAGATCTAGGTGTTGGGACAGGCACAGGTCACTCTATTTTCGCATCAGGAAGAAGAATTTACCACAGGCTCAGCCTGCCGCCCAGAAGCAGAATAGGGCCTGAGGCAATCCCGCGCTTTTGCGGCCAGCTCCCAAAAAAGACAGTTGAAAAATGGAGCTCAGGGACACTGCAATTCAAAAACCCGCAGAGTTATAAATGACAACTCTCATCCACAGATATATTGAGGGAAGGCAACGAAGAGGATTTGAAAGCAAGGCAAAATTGCAGGAAACAGATTTCAGGAGGTAGATTCGAATCGCCTTTAAAGCCCATGAAAAGCGGCAAAACGTCGACAATGATGCCCTTGGCCAAAAAGGGCGTATGAGTTCTTTCCTGAATATATTCAGGAAAGAACGCATACGCGCTTTTTGACCAACCAAGCAACATGGAATGGCAAATCAGCGCTACAAAGAAGTCTCGCTTCCCATCTGTCAAAAGGGTCATGCTGCAAAAAGTGTCTAAACCAGAAATGCAGGACAGGCCATGGAGAAATGGCAGCCTTGCTACGCTGATGGGTGGGATGTAAATTGCCAACAGCCACTCTGCAGAAGTGTACGGTGTGTCCTGAAACATCGAAAAAACACAGCTTATGGAGCATAGGGCACGTCCACTCATGGGCGTATAAATTGGGAAAACTAAAAATCAGCAAGACACAGGCACCCCAAAGTTTAGGGCTGCTCTGTTGACAAGAACCTCCACTTCATGACACCTTAAATGTCCCAGGTAAGAGAAAAATGGATAAAGAAGTTGTGGTCCTTATGTACAATGGAATATCACTCAGACATGAAATCAATGTCATAAGGCTAGTAGAAGCAAGATGAGTGGACTTAGGTACGACGATTCTAAGTGAAATAAGTCACACAGAAAAAGACACTTATCATAAGCTATCACTTATAGAGGGAATGTAAAAACCGCTACACTTGAACTGAATTACAAAACAGAACAGAGTCACACGTTTAGAAAACACACTATGGCTGCTTAAGGGGAAAGGTGAGGTGGGGTGATGCATAAAACAAGGGTTTCAAATTCGCTCAGATACCGTTCCATACACCCAATATGTAATAAATAGACAAGACCTACTCCTTGCTCAGTGAACTGGACTCAACACCCCCTATTCACCGCACAAGAATATATGTGACTAGTAAGAATCTTAAAACCTATATATTGATATCTGTCTGGAAGTGAGTCAAGTGGGTGTAAAGCCGCATAAACACAGCCGTGAAAAGCAGCTAAACCCCATTATAAAAATAAATTACTTTTAAAAACCCGTAAAACAAAGACAGTGAAAGAGAGAGAAATTCTTACAAAATTCGTTCAGAGGCTGTGATGCAACCTGGATTGACGATATCTAGACCCACAGCTGGATGAGACATAAGGGTGGACACTCTTGGGGCTGAAAGGTTGGGTGAGGTTGGGTGAGCAAACGCAGACCCTTTAAAGTAATACTGCCTGGTTCCCATCCCATCTGTCCCAAATCTCCAGGTTCAAGGGCATCTTCCTACATCGAAAACATGCATGAGAAACCCAGAAGATGGTACACCATGTGATTTTGAAAGGTTTCTAATAAGCACCCCATTTCTCATCTCCTTGTGCTCGGGTTCGCCTTTCCAGCTACTTTACTAGCAATCTCCCTACTTGGAGAATCAGCACCTTTAAGTTCCTGTTCCCTACAGGTTGCAATTTGTCCTGAGGATGAACGGGAAGAGGGGCAACCAATGAGAGACTAGATCTAGGTGTTGGGACAGGCACAGGTCACTCTATTTTCCCATCAGGAAGAAGAATTAACCACAGGCTCAGCCTGCCGCCCAGAAGCATAATAGGGCCTGAGGCAATCCCGCGCTTTTGCGGCCAGCTCCCAAAAAAGCCAGTTGAAAAATGGAGCTCAGGGACACTGCAATTCACAAACCCGCAGAGTTATAAATGATAACTCTCATCCACAGATATATTGAGGGAAGGCAACGAAGAGGATTTGAAAGCAAGGCAAAATTGCAGGAAACAGATTTCAGGAGGTAGATTCGAAATGCCTTTAAAGCACATGAAAAGCGGCAAAACGTCAACAATGATGCCCTTGGCCAAAAAGGGCGTATGCGTTTTTTCCTGAATATATTCAGGAAAAAACGCATACGCCCTTTTTGGCCAACCAAGCAACCTGGAATGGCAAATCAGCACTACAAAGAAGTCTCGCTTCCCATCTGTCAAAAGGGTCATGCTGCAAAAAGTGTCAAAACCAGAAATGCAGGACAGGCCATGGAGAAATGGCAGCCTTGCTACGCTGATGGGCGGGATGTAAATTGCCAACAGCCACTCTGCAGAAGTGTACGGTGTGTCCTGAAACATCGAAAACACACAGCTTAGGGAGCATAGGGCACGTCCACTCATGGGCGTATAAATTGGGAAAACTAAAAATCAGCAAGACACAGGCACCCCAAAGTTTAGGGCTGCTATGTTGACAAGAACCTCCACTTCATGACACCTTAAATATCCCAGGAAAGAGAAAAATGGATAAAGAAGTTGTGGTCTTTATGTACAATGGTATATCACTCAGACATGAAATCAATGTCATAAGGCTAGTAGAAGCAAGATGAGTGGACTTACGTACGACGATTCTAAGTGAAAAAAGTCACACAGAAAAAGACACTTATCATAAGCTATCACTTATAGAGGGAATGTAAAAACCGCTACACTTGAACTGAATTACAAAACAGAACAGAGTCACACGTTTAGAAAACACACTATGGCTGCTTAAAGGGAAAGGTGAGGTGGGGTGATGCATAAAACAAGGGTTTCAAATTCGCTCAGATACCGTTCCATACACCCAATATGTAATAGACAAGACCTACTCCTTGCTCAGTGAACTGGACTCAACACCCCCTATTCACCGCACAAGAATATATGTGACTAGTAAGAATCTTAAAACCTATGTATTGATATCTGTCTGGAAGTGAGTCAAGTGTGTGTAAAGCCGCATAAACACAGCCGTGAAAAGCAGCTAAACCCCATTATAAAAATAAATTACTTTTAAAAACCCGTAAAACAAAGACAGTGAAAGAGAGAGAAATTCTTACAAAATTCGTTCAGAGGCTGTGATGCAAACTGGATTGACCATATCTAGACCCACAGCTGGATGAGACATAAGGGTGTACACTCTTGGGGCTGAGTGTTTGGGTGAGGTTGGGTGAGCAAATGCAGACCCTTTAAAGGAATACTGCGTGGTACCCATCCCATGGTTCCCAAATCTCCAGGTTCAAGGGCATCTTCCTACATCGAAAACATGCATGAGAAACCCAGAAGTTGGTACACCGTGTGATTTTGAAAGGTTTCTAATATGCACCTCATTTCTCATCTCCTTGTGCTCGGGTTCGCCTTTCCAGCTACTTTACTAGCAATCTCCCTACCTGGAGAATCAGCACCTTTAAGCTCCTGTTCCCTACAGGTTGCAATTTGTCCTGAGGATGAACGGGAAGAGGGGCAACCAATGAGAGACTAGATCTAGGTGTTGGGACAGGCACAGGTCACTCTATTTTCGCATCAGGAAGAAGAATTTACCACAGGCTCAACCTGCCGCCCAGAAGCAGAATAGGGCCTGAGGCAATCCCGCGCTTTTGCGGCCAGCTCCCAAAAAAGACAGTTGAAAAATGGAGCTCAGGGACACTGCAATTCAAAAACCCGCAGAGTTATAAATGACAACTCTCATCCACAGATATATTGAGGGAAGGCAACGAAGAGGATTTGAAAGCAAGGCAAAATTGCAGGAAACAGATTTCAGGAGGTAGATTCGAATCGCCTTTAAAGCACATGAAAAGCGGCAAAACGTCGACAATGATGTCCTTGGCCAAAAAGGGCGTATGAGTTCTTTCCTGAATATATTCAGGAAAGAACGCATACGCGCTTTTTGACCAACCAAGCAACCTGGAATGGCAAATCAGCGCTACAAAGAAGTCTCGCTTCCCATCTGTCAAAAGGGTCATGCTGCAAAAAGTGTCTAAACCAGAAATGCAGGACAGGCCATGGAGAAATGGCAGCCTTGCTACGCTGATGGGCGGGATGTAAATTGCCAACAGCCACTCTGCAGAAGTGTACGGTGTGTCCTGAAACATCGAAAAAACACAGCTTAGGGAGCATAGGGCACGTCCACTCATGGGCGTATAAATTGGGAAAACTAAAAATCAGCAAGACACAGGCACCCCAAAGTTTAGGGCTGCTCTGTTGACAAGAACCTCCACTTCATGACACCTTAAATGTCCCAGGTAAGAGAAAAATGGATAAAGAAGCTGTGGTCCTTATGTACAATGGAATATCACTCAGACATGAAATCAATGTCATAAGGCTAGTAGAAGCAAGATGAGTGGACTTAGGTACGACGATTCTAAGTGAAAAAAGTCACACAGAAAAAGACACTTATCATAAGCTATCACTTATAGAGGGAATGTAAAAACCGCTACACTTGAACTGAATTACAAAACAGAACAGAGTCATACGTTTAGAAAACACACTATGGCTGCTTAAGGGGAAAGGTGAGGTGGGGTGATGCATAAAACAAGGGTTTCAAATTCGCTTAGATACCGTTCCATACACCCAATATGTAATAAATAGACAAGACCTACTCCTTGCTCAGTGAACTGGACTCAACACCCCCTATTCACCGCACAAGAATATATGTGACTAGTAAGAATCTTAAAACCTATATATTGATATCTGTCTGGAAGTGAGTCAAGTGGGTGTAAAGCCGCATAAACACAGCCGTGAAAAGCAGCTAAACCCCATTATAAAAATAAATTACTTTTAAAAACCCGTAAAACAAAGACAGTGAAAGAGAGAAATTCTTACAAAATTCGTTCAGAGGCTGTGATGCAACCTGGATTGACCATATCTAGTCCCAGAGCTGGATGAGACATAAGGGTGGACACTCTTGGGGCTGAGAGGTTGGGTGAGGTTGGGTGAGCAAACGCAGACCCTTTAAAGGAATACTGCGTGGTACCCATCCCATGGGTCCCAAATCTCCAGGTTCAAGGGCATCTTCCTACATCGAAAACATGCATGAGAAACCCAGAAGATGGTACACCGTGTGATTTTGAAAGGTTTCTAATATGCACCTCATTTCTCATCTCCTTGTGCTCGGGTTCGCCTTTCCAGCTACTTTACTAGCAATCTCCCTACTTGTAGAATCAGCACCTTTAAGCTCCTGTTCCCTACAGGTTGCAATTTGTCCTGAGGATGAACGGGAAGAGGGGCAACCAATGAGAGACTAGATCTAGGTGTTGGGACAGGCACAGGTTACTCTATTTTCGCATCAGGAAGAAGAATTAACCACAGGCTCAGCCTGCCGCCCAGAAGCAGAATAGGGCCTGAGGCAATCCCGCGCTTTTGCGGCCAGCTCCCAAAAAAGACAGTTGAAAAATGGAGCTCAGGGACACTGCAATTCACAAACCCGCAGAGTTATAAATGACAACTCTCATCCACAGATATATTGAGGGAAGGCAACGAAGAGGATTTGAAAGCAAGGCAAAATTGCAGGAAACAGATTTCAGGAGGTAGATTCGAATCGCCTTTAAAGCACATGAAAAGCGGCAAAACGTCGACAATGATGCCCTTGGCCAAAAAGGGCATATGCGTTCTTTCCTGAATATATTCAGGAAAGAACGCATACGCCCTTTTTGGCCAATCAAGCAACCTGGAATGGCAAATCAGCGCTACAAAGAAGTCTCGCTTCCCATCTGTCAAAAGTGCCATGCTGCAAAAAGTGTCAAAACCAGAATTGCAGGACAGGCCATGGAGAAATGGCAGCCTTGCTACGCTGATGGGCGGGATGTAAATTGCCAACAGCCACTCTGCAGAAGTGTACGGTGTGTCCTGAAACATCGAAAAAACACAGCTTAGGGAGCATAGGGCACGTCCTCTCATGGGCGTATAAATTGGGAAAACTAAAAATCAGCAAGACACAGGCACCCCAAAGTTTAGGGCTGCTCTGTTGACAAGAACCTCCACTTCATGACACCTTAAATGTCCCAGGAAAGAGAAAAATGGATAAAGAAGCTGTGGTCCTTATGTACAATGGAATATCACTCAGACATGAAATCAATGTCATAAGGCTAGTAGAAGCAAGATGAGTGGATTTAGGTACGACGATTCTAAGTGAAAAAAGTCACACAGAAAAAGACACTTATCATAAGCTATCACTTATAGAGGGAATGTAAAAACCGCTACACTTAAACTGAATTACAAAACAGAACAGAGTCACACGTTTAGAAAACACACTATGGCTGCTTAAGGGGAAAGGTGAGGTGGGGTGATGCATAAAACAAGGGTTTCAAATTCGCTCAGATACCGTTCCATACACCCAATATGTAATAAATAGACAAGACCTACTCCTTGCTCAGTGAACTGGACTCAACACCCCCTATTCACCGCACAAGAATATATGTGACTAGTAAGAATCTTAAAACCTATGTATTGATATCTGTCTGGAAGTGAGTCAAGTGGGTGTAAAGCCGCATAAACACAGCCGTGAAAAGCAGCTAAACCCCATTATAAAAATAAATTACTTTTAAAAACCCGTAAAACAAAGACAGTGAAAGAGAGAGAAATTCTTACAAAATTCGTTCAGAGGCTGTGATGCAACCTGGATTGACCATATCTAGACCCACAGCTGGATGAGACATAAGGGTGGACACTCTTGGGGCTGAGAGGTTGGGTGAGGTTGGGTGAGCAAACGCAGACCCTCTAAAGGAAAACTGCGTGGTACCCATCCCATGGGTCCCAAATCTCCAGGTTCAAGGGCATCTTCCTACATCGAAAACATGCATCAGAAACCCAGAAGATGGTACACCGTGTGATTTTGAAAGGTTTCTAATATGCACCTCATTTCTCATCTCCTTGTGCTCGGGTTCTCCTTTCCAGCTACTTTACTAGCAATCTCCCTACTTGTAGAATCAGCACCTTTAAGCTCCTGTTCCCTACAGGTTGCAATTTGTCCTGAGGATGAACGGGAAGAGGGGCAACCAATGAGAGACTAGATCTAGGTGTTGGGAAAGGCACAGGTCACTCTATTTTCCCATCAGGAAGAAGAATTAACCACAGGCTCAGCCTGCAGCCCAGAAGCAGAATAGGGCCTGAGGCAATCCTGCGCTTTTGCGGCCGGCTCCCAAAAAAGCCAGTTGAAAAATGGAGCTCAGGGACACTGCAATTGAAAAACCCGCAGAGTTATAAATGATAACTCTCATCCACAGATATATTGAGGGAAGGCAACGAAGAGTATTTGAAAGCAAGGCAAAATTGCAGGAAACAGATTTCAGGAGGTAGATTCGAATCGCATTTAAAGCACATGAAAAGCGGCAAAACGTCGACAATGATGCCCTTGGCCAAAAAGAGCGTATGCGTTTTTTTCTGAATATATTCAGGAAAAAAAGCATACGCCCTTTTTGGCCAACCAAGCAACCTGGAAAGGCAAATCAGCGCTACAAAGAAGTCTCGCTTCCCATCTTTCAAAAGGGTCATGCTGCAAAAAGTGTCAAAACCAGAAATGCAGGACAGGCCATGGAGAAATGGCAGCCTTGCTACGCTGATGGGCGGGATGTAAATTGCCAACAGCCACTCTGGAGAAGTGTACGGTGTGTCCTGAAACATCGAAAAAACACAGCTTAGGGAGCATAGGGCACGTCCACTCATGGGCGTATAAATTGGGAAAACTAAAAATCAGCAAGACACAGGCACCCCAAAGTTTAGGGCTGCTCTGTTGACAAGAACCTCCACTTCATGACACCTTAAATGTCCCAGGTAAGAGAAAAATGGATAAAGAAGCTGTGGTCCTTATGTACAATGGAATATCACTCAGACATGAAATCAATGTCATAAGGCTAGTAGAAGCAAGATGAGTGGACTTAGGTACGACGATTCTAAGTGAAAAAAGTCACACAGAAAAAGACACTTATCATAAGCTATCACTTATAGAGGGAATGTAAAAACCGCTACACTTGAACTGAATTACAAAACAGAACAGAGTCACACGTTTAGAAAACACACTATGGCTGCTTAAGGGGAAAGGTGAGATGGGGTGATGCATAAAACAAGGGTTTCAAATTCGCTCAGATACCGTTCCATACACCCAATATGTAATAAATAGACAAGACCTACTCCTTGCTCAGTGAACTGGACTCAACACCCCCTATTCACCGCACAAGAATATATGTGACTAGTAAGAATCTTAAAACCTATGTATTGATATCTGTCTGGAAGTGAGTCAAGTGGGTGTAAAGCCGCATAAACACAGCCGTGAAAAGCAGCTAAACCCCATTATAAAAATAAACAACTTTTTAAAACCCGTAAAACAAAGACAGTGAAAGAGAGAGAAATTCTTACAAAATTCGTTCAGAGGCTGTGATGCAACCTGGATTGACCATATCTAGACCCATAGCTGGATGAGACATAAGGGTGGACAATCTTGGGGCTGAGAGGTTGGGTGAGGTTGGGTGAGCAAACGCAGACCCTTTAAAGGAATAATGTGTGGTACCCATTCCATGGGTCCCAAATCTCCAGGTTCAAGGGCATCTTCCTACATCGAAAACATGCATGAGAAACCCAGAAGATGGTACACCGTGTGATTTTGAAAGGTTTCTAATATGCACCTCATTTCTCATCTCCTTGTGCTCGGGTTCGCCTTTCCAGCTACTTTACTAGCAATCTCCCTACTTGTAGAATCAGCACCTTTAAGCTCCTGTTCCCTAAAGGTTGCAATTTGTCCTGAGGATGAACGGGAAGAGGGGAAACCAATGAGAGACTAGATCTAGGTGTTGGGACAGGCACAGGTCACTCTATTTTCCCATCAGGAAGAAGAATTAACCACAGGCTCAGCCTGCCGCCCAGAAGCATAATAGGGCCTGTGGCAATCCCGCGCTTTTGCGGCCAGCTCCCAAAAAAGACAGTTGAAAAATGGAGCTCAGGGACACTGCAATTCACAAACCCGCAGAGTTATAAATGACAACTCTCATCCACAGATATATTGAGGGAAGGCAACGAAGAGGATTTGAAAGCAAGGCAGAATTGCAGGAAACAGATTTCAGGAGGTAGATTCGAATCGCCTTTAAAGCACATGAAAAGCGGCAAAACGTCGACTATGATGCCCTTGGCCAAAAGGGCGTATGCGTTTTTACCTGAATATATTCAGGAAAAAACGCATACGCCCTTTTTGGCCAACCAAGCAACCTGGAAAGGCAAATCAGCGCTACAAAGAAGTATCGCTTCCCATCTGTCAAAAGGGTCATGCTGCAAAAAGTGTCAAAAGCAGAAATGCAGGACAGGCCATGGAGAAATGGCAGCCTTGCTACGCTGATGGGCGGGATGTAAATTGCCAACAGCCACTCTGGAGAAGTGTACGGTGTGTCCTGAAACATCGAAAAAACACAGCTTAGGGAGCATAGGGCACGTCCACTCATGGGCGTATAAATTGGGAAAACTAAAAATCAGCAAGACACAAGCACCCCAAAGTTTAGGGCTGCTCTGTTGACAAAAACCTCCACTTCATGACACCTTAAATATCCCAGGAAAGAGAAAAATGGATAAAGAAGTTGTGGTCCTTATGTACAATGGAATATCACTCAGACATGAAATCAATGTCATAAGGCTAGTAGAAGCAAGATGAGTGGACTTAGGTACGACGATTCTAAGTGAAATAAGTCACACAGAAAAAGACACTTATCATAAGCTATCACTTATAGAGGGAATGTAAAAACCGCTACACTTGAACTGAATTACAAAACAGAACAGAGTCACACGTTTAGAAAACACACTATGGCTGCTTAACGGGAAAGGTGAGGTGGGGTGATGCATAAAACAAGGGTTTCAAATTCGCTCAGATACCGTTCCATACACCCAATATGTAATAGACAAGACCTACTCCTTGCTCAGTGAACTGGACTCAACACCCCCTATTCACCGCACAAGAATATATGTGACTAGTAAGAATCTTAAAACATATATATTGATATCTGTCTGGAAGTGAGTCAACTGGGTGTAAAGCCGCATAAACACAGCCGTGAAAAGCAGCTAGACCCCATTATAAAAATAAATTACTTTTAAAAACCCGTAAAAGAAAGACAGTGAAAGAGAGAGAAATTCTTACAAAATTCGTTCAGAGGCTGTGATGCAACCTGGATTGACCATATCTAGACCCACAGGTGGATGAGACATAAGGGTGGACACTCTTGGGGCTGAGAGGTTTGGTGAGGTTGGGTGAGCAAACGCAGACCCTTTAAAGGAATACTGCGTGGTCCCCATCCCATGGGTCCCAAATCTCCAGGTTCAAGGGCATCTTCCTACATCGAAAACATGCATGAGAAACCCAGACGATGGTACACCGTGTGATTTTGAAAGGTTTCTAAAACGCACCTCATTTCTCATCTTCTTGTGTTCGGGTTCGCCATTCCAGCTACTTTACGAACAATCTCCATACTTGGAGAATCAGAACCTTTAACTTCCTGTTCCGTACAGGTTGCAATTTGTCCTGAGGATGAAAGGGAAGAGGGGCAACCAATGAGAGACTAGATCTAGGTGTTGGGACAGGCACAGGTCACTCTATTTTCCCATCAGGAAGAAGAATTAACCACAGGCTCAGCCTGCTGCCAGGAACCAGAATAGGGCCTGAGGCAATCCCGTGCTTTTGCGGCCAGCTCCCAAAAAAGACAGTTGAAAAATGGAGTTCAGGGGCACTGCCATTCACAAACCTGCTGAGGTATAAATGATTACTCCAGTCCACAAATATATTGAGGGAAGGCAACGAAGAGGATTTGAAAGCAAGGCAGAATTGCAGGAAACAGGTTTCAGGAGGTAGATTCGAATCGCCTTTAAAGCACATGAAAAGTGGCAAAACGTCGACAATGATTCCCTTGGCCAAAAAGGTCCTATGCGTTTTTCCTGAATATATTCAGGAAAAAACGCATACGCCCTTTTTGGCCAACCAAGCAACCTGGAAAGGCAAATCAGCGCTACAAAGAAGTCTCGCTTCCCATCGGTCAAAAGGGTCATGCTGCAAAAAGTGTCAAAACCAGAAATGCAGGACAGGCCATGGAGAAATGGCAGCCTTGCTACGCTGATGGGCGGGATGTAAATTGCCAACAGCCACTCTGAAGAAGTGTACGGTGTGTCCTGAAACATCGAAAAAACACAGCTTAGGGAGCATAGGGCACGTCCACTCATGGGCGTATAAATTGGGAAAACTAAAAATCAGCAAGACACAGGCACCCCAAAGTTTAGGGCTGCTCTGTTGACAAGAACCTCCACTTCATGACACCTTAAATATCCCAGGAAAGAGAAAAATGGATAAAGAAGTTGTGGTCCTTATGTACAATGGAATATCACTCAGACATGAAATCAATGTCATAAGGCTAGTAGAAGCAAGATGAGTGGACCTAGGTACGACGATTCTAAGTGAAAAAAGTCACACAGAAAAAGACACTTATCATAAGCTATCACTTATAGAGGGAATGTAAAAACCGCTACACTTGAACTGAATTACAAAACAGAACAGAGTCACACGTTTAGAAAACACACTATGGCTGCTTAACGGGAAAGGTGAGGTGGGGTGATGCATAAAACAAGGGTTTCAAATTCGCTCAGATACCGTTCCATACACCCAATATGTAATAGACAAGACCTACTCCTTGCTCAGTGAACTGGACTCAACACCCCCTATTCACCGCACAAGAATATATGTGACTAGTAAGAATCTTAAAACCTATGTATTGATATCTGTCTGGAAGTGAGTCAAGTGGGTGTAAAGCCGCATAAACACAGCCGTGAAAAGCAGCTAAACCCCATTATAAAAATAAATTACTTTTAAAAACCCGTAAAACAAAGACAGTGAAAGAGAGAGAAATTCTTACAAAATTCGTTCAGAGGCTGTGATGCAACCTGGATTGACCATATCTAGACCCACAGCTGGATGAGACATAAGGGTGGACACTCTTGGGGCTGAAAGGTTGGGTGAGGTTGGGTGAGCAAACGCAGACCCTTTAAAGTAATACTGCCTGGTACCCATCCCATGGGTCCCAAATCTCCAGGTTCAAGGGCATCTTCCTACATCGAAAACATGCATGAGAAACCCAGAAGATGGTACACCGTGTGATTTTGAAAGGTTTGTAATACGCACCCCATTTCTCATCTCCTTGTGCTCGGGTTCGCCATTCCAGCTACTTTACTAGCAATCTGCCTACTTGGAGAATCAGCACCTTTAACCTCCTGTTCCCTACAGGTTGCAATTTGTCCTGAGGATGAACGGGAAGAGGGGCAACCAATGAGAGACTAGATCTAGGTGTTGGGACAGGCACAGGTCACTCTATTTTCCCATCAGGAAGAAGAATTAACCACAGGCTCAGCCTGCCGCCCAGAAGCAGAATAGGGCCTGAGGCAATCCAGCGCTTTTGCGGCCAGCTCCCAAAAAAGCGAGTTGAAAAATGGAGCTCAGGGCCACTGCAATTCACAAACCCGCAAAGTTATAAATGATAACTCTCATCCACAGATATATTGAGGGAAGGCAAAGAAGAGGATTTGAAAGCAAGGCAGAATTGGAGGAAACAGGTTTCAGGAGGTAGATTCGAATCGCCTTTAAAACACATGAAAAGCGGCAAAACGTCGACAATGATGCCCTTGGCCAAAAAGGGCGTATGCGTTTTTTCCTGAATATATTCAGGAAAAAACGCATACGCCCTTTTTGGCCAACCAAGCAATCTGGAAAGGCAAATCAGCGCTACAAAGAAGTCTCGCTTCCCATCGGTCAAAAGGGTCATGCTACAAAAAGTGTCAAAACCAGAAATGCAGGACAGGCCATGGAGAAATGGCAGCCTTGCTACGCTGATGGGCGGGATGTAAATTGCCAACAGCCACTATGAAGAAGTGTACGGTGTGTCCTGAAACATCGAAAAAACACAGCTTAGTGAGCATAGGGCACGTCCACTCATGGGCGTATAAATAGGGAAAACTAAAAATCAGAAAGACACAGGCACCCCAAAGTTTAGGGCTGCTCTGTTGACAAGAACCTCCACTTCATGACACCATAAATATCCCAGGAAAGAGAAAAATGGATAAAGAAGTTGTGGTCCTTATGTACAATGGAATATCACTCAGACATGAAATCAATGTCATAAGGCTAGTAGAAGCAAGATGATTGGACTTAGGTACGACGATTCTCAGTGAAATAAGTCACACAGAAAAAGACACTTATCATAAGCTATCACTTATAGAGGGAATGTAAAAACCGCTACACTTGAACTGAATTACAAAACAGAACAGAGTCACACGTTTAGAAAACACACTATGGCTGCTTAACGGGAAAGGTGAGGTGGGGTGATGCATAAAACAAGGGTTTCAAATTCGCTCAGATACCGTTCCATACTACCAATATGTAATAGACAAGACCTACTCCGTGCTCAGTGAACTGGACTCAACACCCCCTATTCACCGCACAAGAATATATGTGACTAGTAAGAATGTTAAAACCTATGTATTGATATCTGTCTGGAAGTGAGTCAAGTGGGTGTAAAGCCGCATAAACACAGCCTTGAAAAGCAGCTAAACCCCATTATAAAAATAAATTACTTTTAAAAACCCGTAAAACAAAGACAGTGAAAGAGAGAGAAATTCTTACAAAATTCGTTCAGAGGCTGTGATGCAACCTGGATTGACCATATCTAGACCCACAGCTGGATGAGACATAACGGTGGACACTCTTGGGGCTGAGAGGTTGGGTGAGGTTGGGTGAGCAAACGCAGACCCTTTAAAGGAATACTGCCTGGTACCCATCCCATGGGTCCCAAATCTCCAGGTTCAAGGGCATCTTCCTACATTGAAAACATGCATGAGAAACCCAGAAGATGGTTCACCGTGTGATTTTGAAAGGTTTCTAATATGCACCTCATTTCTCATCTCCTTGTGCTCGGGTTCGCCTTTCCAGCTACTTTACTATAAATCTCCCTACTTGTAGAATCAGCACCTTTAAGCTCCTGTTCCCTACAGGTTGCAATTTGTCCTGAGGATGAACGGGAAGAGGGGCAACCAATGAGAGACTAGATCTAGGTGTTGGGACAGGCACAGGTCACTCTATATTCCCATCAGGAAGAAGAATTAACCACAGGCTCAGCCTGCCGCCCAGAAGCAGAAGAGGGCCTGAAGCAATCCCGTGCTTTTGCGGCCAGCTCCCAAAAAAGACAGTTGAAAAACGGAGCTCAGGGGCACTGCCATTCACAAACCTTCTGAGTTATAAATGATTATTCCAGTCGACAAATATATTGAGGGAAGGCAACGAAGAGGATTTGAAAGCAAGGCAGAATTGCAGGAAACAGGTTTCAGGAGGTAGATTCGAATCGCCTTTAAAGCACATGAAAAGTGGCAAAACGTCGACAATGATGCCCTTGGCCAAAAAGGTCCTATGCGTTTTTCCTGAATATATTCAGGAAAAAACGCATACGCCCTTTTTGGCCAACCAAGCAACCTGGAAAGGCAAATCAGCACTACAAAGAAATCTCGCTTCCCATCGGTCAAAAGGGTCATGCTGCAAAAAGTGTCAAAACCAGAAATGCAGGACAGGCCATGGAGAAATGGCAGCCTTGCTACGCTGATGGGCGGGATGTAAATTGCCAACAGCCACTCTGAAGAAGTGTACGGTGTGTCCTGAAACATCGAAAAAACACAGCTTAGGGAGCATAGGGCACGTCCACTCATGGGCGTATAAATTGGGAAAACTAAAAATCAGCAAGACACAGGCACCCCAAAGTTTAGGGCTGCTCTGTTGACAAAAACCTCCACTTCATGACACCTTAAATATCCCAGGAAAGAGAAAAATGGATAAAGAAGTTGTGGTCCTTATGTACAATGGAATATCACTCAGACATGAAATCAATGTCATAAGGCTAGTAGAAGCAAGATGAGTGGACTTAGGTACGACGATTCTAAGTGAAATAAGTCACACAGAAAAAGACACTTATCATAAGCTATCACTTATAGAGGGAATGTAAAAACCGCTACACTTGAACTGAATTACAAAACAGAACAGAGTCACACGTTTAGAAAACACATTATGGCTGCTTAACGGGAAAGGTGAGGTGGGGTGATGCATAAAACAAGGGTTTCAAATTCGCTCAGATACCGTTCAATACACACAATATGTAATAGACAAGACCTACTCCTTGCTCAGTGAACTGGACTCAACACCCCCTATTCACCGCACAAGAATATATGTGACTAGTAAGAATCTTAAAACCTATGTATTGATATCTGTCTGGAAGTGAGTCAAGTGGGTGTAAAGCCGCATAAACACAGCCGTGAAAAGCAGCTAAACCCCATTATAAAAATAAATTACTTTTAAAAACCCGTAAAACAAAGACAGTGAAAGAGAGAGAAATTCTTACAAAATTCGTTCAGAGGCTGTGATGCAACCTGGATTGACCATATCTAGACCCACAGCTGGATGAGACATAAGGGTGGACACTCTTGGGGCTGAGAGGTTGGGTGAGGTTGGGTGAGCAAACACAGACCCTTTAAAGGAATACTGCCTGGTACCCTTCCCATGGGTACCAAATCTCCAGGTTCAAGGGCATCTTCCTACATCGAAAACATGCATGAGAAACCCAGAAGATGGTACACCGTGTGATTTTGAAAGGTTTCTAATATGCACCTCATTTCTCATCTCCTTGTGCTCGGGTTCGCCTTTCCAGCTACTTTACTAGCAATCTCCCTACTTGGAGAATCAGCACCTTTAAGCTCCTGTTCCCTACAGGTTGCAATTTGTCCTGAGGATGAACGGGAAGAGTGGCAACGAATGAGAGACTAGATCTAGGTGTTGGGACAGGCACAGGTCACTCTATTTTCCCATCAGGAAGAAGAATTAACCACAGGCTCAGCCTGCCGCCCAGAAGCAGAATAGGGCCTGAGGCAATCCCGCGCTTTTGCGGCCAGCTCCCAAAAAAGCCAGTTGAAAAATGGAGCTCAGGGACACTGCAATTCACAAACCCGCAGAGTTATAAATGATAACTCTCGTCCACAAATATATTGAGGGAAGGCAACGAAGAGGATTTGAAAGCAAGGCAGAATTGCAGGAAACAGATTTCAGGAGGTAGATTCGAATCGCCTTTAAAGCACATGAAAAGCGGCAAAACGTCGACAATGATGCCCTTGGCCAAAAAGGGTGTATGCATTTTTTCCTGAATATATTCAGGAAAAAACACATACGCCCTTTTTGGCCAAACAAGCAACCTGGAAAAGCTTATCAGCACTACAAAGAAGTTTCTCTTCCCATCGGTCAAAAGGGTCATGCTGCAAAAAGTGTCAAAACCAGAAATGCAGGACAGGCCATGGAAAAATGGCAGCCTTGCTAAGCTGATGGGCGGGATGCAAATTGCCAACAGCCATTATGAAGAAGTGTACGGTGTGTCCTGAAACATCGAAAAAACACAGCTTAGTGAGCATAGGGCACGTCCACTCATGGGCATATAAATTGGGAAAACTAAAAATCAGCAAAACACAGGCACCCCAAAGTTTAGGGCTGCTCTGTTGACAAGAACCTCCACTTCATGACACCTTAAATATCCCAGGAAAGAGAAAAATGGATAAAGAAGTTGTGGTCCTTATGTACAATGGAATATCACTCAGACATGAAATCAATGTCATAAGGCTAGTAGAAGCAAGATGAGTGGACTTAGGTACGACGATTCTACGTGAAATAAGTCACACAGATAAAGACACTTATCATAAGCTATCACTTATAGAGGGAATGTAAAAACCGCTACACTTGAACTGAATTACAAAACAGAACAGAGTCACACGTTTAGAAAACACACTATGGCTGCTTAAGGGGAAAGGTGAGGTGGGGTGATGCATAAAACAAGGGTTTCAAATTCGCTCAGATACCTTTCCATACACCCAATATGTAATAAATAGACAAGACCTACTCCTTGCTCAGTGAACTGGACTCAACACCCCCAATTCACCGCACAAGAATATATGTGACTAGTAAGAATCTTAAAACCTATGTATTGATATCTGTCTGGAAGTGAGTCAAGTGGGTGTAAAGCCGCATAAACACAGCCGTGAAAAGCAGCTAAACCCCATTATAAAAATAAATTACTTTTAAAAACCCGTAAAACAAAGACAGTGAAAGAGAGAGAAATTCTTACAAAATTCTTTCAGAGGCTGTGATGCAACCTGGATTGACCATATCTAGACCCACAGCTGGATGAGACATAAGGGTGGACACTCTTGGGGCTGAGAGGTTGGGTGAGGTTGGGTGAGCAAACGCAGACCCTTTAAAGGAATACTGCGTGGTACCCATCCAATGGGTCCCAAATCTCCAGGTTCAAGGGTATCTTCCTACATCGAAAACATGCATGAGAAACCCAGAAGATGGTACACCATGTGATTTTGAAAGGTTTCTAATATGCACCTCATTTCTCATCTCCTTGTGCTCGGGTTCGCCTTTCCAGCTACTTTACTAGAAATCTCCCTACTTGGAGAATCAGAACCTTTAAGCTCCTGTTCCCTACAGGTTGCAATTTGTCCTGAGGATGAAAGGGAAGAGGGGCAACCAATGAGAGACTAGATCTAGGTGTTGGGACAGGCACAGGTCACTCTATTTTCCCATCAGGAAGAAGAATTAACCACAGGCTCAGCCTGCCGTCGGGAACCAGAATAGGGCCTGAGGCAATCCCGTGCTTTTCCGGCCAGCTCCCAAAAAAGACAGTTGAAAAATGGAGCTCAGGGGCACTGCCATTCACAAACCTGCTGAGTTATAAATGATTATTCCAGTCCACAAATATATTGAGGGAAGGCAACGAAGAGGATTTGAAAGCAAGGCAGAATTGCAGGAAACAGGTTTCAGGAGGTAGATTCGAATCGCCTTTAAAGCACATGAAAAGTGGCAAAACGTCGACAATGAGGCCCTTGGCCAAAAAGTTCCTATGCGTTTTTTCCTGAATATATTCAGGAAAAAACGCATACGCCCTTTTTGGCCAACCAAGCAACCTGGAAAGGCAAATCAGCGCTACAAAGAAGTCTCGCTTCCCATCTGTCAAAAGGGTCATGCTGCAAAAAGTGTCAAAACCAGAAATGCAGGACAGGCCATGGAGAAATGGCAGCCTTGCTACGCTGATGGGCGGGATGTAAATTGCCAACAGCCACTCTGAAGAAGTGTACGGTGTTTCCTGAAACATCGAAAAAACACAGCTTAGGGAGCATAGGGCACGTCCACTCATGGGCGTATAAATTGGGAAAACTAAAAATCAGCAATACACAGGCACCCCAAAGTTTAGGGCTGCTCTGTTGACAAGAACCTCCACTTCATGACACCTTAAATATCCCAGGAAAGAGAAAAATGGATAAAGAAGTTGTGGTCCTTATGTACAATGGAATATCACTCAGACATGAAATCAATGTCATAAGGCTAGTAGAAGCAAGATGAGTGGACTTAGGTACGACGATTCTAAGTGAAAAAAGTCACACAGAAAAAGACACTTATCATAAGCTATCACTTATAGAGGGAATGTAAAAACCGCTACACTTGAAATGAATTACAGAACAGAACAGAGTCACACGTTTAGAAAACACACTATGGCTGCTTAACGGGAAAGGTGAGGTGGGATGATGCATAAAACAAGGGTTTCAAATTCGCTCAGATACCGTTCCATACACCCAATATGTAATAGACAAGACCTACTCCTTGCTCAGTGAACTGGACTCAACACCCCCTATTCACCGCAGAAGAATATATGTGACTAGTAAGAATCTTAAAACCTATGTATTGATATCTGTCTGGAAGTGAGTCAAGTGGGTGTAAAGCCGCATAAACACAGCCGTGAAAAGCAGCTAAACCCCATTATAAAAATAAATTACTTTTAAAAACCCGTAAAACAAAGACAGTGAAAGAGAGAGAAATTCTTACAAAATTCGTTCAGAGGCTGTGATGCAACCTGGATTGACCATATCTAGACCCACAGCTGGATGAGACATAAGGGTGGACACTTTTGGGGCTGAGAGGTTGGGTGAGGTTGGGTGAGCAAACGCAGACCCTTTAAAGGAATACTGCCTGGTACCAAGCCCATGGGTCCCAAATCTCCAGGTTCAAGGGCATCTTCCTTCATCGAAAACATGCATGAGAAACCCAGAAGATGGTACACCGTGTGATTTTGAAAGGTTTCTAATATGCACCTCATTTCTCATCTCCTTGTGCTCGGGTTCGCCATTCCAGCTACTTTACTAGCAATCTCCCTACTTGGAGAATCAGCACCTTTAAGCTCCTGTTCCCTACAGGTTGCAATTTGTCCTCAGGATGAACGGGAATAGGGGCAACCAATGAGAGACTAGATCTAGGTGTTGGGACAGGCACAGGTCACTCTATTTTCCCATCAGGAAGAAGAATTAACCACAGGCTCAGCCTGCCGCCCAGAAGCAGAATAGGGCCTGAGGCAATAACGCGCTTTTGCGGCCAGCTCCCAAAAAAGCGAGTTGAAAAATGGAGCTCAAGGACACTGCAATTCACAAACCCGCAGAGTTATAAATGATAACTCTCATCCACAGATATGTTGAGGGAAGGCAACGAAGAGGATTTGAAAGCAAGGCAGAATTGCAGGAAGCAGGTTTCAGGAGGTAGATTCGAATCGCCTTAAAGCACATGAAAAGCGGCAAAACGACGACAATGATGCCCTTGGCCAAAAAGGGCGTATGCGTTTTTTCCTGAATATATTCAGGAAAAAACGCATACGCCCTTTTTGGCCAACCAAGCAACCTGGAAAGGCAAATCAGCGCTAGAAACAAGTCTCGCTTCCCATCTGTCAAAAGGGTCATGCTGCAAAAAGTGTCAAAACCAGAAATGCAGGACAGGCCATGGAGAAATGGCAGCCTTGCTACGCTGATGGGCGGGATGTAAATTGCCAACAGTCACTCTGGAGAAGTATACGGTGTGTCCTGAAACATCGAAAAAACACAGCTTAGGGAGCATAGGGCACGTCCACTCATGGGCGTATAAATTGGGAAAACTAAAAATCAGCAAGACACAGGCACCCCAAAGTTTAGGGCTGCTTTGTTGACAAGAACCTCCACTTCATGACACCTTAAATATCCCAGGAAAGAGAAAAATGGATAAAGAAGTTGTGGTCCTTATGTACAATGCAATATCACTCAGACATGAAATCAATGTCATAAGGCTAGTAGAAGCAAGATGAGTGGACTTAGGTGCGACGATTCTAAGTGAAATAAGTCACACAGAAAAAGACACTTATCATAAGCTATCACTTATAGAGGGAATGTAAAAACCGCTACACTTGAACTGAATTACAAAACAGAACAGAGTCACACGTTTAGAAAACACACTATGGCTGCTTAACGGGAAAGGTGAAGTGGGGTGATGCATAAAACAAGGGTTTCAAATTCGCTCAGATACCGTTCCATACACCCAATATGTAATAGACAAGACCAACTCCTTGCTCAGTGAACTGGACTCAACACCCCCTATTCACCGCACAAGAATATATCTGACTAGTAAGAATCTTAAAACCTATGTATTGATATCTGTCTGGAAGTGAGTCAAGTGGGTGTAAAGCCGCATAAACACAGCCGTGAAAAGCAGCTAAACCCCATTATAAAAATAAATTACTTTTAAAAACCCGTAAAAGAAAGACAGTGAAAGAGAGAGAAATTCTTACAAAATTCGTTCAGAGGCTGTGATGCAACCTGGATTGACCATATCTAGACCCACAGCTGGATGAGACATAAGGGTGGACACTCTTGGGGCTGAAAGGTTGGGTGAGGTTGGGTGAGCAAAGGCAGACCCTTTAAAGTAATACTGCGTGGTACCAATCCCATGGGTCCCAAATCTCCAGGTTTAAGGGCATCTTCCTACATCGAAAACATGCATGAGAAACCCAGAAGATGGTACACCGTGTGATTTTGAAAGGTTTCTAATATGCACCTAATTTCTCATCTCCTTGTGCTCGGGTTCGCCTTTCCAGCTACTTTACTAGCAATCTCCCTACTTGGAGAATCAGCACCTTTAAGCTCCTGTTCCCTACAGGTTGCAATTTGTCCTGAGGATGAAAGGGAAGAGGGGCAACCAATGAGAGACTAGATCTAGGTGTTGGGACAGGCACAGGTCACTCTATTTTCCCATCAGGAAGAAGAATTAACCACAGGCTCAGCCTGCCGCTGGGAACCAGAATAGGGCCTGAGGCAATCCCGTGCTTTTGCGGCCAGCTCCCAAAAAAGACAGTTGAAAAATGGAGTTCAGGGGCAGTGCCATTCACAAACCTGCTGAGGTATAAATGATTACTCCAGTCCACAAATATATTGAGGGAAGGCAACGAAGAGGATTTGAAAGCAAGGCAGAATTGCAGGAAACAGGTTTCAGGAGGTAGATTCGAATCGCCTTTAAAGCACATGAAAAGTGGCAAAACGTCGACAATGATGCCCTTGGCCAAAAAGGTCCTATGCGTTTTTCCTGAATATATTCAGGAAAAAACGCATACGCCCTTTTTGGCCAACCAAGCAACCTGGAAAGGCAAATCAGCACTACAAAGAAATCTCGCTTCCCATCGGTCAAAAGGGTCATGCTGCAAAAAGTGTCAAAACCAGAAATGCAGGACAGGCCATGGAGAAATGGCAGCCTTGCTACGCTGATGGGCGGGATGTAAATTGCCAACAGCCACTCTGAAGAAGTGTACGGTGTGTCCTGAAACATCGAAAAAACACAGCTTAGGGAGCATAGGGCACGTCCACTCATGGGCGTATAAATTGGGAAAACTAAAAATCAGCAAGACACAGGCACCCCAAAGTTTAGGGCTGCTCTGTTGACAAAAACCTCCACTTCATGACACCTTAAATATCCCAGGAAAGAGAAAAATGGATAAAGAAGTTGTGGTCCTTATGTACAATGGAATATCACTCAGACATGAAATCAATGTCATAAGGCTAGTAGAAGCAAGATGAGTGGACTTAGGTACGACGATTCTAAGTGAAATAAGTCACACAGAAAAAGACACTTATCATAAGCTATCACTTATAGAGGGAATGTAAAAACCGCTACACTTGAACTGAATTACAAAACAGAACAGAGTCACACGTTTAGAAAACACATTATGGCTGCTTAACGGGAAAGGTGAGGTGGGGTGATGCATAAAACAAGGGTTTCAAATTCGCTCAGATACCGTTCAATACACACAATATGTAATAGACAAGACCTACTCCTTGCTCAGTGAACTGGACTCAACACCCCCTATTCACCGCACAAGAATATATGTGACTAGTAAGAATCTTAAAACCTATGTATTGATATCTGTCTGGAAGTGAGTCAAGTGGGTGTAAAGCCGCATAAACACAGCCGTGAAAAGCAGCTAAACCCCATTATAAAAATAAATTACTTTTAAAAACCCGTAAAACAAAGACAGTGAAAGAGAGAGAAATTCTTACAAAATTCGTTCAGAGGCTGTGATGCAACCTGGATTGACCATATCTAGACCCACAGCTGGATGAGACATAAGGGTGGACACTCTTGGGGCTGAGAGGTTGGGTGAGGTTGGGTGAGCAAACACAGACCCTTTAAAGGAATACTGCCTGGTACCCTTCCCATGGGTACCAAATCTCCAGGTTCAAGGGCATCTTCCTACATCGAAAACATGCATGAGAAACCCAGAAGATGGTACACCGTGTGATTTTGAAAGGTTTCTAATATGCACCTCATTTCTCATCTCCTTGTGCTCGGGTTCGCCTTTCCAGCTACTTTACTAGCAATCTCCCTACTTGGAGAATCAGCACCTTTAAGCTCCTGTTCCCTACAGGTTGCAATTTGTCCTGAGGATGAACGGGAAGAGTGGCAACGAATGAGAGACTAGATCTAGGTGTTGGGACAGGCACAGGTCACTCTATTTTCCCATCAGGAAGAAGAATTAACCACAGGCTCAGCCTGCCGCCCAGAAGCAGAATAGGGCCTGAGGCAATCCCGCGCTTTTGCGGCCAGCTCCCAAAAAAGCCAGTTGAAAAATGGAGCTCAGGGACACTGCAATTCACAAACCCGCAGAGTTATAAATGATAACTCTCGTCCACAAATATATTGAGGGAAGGCAACGAAGAGGATTTGAAAGCAAGGCAGAATTGCAGGAAACAGATTTCAGGAGGTAGATTCGAATCGCCTTTAAAGCACATGAAAAGCGGCAAAACGTCGACAATGATGCCCTTGGCCAAAAAGGGTGTATGCATTTTTTCCTGAATATATTCAGGAAAAAACACATACGCCCTTTTTGGCCAAACAAGCAACCTGGAAAAGCTTATCAGCACTACAAAGAAGTTTCTCTTCCCATCGGTCAAAAGGGTCATGCTGCAAAAAGTGTCAAAACCAGAAATGCAGGACAGGCCATGGAAAAATGGCAGCCTTGCTAAGCTGATGGGCGGGATGCAAATTGCCAACAGCCATTATGAAGAAGTGTACGGTGTGTCCTGAAACATCGAAAAAACACAGCTTAGTGAGCATAGGGCACGTCCACTCATGGGCATATAAATTGGGAAAACTAAAAATCAGCAAAACACAGGCACCCCAAAGTTTAGGGCTGCTCTGTTGACAAGAACCTCCACTTCATGACACCTTAAATATCCCAGGAAAGAGAAAAATGGATAAAGAAGTTGTGGTCCTTATGTACAATGGAATATCACTCAGACATGAAATCAATGTCATAAGGCTAGTAGAAGCAAGATGAGTGGACTTAGGTACGACGATTCTACGTGAAATAAGTCACACAGATAAAGACACTTATCATAAGCTATCACTTATAGAGGGAATGTAAAAACCGCTACACTTGAACTGAATTACAAAACAGAACAGAGTCACACGTTTAGAAAACACACTATGGCTGCTTAAGGGGAAAGGTGAGGTGGGGTGATGCATAAAACAAGGGTTTCAAATTCGCTCAGATACCTTTCCATACACCCAATATGTAATAAATAGACAAGACCTACTCCTTGCTCAGTGAACTGGACTCAACACCCCCAATTCACCGCACAAGAATATATGTGACTAGTAAGAATCTTAAAACCTATGTATTGATATCTGTCTGGAAGTGAGTCAAGTGGGTTTAAAGCCGCATAAACACAGCCGTGAAAAGCAGCTAAACCCCATTATAAAAATAAATTACTTTTAAAAACCCGTAAAACAAAGACAGTGAAAGAGATAGAAATTCTTACAAAATTCGTTCAGAGGCTGTGATGCAACCTGGATTGACCATATCTAGACCCACAGCTGGATGAGACATAAGGGTGGACACTCTTGGGGCTGAGAGGTTGGGTGAGGTTGGGTGAGCAAACGCAGACCCTTTAAAGGAATACTGCGTGGTACCCATTCAATGGGTCCCAAATCTCCAGGTTCAAGGGTATCTTCCTACATCGAAAACATGCATGAGAAACCCAGAAGATGGTACACCATGTGATTTTGAAAGGTTTCTAATATGCACCTCATTTCTCATCTCCTTGTGCTCGGGTTCGCCTTTCCAGCTACTTTACTAGAAATCTCCCTACTTGGAGAATCAGAACCTTTAAGCTCCTGTTCCCTACAGGTTGCAATTTGTCCTGAGGATGAAAGGGAAGAGGGGCAACCAATGAGAGACTAGATCTAGGTGTTGGGACAGGCACAGGTCACTCTATTTTCCCATCAGGAAGAAGAATTAACCACAGGCTCAGCCTGCCGTCGGGAACCAGAATAGGGCCTGAGGCAATCCCGTGCTTTTCCGGCCAGCTCCCAAAAAAGACAGTTGAAAAATGGAGCTCAGGGGCACTGCCATTCACAAACCTGCTGAGTTATAAATGATTATTCCAGTCCACAAATATATTGAGGGAAGGCAACGAAGAGGATTTGAAAGCAAGGCAGAATTGCAGGAAACAGGTTTCAGGAGGTAGATTCGAATCGCCTTTAAAGCACATGAAAAGTGGCAAAACGTCGACAATGAGGCCCTTGGCCAAAAAGTTCCTATGCGTTTTTTCCTGAATATATTCAGGAAAAAACGCATACGCCCTTTTTGGCCAACCAAGCAACCTGGAAAGGCAAATCAGCGCTACAAAGAAGTCTCGCTTCCCATCTGTCAAAAGGGTCATGCTGCAAAAAGTGTCAAAACCAGAAATGCAGGACAGGCCATGGAGAAATGGCAGCCTTGCTACGCTGATGGGCGGGATGTAAATTGCCAACAGCCACTCTGAAGAAGTGTACGGTGTTTCCTGAAACATCGAAAAAACACAGCTTAGGGAGCATAGGGCACGTCCACTCATGGGCGTATAAATTGGGAAAACTAAAAATCAGCAATACACAGGCACCCCAAAGTTTAGGGCTGCTCTGTTGACAAGAACCTCCACTTCATGACACCTTAAATATCCCAGGAAAGAGAAAAATGGATAAAGAAGTTGTGGTCCTTATGTACAATGGAATATCACTCAGACATGAAATCAATGTCATAAGGCTAGTAGAAGCAAGATGAGTGGACTTAGGTACGACGATTCTAAGTGAAAAAAGTCACACAGAAAAAGACACTTATCATAAGCTATCACTTATAGAGGGAATGTAAAAACCGCTACACTTGAAATGAATTACAGAACAGAACAGAGTCACACGTTTAGAAAACACACTATGGCTGCTTAACGGGAAAGGTGAGGTGGGATGATGCATAAAACAAGGGTTTCAAATTCGCTCAGATACCGTTCCATACACCCAATATGTAATAGACAAGACCTACTCCTTGCTCAGTGAACTGGACTCAACACCCCCTATTCACCGCAGAAGAATATATGTGACTAGTAAGAATCTTAAAACCTATGTATTGATATCTGTCTGGAAGTGAGTCAAGTGGGTGTAAAGCCGCATAAACACAGCCGTGAAAAGCAGCTAAACCCCATTATAAAAATAAATTACTTTTAAAAACCCGTAAAACAAAGACAGTGAAAGAGAGAGAAATTCTTACAAAATTCGTTCAGAGGCTGTGATGCAACCTGGATTGACCATATCTAGACCCACAGCTGGATGAGACATAAGGGTGGACACTTTTGGGGCTGAGAGGTTGGGTGAGGTTGGGTGAGCAAACGCAGACCCTTTAAAGGAATACTGCCTGGTACCAAGCCCATGGGTCCCAAATCTCCAGGTTCAAGGGCATCTTCCTTCATCGAAAACATGCATGAGAAACCCAGAAGATGGTACACCGTGTGATTTTGAAAGGTTTCTAATATGCACCTCATTTCTCATCTCCTTGTGCTCGGGTTCGCCATTCCAGCTACTTTACTAGCAATCTCCCTACTTGGAGAATCAGCACCTTTAAGCTCCTGTTCCCTACAGGTTGCAATTTGTCCTCAGGATGAACGGGAATAGGGGCAACCAATGAGAGACTAGATCTAGGTGTTGGGACAGGCACAGGTCACTCTATTTTCCCATCAGGAAGAAGAATTAACCACAGGCTCAGCCTGCCGCCCAGAAGCAGAATAGGGCCTGAGGCAATAACGCGCTTTTGCGGCCAGCTCCCAAAAAAGCGAGTTGAAAAATGGAGCTCAAGGACACTGCAATTCACAAACCCGCAGAGTTATAAATGATAACTCTCATCCACAGATATGTTGAGGGAAGGCAACGAAGAGGATTTGAAAGCAAGGCAGAATTGCAGGAAGCAGGTTTCAGGAGGTAGATTCGAATCGCCTTAAAGCACATGAAAAGCGGCAAAACGACGACAATGATGCCCTTGGCCAAAAAGGGCGTATGCGTTTTTTCCTGAATATATTCAGGAAAAAACGCATACGCCCTTTTTGGCCAACCAAGCAACCTGGAAAGGCAAATCAGCGCTAGAAACAAGTCTCGCTTCCCATCTGTCAAAAGGGTCATGCTGCAAAAAGTGTCAAAACCAGAAATGCAGGACAGGCCATGGAGAAATGGCAGCCTTGCTACGCTGATGGGCGGGATGTAAATTGCCAACAGTCACTCTGGAGAAGTATACGGTGTGTCCTGAAACATCGAAAAAACACAGCTTAGGGAGCATAGGGCACGTCCACTCATGGGCGTATAAATTGGGAAAACTAAAAATCAGCAAGACACAGGCACCCCAAAGTTTAGGGCTGCTTTGTTGACAAGAACCTCCACTTCATGACACCTTAAATATCCCAGGAAAGAGAAAAATGGATAAAGAAGTTGTGGTCCTTATGTACAATGCAATATCACTCAGACATGAAATCAATGTCATAAGGCTAGTAGAAGCAAGATGAGTGGACTTAGGTGCGACGATTCTAAGTGAAATAAGTCACACAGAAAAAGACACTTATCATAAGCTATCACTTATAGAGGGAATGTAAAAACCGCTACACTTGAACTGAATTACAAAACAGAACAGAGTCACACGTTTAGAAAACACACTATGGCTGCTTAACGGGAAAGGTGAAGTGGGGTGATGCATAAAACAAGGGTTTCAAATTCGCTCAGATACCGTTCCATACACCCAATATGTAATAGACAAGACCAACTCCTTGCTCAGTGAACTGGACTCAACACCCCCTATTCACCGCACAAGAATATATCTGACTAGTAAGAATCTTAAAACCTATGTATTGATATCTGTCTGGAAGTGAGTCAAGTGGGTGTAAAGCCGCATAAACACAGCCGTGAAAAGCAGCTAAACCCCATTATAAAAATAAATTACTTTTAAAAACCCGTAAAAGAAAGACAGTGAAAGAGAGAGAAATTCTTACAAAATTCGTTCAGAGGCTGTGATGCAACCTGGATTGACCATATCTAGACCCACAGCTGGATGAGACATAAGGGTGGACACTCTTGGGGCTGAAAGGTTGGGTGAGGTTGGGTGAGCAAAGGCAGACCCTTTAAAGTAATACTGCGTGGTACCAATCCCATGGGTCCCAAATCTCCAGGTTTAAGGGCATCTTCCTACATCGAAAACATGCATGAGAAACCCAGAAGATGGTACACCGTGTGATTTTGAAAGGTTTCTAATATGCACCTCATTTCTCATCTCCTTGTGCTCGGGTTCGCCTTTCCAGCTACTTTACTAGCAATCTCCCTACTTGGAGAATCAGCACCTTTAAGCTCCTGTTCCCTACAGGTTGCAATTTGTCCTGAGGATGAAAGGGAAGAGGGGCAACCAATGAGAGACTAGATCTAGGTGTTGGGACAGGCACAGGTCACTCTATTTTCCCATCAGGAAGAAGAATTAACCACAGGCTCAGCCTGCCGCTGGGAACCAGAATAGGGCCTGAGGCAATCCCGTGCTTTTGCGGCCAGCTCCCAAAAAAGACAGTTGAAAAATGGAGTTCAGGGGCAGTGCCATTCACAAACCTGCTGAGGTATAAATGATTACTCCAGTCCACAAATATATTGAGGGAAGGCAACGAAGAGGATTTGAAAGCAAGGCAGAATTGCAGGAAACAGGTTTCAGGAGGTAGATTCGAATCGCCTTTAAAGCACATGAAAAGTGGCAAAACGTCGACAATGATGCCCTTGGCCAAAAAGGTCCTATGCGTTTTTCCTGAATATATTCAGGAAAAAACGCATACGCCCTTTTTGGCCAACCAAGCAACCTGGAAAGGCAAATCAGCACTACAAAGAAATCTCGCTTCCCATCGGTCAAAAGGGTCATGCTGCAAAAAGTGTCAAAACCAGAAATGCAGGACAGGCCATGGAGAAATGGCAGCCTTGCTACGCTGATGGGCGGGATGTAAATTGCCAACAGCCACTCTGAAGAAGTGTACGGTGTGTCCTGAAACATCGAAAAAACACAGCTTAGGGAGCATAGGGCACGTCCACTCATGGGCGTATAAATTGGGAAAACTAAAAATCAGCAAGACACAGGCACCCCAAAGTTTAGGGCTGCTCTGTTGACAAAAACCTCCACTTCATGACACCTTAAATATCCCAGGAAAGAGAAAAATGGATAAAGAAGTTGTGGTCCTTATGTACAATGGAATATCACTCAGACATGAAATCAATGTCATAAGGCTAGTAGAAGCAAGATGAGTGGACTTAGGTACGACGATTCTAAGTGAAATAAGTCACACAGAAAAAGACACTTATCATAAGCTATCACTTATAGAGGGAATGTAAAAACCGCTACACTTGAACTGAATTACAAAACAGAACAGAGTCACACGTTTAGAAAACACATTATGGCTGCTTAACGGGAAAGGTGAGGTGGGGTGATGCATAAAACAAGGGTTTCAAATTCGCTCAGATACCGTTCAATACACACAATATGTAATAGACAAGACCTACTCCTTGCTCAGTGAACTGGACTCAACACCCCCTATTCACCGCACAAGAATATATGTGACTAGTAAGAATCTTAAAACCTATGTATTGATATCTGTCTGGAAGTGAGTCAAGTGGGTGTAAAGCCGCATAAACACAGCCGTGAAAAGCAGCTAAACCCCATTATAAAAATAAATTACTTTTAAAAACCCGTAAAACAAAGACAGTGAAAGAGAGAGAAATTCTTACAAAATTCGTTCAGAGGCTGTGATGCAACCTGGATTGACCATATCTAGACCCACAGCTGGATGAGACATAAGGGTGGACACTCTTGGGGCTGAGAGGTTGGGTGAGGTTGGGTGAGCAAACACAGACCCTTTAAAGGAATACTGCCTGGTACCCTTCCCATGGGTACCAAATCTCCAGGTTCAAGGGCATCTTCCTACATCGAAAACATGCATGAGAAACCCAGAAGATGGTACACCGTGTGATTTTGAAAGGTTTCTAATATGCACCTCATTTCTCATCTCCTTGTGCACGGGTTCGCCTTTCCAGCTACTTTACTAGCAATCTCCCTACTTGGAGAATCAGCACCTTTAAGCTCCTGTTCCCTACAGGTTGCAATTTGTCCTGAGGATGAACGGGAAGAGTGGCAACGAATGAGAGACTAGATCTAGGTGTTGGGACAGGCACAGGTCACTCTATTTTCCCATCAGGAAGAAGAATTAACCACAGGCTCAGCCTGCCGCCCAGAAGCAGAATAGGGCCTGAGGCAATCCCGCGCTTTTGCGGCCAGCTCCCAAAAAAGCCAGTTGAAAAATGGAGCTCAGGGACACTGCAATTCACAAACCCGCAGAGTTATAAATGATAACTCTCGTCCACAAATATATTGAGGGAAGGCAACGAAGAGGATTTGAAAGCAAGGCAGAATTGCAGGAAACAGATTTCAGGAGGTAGATTCGAATCGCCTTTAAAGCACATGAAAAGCGGCAAAACGTCGACAATGATGCCCTTGGCCAAAAAGGGTGTATGCATTTTTTCCTGAATATATTCAGGAAAAAACACATACGCCCTTTTTGGCCAAACAAGCAACCTGGAAAAGCTTATCAGCACTACAAAGAAGTTTCTCTTCCCATCGGTCAAAAGGGTCATGCTGCAAAAAGTGTCAAAACCAGAAATGCAGGACAGGCCATGGAAAAATGGCAGCCTTGCTAAGCTGATGGGCGGGATGCAAATTGCCAACAGCCATTATGAAGAAGTGTACGGTGTGTCCTGAAACATCGAAAAAACACAGCTTAGTGAGCATAGGGCACGTCCACTCATGGGCATATAAATTGGGAAAACTAAAAATCAGCAAAACACAGGCACCCCAAAGTTTAGGGCTGCTCTGTTGACAAGAACCTCCACTTCATGACACCTTAAATATCCCAGGAAAGAGAAAAATGGATAAAGAAGTTGTGGTCCTTATGTACAATGGAATATCACTCAGACATGAAATCAATGTCATAAGGCTAGTAGAAGCAAGATGAGTGGACTTAGGTACGACGATTCTACGTGAAATAAGTCACACAGATAAAGACACTTATCATAAGCTATCACTTATAGAGGGAATGTAAAAACCGCTACACTTGAACTGAATTACAAAACAGAACAGAGTCACACGTTTAGAAAACACACTATGGCTGCTTAAGGGGAAAGGTGAGGTGGGGTGATGCATAAAACAAGGGTTTCAAATTCGCTCAGATACCTTTCCATACACCCAATATGTAATAAATAGACAAGACCTACTCCTTGCTCAGTGAACTGGACTCAACACCCCCAATTCACCGCACAAGAATATATGTGACTAGTAAGAATCTTAAAACCTATGTATTGAAATCTGTCTGGAAGTGAGTCAAGTGGGTTTAAAGCCGCATAAACACAGCCGTGAAAAGCAGCTAAACCCCATTATAAAAATAAATTACTTTTAAAAACCCGTAAAACAAAGACAGTGAAAGAGATAGAAATTCTTACAAAATTCGTTCAGAGGCTGTGATGCAACCTGGATTGACCATATCTAGACCCACAGCTGGATGAGACATAAGGGTGGACACTCTTGGGGCTGAGAGGTTGGGTGAGGTTGGGTGAGCAAACGCAGACCCTTTAAAGGAATACTGCGTGGTACCCATTCAATGGGTCCCAAATCTCCAGGTTCAAGGGTATCTTCCTACATCGAAAACATGCATGAGAAACCCAGAAGATGGTACACCATGTGATTTTGAAAGGTTTCTAATATGCACCTCATTTCTCATCTCCTTGTGCTCGGGTTCGCCTTTCCAGCTACTTTACTAGAAATCTCCCTACTTGGAGAATCAGAACCTTTAAGCTCCTGTTCCCTACAGGTTGCAATTTGTCCTGAGGATGAAAGGGAAGAGGGGCAACCAATGAGAGACTAGATCTAGGTGTTGGGACAGGCACAGGTCACTCTATTTTCCCATCAGGAAGAAGAATTAACCACAGGCTCAGCCTGCCGTCGGGAACCAGAATAGGGCCTGAGGCAATCCCGTGCTTTTCCGGCCAGCTCCCAAAAAAGACAGTTGAAAAATGGAGCTCAGGGGCACTGCCATTCACAAACCTGCTGAGTTATAAATGATTATTCCAGTCCACAAATATATTGAGGGAAGGCAACGAAGAGGATTTGAAAGCAAGGCAGAATTGCAGGAAACAGGTTTCAGGAGGTAGATTCGAATCGCCTTTAAAGCACATGAAAAGTGGCAAAACGTCGACAATGAGGCCCTTGGCCAAAAAGTTCCTATGCGTTTTTTCCTGAATATATTCAGGAAAAAACGCATACGCCCTTTTTGGCCAACCAAGCAACCTGGAAAGGCAAATCAGCGCTACAAAGAAGTCTCGCTTCCCATCTGTCAAAAGGGTCATGCTGCAAAAAGTGTCAAAACCAGAAATGCAGGACAGGCCATGGAGAAATGGCAGCCTTGCTACGCTGATGGGCGGGATGTAAATTGCCAACAGCCACTCTGAAGAAGTGTACGGTGTTTCCTGAAACATCGAAAAAACACAGCTTAGGGAGCATAGGGCACGTCCACTCATGGGCGTATAAATTGGGAAAACTAAAAATCAGCAATACACAGGCACCCCAAAGTTTAGGGCTGCTCTGTTGACAAGAACCTCCACTTCATGACACCTTAAATATCCCAGGAAAGAGAAAAATGGATAAAGAAGTTGTGGTCCTTATGTACAATGGAATATCACTCAGACATGAAATCAATGTCATAAGGCTAGTAGAAGCAAGATGAGTGGACTTAGGTACGACGATTCTAAGTGAAAAAAGTCACACAGAAAAAGACACTTATCATAAGCTATCACTTATAGAGGGAATGTAAAAACCGCTACACTTGAAATGAATTACAGAACAGAACAGAGTCACACGTTTAGAAAACACACTATGGCTGCTTAACGGGAAAGGTGAGGTGGGATGATGCATAAAACAAGGGTTTCAAATTCGCTCAGATACCGTTCCATACACCCAATATGTAATAGACAAGACCTACTCCTTTCTCAGTGAACTGGACTCAACACCCCCTATTCACCGCAGAAGAATATATGTGACTAGTAAGAATCTTAAAACCTATGTATTGATATCTGTCTGGAAGTGAGTCAAGTGGGTGTAAAGCCGCATAAACACAGCCGTGAAAAGCAGCTAAACCCCATTATAAAAATAAATTACTTTTAAAAACCCGTAAAACAAAGACAGTGAAAGAGAGAGAAATTCTTACAAAATTCGTTCAGAGGCTGTGATGCAACCTGGATTGACCATATCTAGACCCACAGCTGGATGAGACATAAGGGTGGACACTTTTGGGGCTGAGAGGTTGGGTGAGGTTGGGTGAGCAAACGCAGACCCTTTAAAGGAATACTGCCTGGTACCAAGCCCATGGGTCCCAAATCTCCAGGTTCAAGGGCATCTTCCTTCATCGAAAACATGCATGAGAAACCCAGAAGATGGTACACCGTGTGATTTTGAAAGGTTTCTAATATGCACCTCATTTCTCATCTCCTTGTGCTCGGGTTCGCCATTCCAGCTACTTTACTAGCAATCTCCCTACTTGGAGAATCAGCACCTTTAAGCTCCTGTTCCCTACAGGTTGCAATTTGTCCTCAGGATGAACGGGAATAGGGGCAACCAATGAGAGACTAGATCTAGGTGTTGGGACAGGCACAGGTCACTCTATTTTCCCATCAGGAAGAAGAATTAACCACAGGCTCAGCCTGCCGCCCAGAAGCAGAATAGGGCCTGAGGCAATAACGCGCTTTTGCGGCCAGCTCCCAAAAAAGCGAGTTGAAAAATGGAGCTCAGGGACACTGCAATTCACAAACCCGCAGAGTTATAAATGATAACTCTCATCCACAGATATGTTGAGGGAAGGCAACGAAGAGGATTTGAAAGCAAGGCAGAATTGCAGGAAGCAGGTTTCAGGAGGTAGATTCGAATCGCCTTAAAGCACATGAAAAGCGGCAAAACGACGACAATGATGCCCTTGGCCAAAAAGGGCGTATGCGTTTTTTCCTGAATATATTCAGGAAAAAACGCATACGCCCTTTTTGGCCAACCAAGCAACCTGGAAAGGCAAATCAGCGCTAGAAACAAGTCTCGCTTCCCATCTGTCAAAAGGGTCATGCTGCAAAAAGTGTCAAAACCAGAAATGCAGGACAGGCCATGGAGAAATGGCAGCCTTGCTACGCTGATGGGCGGGATGTAAATTGCCAACAGTCACTCTGGAGAAGTATACGGTGTGTCCTGAAACATCGAAAAAACACAGCTTAGGGAGCATAGGGCACGTCCACTCATGGCGTATAAATTGGGAAAACTAAAAATCAGCAAGACACAGGCACCCCAAAGTTTAGGGCTGCTTTGTTGACAAGAACCTCCACTTCATGACACCTAAATATCCCAGGAAAGAGAAAAACAGATAAAGAAGTTGTGGTCCTTATGTACAATGCAATATCACTCAGACATGAAATCAATGTCATAAGGCTAGTAGAAGCAAGATGAGTGGACTTAGGTGCGACGATTCTAAGTGAAATAAGTCACACAGAAAAAGACACTTATCATAAGCTATCACTTATAGAGGGAATGTAAAAACCGCTACACTTGAACTGAATTACAAAACAGAACAGAGTCACACGTTTAGAAAACACACTATGGCTGCTTAACGGGAAAGGTGAAGTGGGGTGATGCATAAAACAAGGGTTTCAAATTCGCTCAGATACCGTTCCATACACCCAATATGTAATAGACAAGACCAACTCCTTGCTCAGTGAACTGGACTCAACACCCCCTATTCACCGCACAAGAATATATCTGACTAGTAAGAATCTTAAAACCTATGTATTGATATCTGTCTGGAAGTGAGTCAAGTGGGTGTAAAGCCGCATAAACACAGCCGTGAAAAGCAGCTAAACCCCATTATAAAAATAAATTACTTTTAAAAACCCGTAAAAGAAAGACAGTGAAAGAGAGAGAAATTCTTACAAAAATCGTTCAGAGGCTGTGATGCAACCTGGATTGACCATATCTAGACCCACAGCTGGATGAGACATAAGGGTGGACACTCTTGGGGCTGAGAGGTTGGGTGAGGTTGGGTGAGCAAAGGCAGACCCTTTAAAGTAATACTGCGTGGTACCAATCCCATGGGTCCCAAATCTCCAGGTTTAAGGGCATCTTCCTACATCGAAAACATGCATGAGAAACCCAGAAGATGGTACACCGTGTGATTTTGAAAGTTTTCTAATATGCACCTCATTTCTCATCTCCTTGTGCTCGGGTTCGCCTTTCCAGCTACTTTACTAGCAATCTCCCTACTTGGAGAATCAGCACCTTTAAGCTCCTGTTCCCTACAGGTTGCAATTTGTCCTGAGGATGAAAGGGAAGAGGGGCAACCAATGAGAGACTAGATCTAGGTGTTGGGACAGGCACAGGTCACTCTATTTTCCCATCAGGAAGAAGAATTAACCACAGGCTCAGCCTGCCGCTGGGAACCAGAATAGGGCCTGAGGCAATCCCGTGCTTTTGCGGCCAGCTCCCAAAAAAGACAGTTGAAAAATGGATTTCAGGGGCAGTGCCATTCACAAACCTGCTGAGGTATAAATGATTACTCCAGTCCACAAATATATTGAGGGAAGGCAACGAAGAGGATTTGAAAGCAAGGCAGAATTGCAGGAAACAGGTTTCAGGAGGTAGATTCGAATCGCCTTTAAAGCACATGAAAAGTGGCAAAACGTCGACAATGATGCCCTTGGCCAAAAAGGTCCTATGCGTTTTTCCTGAATATATTCAGGAAAAAACGCATACGCCCTTTTTGGCCAACCAAGCAACCTGGAAAGGCAAATCAGCACTACAAAGAAGTCTCGCTTCCCATCGGTCAAAAGGGTCATGCTGCAAAAAGTGTCAAAACCAGAAATGCAGGACAGGCCATGGAGAAATGGCAGCCTTGCTACGCTGATGGGCGGGATGTAAATTGCCAACAGCCACTCTGAAGAAGTGTACGGTGTGTCCTGAAACATCGAAAAAACACAGCTTAGGGAGCATAGGGCACGTCCACTCATGGGCGTATAAATTGGGAAAACTAAAAATCAGCAAGACACAGGCACCCCAAAGTTTAGGGCTGCTCTGTTGACAAAAACCTCCACTTCATGACACCTTAAATATCCCAGGAAAGAGAAAAATGGATAAAGAAGTTGTGGTCCTTATGTACAATGGAATATCACTCAGACATGAAATCAATGTCATAAGGCTAGTAGAAGCAAGATGAGTGGACTTAGGTACGACGATTCTAAGTGAAATAAGTCACACAGAAAAAGACACTTATCATAAGCTATCACTTATAGAGGGAATGTAAAAACCGCTACACTTGAACTGAATAACAAAACAGAACAGAGTCACACGTTTAGAAAACACATTATGGCTGCTTAACGGGAAAGGTGAGGTGGGGTGATGCATAAAACAAGGGTTTCAAATTCGCTCAGATACCGTTCCATACACCCAATATGTAATAGACAAGACCTACTCCTTGCTCAGTGAACTGGACTCAACACCCCCTATTCACCGCACAAGAATATATGTGACTAGTAAGAATCTTAAAACCTATGTATTGATATCTGTCTGGAAGTGAGTCAAGTGGGTGTAAAGCCGCATAAACACAGCCGTGAAAAGCAGCTAAACCCCATTATAAAAATAAATTACTTTTAAAAACCCGTAAAACAAAGACAGTGAAAGAGAGAGAAATTCTTACAAAATTCGTTCAGAGGCTGTGATGCAACCTGGATTGACCATATCTAGACCTACAGCTGGATGAGACATAAGGGTGGACACTCTTGGGGCTGAGAGGTTGGGTGAGGTTGGGTGAGCAAACGCAGACCCTTTAAAGGAATACTGCCTGGTACCCATCCCACGGGTCCCAAATCTCCAGGTTCAAGGACATCTTCCTACATTGAAAACATGCATGAGAAACCCAGAAGATGGTACACCGTGTGATTTTGATAGGTTTCTAATATGCACCTCATTTCTCATCTCCTTGTGCTCGGGTTCGCCATTCCAGCTACTTTACTAGCAATCTCCCTACTTGGAGAATCAGCACCTTTAACCTCCTGTTCCCTACAGGTTGCAATTTGTCCTGAGGATGAACGGAAGAGGGGCAACCAATGAGAGACTAGATCTAGGTGTTGGGACAGGCACAGGTCACTCTATTTTCCCATCAGGAAGAAGAATTAACCACAGGCTCAGCCTGCCGCCCAGAAGCAGAATAGGGCCTGAAGCATAACGCGCTTTTGCGGCCAGCTCCCAAAAAAGCGAGTTGAAAAATGGAGCTCAGGGGCACTGCAATTCATAAACCTGCTGAGTTATAAATGATAACTCTCGTCCAAAAATATATTGAGGGAAGGCAACGAAGAGGATTTGAAAGCAAGGCAGAATTGCAGGAAACAGATTTCAGGAGGTAGATTCGAATCACCTTTAAAGCACATGAAAGGTGGCAAAACGTCGACAATGATGACCTTGGCCAAAAAGGGCGTATGCGGTTTTTCCTGAATATATTCAGGAAAAAACGCATACGCCCTTTTTGGCCAACCAAGCAACCTGGAAAGGCAAATCAGCACTACAAAGAAGTCTCGCTTCCCATCGGTCAAAAGGGCCATGCTGCAAAAAGTGTCAAAACCAGAAATGCAGGACAGGCCATGGAGAAATGGCAGCCTTGCTACGCTGATGGGAGGGATGTAAACTGCCAACAGCCACACAGGAGAAGTGTACGGTGTGTCCTGAAACATCGAAAAAACACAGCTTAGGGAGCATAGGGCACGTCCACTCATGGTCGAATAAATTGGGAAAACTAAAAATCAGCAAGACACAGGCACCCCAATGATTAGGGCTGCTCTGTTGACAAGAACCTCCACTTCATGACACCTTAAATATACCAGGAAAGAAAAAAATGGATAAAGAAGTTTTGGTCCTTATTTACAATGAAATATCACTCAGACATGAAATAAATGTCATAAGGCTAGTAGAAGCAAGATGAGTGGATTTAGGAACGACGATTCTAAGTGAAATAAGTCACACAGAAAAAGACACTTATCATAAGGTATCACTTATAGAGGGAATGTAAAAACCGCTACACTTGAACTGAATTACAAAACAGAACAGAGTCACACGTTTAGAAAACACACTATGGCTGCTTAACGGGAAAGGTGAGGTGGGGTGATGCATAAAACAAGGGTTTCAAATTCGCTCAGATACCGTTCCATAAACCCAATATGTAATAGACAAGACCTACTCCTTGCTCAGTGAACTGGACACAACACCCCCTATTCACCGCACAAGAATATATCTGACTAGTAAGAATCGTAAAACCTATGTATTGATATCTCTCTGGAAGTGAGTCAAGTGGGTGTAAAGCCGCATAAACACAGCCGTGAAAGGCAACTAAACCCCATTATGAAAATAAATTACTTTTAAAAACCCATAAAACAAAGACAGTGAAAGGGAGAGAAATTCTTACGTAATTCGTTCAGGGGCTGTGATGCAACCTGGATTGACCATATCTAGACCCACAGCTGGATGAGACATAAGGCTAGACACTCTTGGGGCTGAGAGTTTGGGTGAGGTTGGGTGAGCAAACACAGACCCTTTAAAGTAATACTGCGTGGTCCCCATCCCATGGGTCCCAATTCTCCAGGTTCAAGGGCATCTTCCTACATCGAAAACATGCATGAGAAACCCAGAAGAAGGTACACCATGTGATTTTGAAAGGTTTCTAAAACACACCTCATTTCTCATCTCCTTGTGTTCGGGTTCCCAATTCCAGCTACTTTATTAGCAATCTCGCTACTTGGAGAATCAGCACCTTTAACCTCCTGTTCCGTACAGGTTGCAATTTGTCCTGAGGATGAAAGGGAAGAGGGGCAACCAATGAGAGACTAGATCTAGGTGTTGGGACAGGCACAGGTCACTCTATTTTCCCATCAGGAAGAAGAATTAACCACAGGCTCAGCCTACCGCCGGGAACCAGAATAGGGCCTTAGGCAATCCCGTGCGTTTGCGGCCAGCTCCCAAAAAAGACAGTTGAAAAATGGAGCTCAGGGGCACTGCAATTCATAAACCTGCTGAGTTATAAATCATAACTCTCGTCCAAAAATATATTGAGGGAAGGCAACGAAGAGGATTTGAAAGCAAGGCAGAATTGCAGGAAACAGATTTCAGGAGGTAGATTCGAATCGCCTTTAAAGCACATGAAAGGTGGCAAAACGTCGACAATGATGACCTTGGCCAAAAAGAGCGTATGCGTTTTTTCCTGAATATATTCAGGAAAAAACGCATACGCCCTTTTTGGCCAACCAAGCAACCTGGAAAGGCAAAGCAGCGCTACAAAGAAGTCTCGCTTCCCATCGGTCAAAAGGGCCATGCTGCAAAAAGTGTCAAAACCAGAAATGCAGGACAGGCCATGGAGAAATGGCAGCCTTGCTACGCTGATGGGAGGGATGTAAACTGCCAACAGCCACACAGGAGAAGTGTACGGTGTGTCCCGAAACATCGAAAAAACACAGCTTAGGGAGCATAGGGCACGTCCACTCATGGTCGAATAAATTGGGAAAACTAAAAATCAGCAAGACACAGGCACCCCAATGATTAGGGCTGCTCTGTTGACAAGAACCTCCACTTCATGACACCTTAAATATACCAGGAAAGAAAAAAATGGATAAAGAAGTTTTGGTCCTTATGTACAATGAAATATCACTCAGACATAAAATAAATGTCATAAGGCTAGTAGAAGCAAGATGAGTGGATTTAGGAACGACGATTCTAAGTGAAATAAGTCACACAGAAAAAGACACTTATCATAAGGTACCACTTATAGAGGGAATGTAAAAACCGCTACACTTGAACTGAATTACAAAACAGAACAGAGTCACACGTTTAGAAAACACACTATGGCTGCTTAACGGGAAAGGTGAAGTGGGGTGATGCATAAAACAAGGGTTTCAAATTCGCTCAGATACCGTTCCATACACCCAATATGTAATAGACAAGACCAACTCCTTGCTCAGTGAACTGGACTCAACACCCCCTATTCACCGCACAAGAATATATCTGACTAGTAAGAATCTTAAAACCTATGTATTGATATCTGTCTGGAAGTGAGTCAAGTGGGTGTAAAGCCGCATAAACACAGCCGTGAAAAGCAGCTAAACCCCATTATAAAAATAAATTACTTTTAAAAACCCGTAAAAGAAAGACAGTGAAAGAGAGAGAAATTCTTACAAAATTCGTTCAGAGGCTGTGATGCAACCTGGATTGACCATATCTAGACCCACAGCTGGATGAGACATAAGGGTGGATACTCTTGGGGCTGAGAGGTTTGGTGAGGTTGGGTGAGCAAAGGCAGACCCTTTAAAGTAATACTGCGTGGTACCAATCCCATGGGTCCCAAATCTCCAGGTTTAAGGGCATCTTCCTACATCGAAAACATGCATGAGAAACCCAGAAGATGGTACACCGTGTGATTTTGAAAGGTTTCTAATATGCACCTCATTTCTCATCTCCTTGTGCTCGGGTTCGCCTTTCCAGCTACTTTACTAGCAATCTCCCTACTTGGAGAATCAGCACCTTTAAGCTCCTGTTCCCTACAGGTTGCAATTTGTCCTGAGGATGAAAGGGAAGAGGGGCAACCAATGAGAGACTAGATCTAGGTGTTGGGACAGGCACAGGTCACTCTATTTTCCCATCAGGAAGAAGAATTAACCACAGGCTCAGCCTGCCGCTGGGAACCAGAATAGGGCCTGAGGCAAACCCGTGCTTTTGCGGCCAGCTCCCAAAAAAGACAGTGGAAAAATGGAGTTCAGGGGCAGTGCCATTCACAAACCTGCTGAGGTATAAATGATTACTCCAGTCCACAAATATATTGAGGGAAGGCAACGAAGAGGATTTGAAAGCAAGGCAGAATTGCAGGAAACAGGTTTCAGGAGGTAGATTCGAATCGCCTTTAAAGCACATGAAAAGTGGCAAAACGTCGACAATGATGCCCTTGGCCAAAAAGGTCCTATGCGTTTTTCCTGAATATATTCAGGAAAAAACGCATACGCCCTTTTTGGCCAACCAAGCAACCTGGAAAGGCAAATCAGCACTACAAAGAAGTCTCGCTTCCCATCGGTCAAAAGGGTCATGCTGCAAAAATGTCAAAACCAGAAATGCAGGACAGGCCATGGAGAAATGGCAGCCTTGCTACGCTGATGGGCGGGATGTAAATTGCCAACAGCCACTCTGAAGAAGTGTACGGTGTGTCCTGAAACATCGAAAAAACACAGCTTAGGGAGCATAGGGCACGTCCACTCATGGGCGTATAAATTGGGAAAACTAAAAATCAGCAAGACACAGGCACCCCAAAGTTTAGGGCTGCTCTGTTGACAAAAACCTCCACTTCATGACACCTTAAATATCCCAGGAAAGAGAAAAATGGATAAAGAAGTTGTGGTCCTTATGTACAATGGAATATCACTCAGACATGAAATCAATGTCATAAGGCTAGTAGAAGCAAGATGAGTGGACTTAGGTACGACGATTCTAAGTGAAATAAGTCACACAGAAAAAGACACTTATCATAAGCTATCACTTATAGAGGGAATGTAAAAACCGCTACACTTGAACTGAATTACAAAACAGAACAGAGTCACACGTTTAGAAAACACATTATGGCTGCTTAACGGGAAAGGTGAGGTGGGGTGATGCATAAAACAAGGGTTTCAAATTCGCTCAGATACCGTTCCATACACCCAATATGTAATAGACAAGACCTACTCCTTGCTCAGTGAACTGGACTCAACACCCCCTATTCACCGCACAAGAATATATGTGACTAGTAAGAATCTTAAAACCTATGTATTTATATCTGTCTGGAAGTGAGTCAAGTGGGTGTAAAGCCGCATAAACACAGCCGTGAAAAGCAGCTAAACCCCATTATAAAAATAAATTACTTTTAAAAACCCGTAAAACAAAGACAGTGAAACAGAGAGAAATTCTTACAAAATTCGTTCAGAGGCTGTGATGCAACCTGGATTGACCATATCTAGACCCACAGCTGGATGAGACATAAGGGTGGACACTCTTGGGGCTGAGAGGTTGGGTGAGGTTGGGTGAGCAAACGCAGACCCTTTAAAGGAATACTGCCTGGTACCCATCCCACGGGTCCCAAATCTCCAGGTTCAAGGACATCTTCCTACATTGAAAACATGCATGAGAAACCCAGAAGATGGTACACCGTGTGATTTTGAAAGGTTTCTAATATGCACCTCATTTCTCATCTCCTTGTGCTCGGGTTCGCCATTCCAGCTACTTTACTAGCAATCTCCCTACTTGGAGAATCAGCACCTTTAACCTCCTGTTCCCTACAGGTTGCAATTTGTCCTGAGGATGAACGGAAGAGGGGCAACCAATGAGAGACTAGATCTAGGTGTTGGGACAGGCACAGGTCACTCTATTTTCCCATCAGGAAGAAGAATTAACCACAGGCTCAGCCTGCCGCCCAGAAGCAGAATAGGGCCTGAAGCAATAACGCGCTTTTGCGGCCAGCTCCCAAAAAAGCGAGTTGAAAAATGGAGCTCAGGGGCACTGCAATTCATAAACCTGCTGAGTTATAAATGATAACTCTCGTCCAAAAATATATTGAGGGAAGGCAACGAAGAGGATTTGAAAGCAAGGCAGAATTGCAGGAAACAGATTTCAGGAGGTAGATTCGAATCGCCTTTAAAGCACATGAAAGGTGGCAAAACGTCGACAATGATGACCTTGGCCAAAAAGGGCGTATGCGGTTTTTCCTGAATATATTCAGGAAAAAACGCATACGCCCTTTTTGGCCAACCAAGCAACCTGGAAAGGCAAATCAGCGCTACAAAGAAGTCTCGCTTCCCATCGGTCAAAAGGGCCATGCTGCAAAAAGTGTCAAAACCAGAAATGCAGGACAGGCCATGGAGAAATGGCAGCCTTGCTACGCTGATGGGAGGGATGTAAACTGCCAACAGCCACACAGGAGAAGTGTACGGTGTGTCCTGAAACATCGAAAAAACACAGCTTAGGGAGCATAGGGCACGTCCACTCATGGTCGAATAAATTGGGAAAACTAAAAATCAGCAAGACACAGGCACCCCAATGATTAGGGCTGCTCTGTTGACAAGAACCTCCACTTCATGACACCTTAAATATACCAGGAAAGAAAAAAATGGATAAAGAAGTTTTGGTCCTTATTTACAATGAAATAACACTCAGACATGAAATAAATGTCATAAGGCTAGTAGAAGCAAGATGAGTGGATTTAGGAACGACGATTCTAAGTGAAATAAGTCACACAGAAAAAGACACTTATCATAAGGTATCACTTATAGAGGGAATGTAAAAACCGCTACACTTGAACTGAATTACAAAACAGAACAGAGTCACACGTTTAGAAAACACACTATGGCTGCTTAACGGGAAAGGTGAGGTGGGGTGATGCATAAAACAAGGGTTTCAAATTCGCTCAGATACCGTTCCATAAACCCAATATGTAATAGACAAGACCTACTCCTTGCTCAGTGAACTGGACACAACACCCCCTATTCACCGCACAAGAATATATCTGACTAGTAAGAATCGTAAAACCTATGTATTGATATCTCTCTGGAAGTGAGTCAAGTGGGTGTAAAGCCGCATAAACACAGCCGTGAAAGGCAACTAAACCCCATTATGAAAATAAATTACTTTTAAAAACCCATAAAACAAAGACAGTGAAAGGGAGAGAAATTCTTACGTAATTCGTTCAGGGGCTGTGATGCAACCTGGATTGACCATATCTAGACCCACAGCTGGATGAGACATAAGGCTGGACACTCTTGGGGCTGAGAGTTTGGGTGAGGTTGGGTGAGCAAACACAGACCCTTTAAAGTAATACTGCGTGGTCCCCATCCCATGGGTCCCAATTCTCCAGGTTCAAGGGCATCTTCCTACATCGAAAACATGCATGAGAAACCCAGAAGAAGGTACACCATGTGATTTTGAAAGGTTTCTAAAACACACCTCATTTCTCATCTCCTTGTGTTCGGGTTCCCAATTCCAGCTACTTTATTAGCAATCTCGCTACTTGGAGAATCAGCACCTTTAACCTCCTGTTCCGTACAGGTTGCAATTTGTCCTGAGGATGAAAGGGAAGAGGGGCAACCAATGAGAGACTAGATCTAGGTGTTGGGACAGGCACAGGTCACTCTATTTTCCCATCAGGAAGAAGAATTAACCACAGGCTCAGCCTACCGCCGGGAACCAGAATAGGGCCTTAGGCAATCCCGTGCGTTTGCGGCCAGCTCCCAAAAAAGACAGTTGAAAAATGGAGCTCAGGGGCACTGCAATTCATAAACCTGCTGAGTTATAAATCATAACTCTCGTCCAAAAATATATTGAGGGAAGGCAACGAAGAGGATTTGAAAGCAAGGCAGAATTGCAGGAAACAGATTTCAGGAGGTAGATTCGAATCGCCTTTAAAGCACATGAAAGGTGGCAAAACGTCGACAATGATGACCTTGGCCAAAAAGGGCGTATGCGTTTTTTCCTGAATATATTCAGGAAAAAACGCATACGCCCTTTTTGGCCAACCAAGCAACCTGGAAAGGCAAAGCAGCGCTACAAAGAAGTCTCGCTTCCCATCGGTCAAAAGGGCCATGCTGCAAAAAGTGTCAAAACCAGAAATGCAGGACAGGCCATGGAGAAATGGCAGCCTTGCTACGCTGATGGGAGGGATGTAAACTGCCAACAGCCACACAGGAGAAGTGTACGGTGTGTCCCGAAACATCGAAAAAACACAGCTTAGGGAGCATAGGGCACGTCCACTCATGGTCGAATAAATTGGGAAAAATAAAAATCAGCAAGACACAGGCACCCCAATGATTAGGGCTGCTCTGTTGACAAGAACCTCCACTTCATGACACCTTAAATATACCAGGAAAGAAAAAAATGGATAAAGAAGTTTTGGTCCTTATGTACAATGAAATATCACTCAGACATAAAATAAATGTCATAAGGCTAGTAGAAGCAAGATGAGTGGATTTAGGAACGACGATTCTAAGTGAAATAAGTCACACAGAAAAAGACACTTATCATAAGGTACCACTTATAGAGGGAATGTAAAAACCGCTACACTTGAACTGAATTACAAAACAGAACAGAGTCACACGTTTAGAAAACACACTATGGCTGCTTAACGGGAAAGGTGAGGTGGGGTGATGCATAAAACAAGGATTTCAAATTCGCTCAGATACCGTTCCATACACCCAATATGTAATAGACAAGACCTACTCCTTGCTCAGTGAACTGGACACAACACCCCCTATTCACCGCACAAGAATATATTTGACTAGTAAGAATCGTAAAACCTATGTATTGATATCTCTCTGGAAGTGAGTCAAGTGGGTGTAAAGCCGCATAAACACAGCCGTGAAAGGCAACTAAACCCCATTATAAAAATAAATTACTTTTAAAAACCCATAAAACAAAGACAGTGAAAGAGAGAGAAATTCTTACATAATTCGTTCAGGGGCTGTGATGCAACCTGGATTGACCATATCTAGACCCACAGCTGGATGAGACATAAGGGTGGACACTCTTGGGGCTGAGAGGTTGGGTGAGGTTCGGTGAGCAAACACAGACCCTTTAAAGTAATACTGCGTGGTACCCATCCCATGGGTCCCAAATCTCCAGGTTCAAGGGCATCTTACTACATCGAAAACATGCATGAGAAACCCAGAAGAAGTTACACCATGTGATTTTGAAAGGTTTCTAAACACACCTCATTTCTCATCTCCTTGTGCTCGGGTTCGCCTTTCCAGCTACTTTACTAGCAATCTCCCTACTTGGAGAATCAACACCTTTAACCTCCTGTTCCCTACAGGTTGAAATTTGTCCTGAGGATGAACGGGAAGAGGGGCAACCAATGAGAGACTAGATCTAGGTGTTGGGACAGGCACAGGTCACTCTATTTTCCCATCAGGAAGAAGAATTAACCACAGGCTCAGCCTGCCGCCCGGAAGCAGAATAGGGCCTGAGGCAATCCCGCGCTCTTGCGGCCAGCTCCCAAAAAAGCGAGTTGAAAAATGGAGCCCAGGGACACTGCCATTCACAAACCCGCAGAGTTATAAATGATAACTCTCGTTCACAAATATACTGAGGGAAGGCAATGAAGAGGATTTGAAAGCAAAGCAGAATTGCAGGAAACAGGTTTCAGAAGGTAGATTTGAATTGCATTTAAAGCACATGAAAAGCGGCAAAACGTCAACAATGATGCCCTTGGCCAAAAAGGGCGTATGCGTTTTTTCCTGAATATATTCAGGAAAAAACGCATACGCCCTTTTTGGCCAACCAAGCAACCTGGAAAGGCAAATCTGCGCTACAAAGTAGTGTCGCTTCCCATCGGTCAAAAGGGCCATGCTGCAAAAAGTGTCAAAACCAGAAATGCAGGACAGGCCATGGAGAAATGGCAGCCTTGCTACGCTGATGGGCGGGATGTAAATTGCCAACAGCCACTCTGGAGAAGTGTACAGTGCGTCCTGAAACATCTAAAACACACAGGTTAGGGAGCATAGTGCACGTCCACTCATGGGCGTATAAATTGGGAAAACTAAAAATCAGCAAGACACAGGCACCCCAAAGTTTAGGGCTGCTCTGTTGACAAGAACCTCCACTTCATGACACCTTAAATATCCCAGGAAAGAGAAAAATGGATAAAGAAGTTGTTGTCCTTATGTACAATGGAATATCACTCAGACATGAAATCAATATCATAAGGCTAGAAGAAGCAAGATGAGTGGACTTAGGTACGATGATTCTAAGTGAAATAAGTCACACAGAAAAAGACACTTATCATAAGCTATCACTTATAGAGGGAATGTAAAAACCGCTACACTTGAACTGAATTACAAAACAGAACAGAGTCACACGTTTAGAAAACACACTATGGCTGCTTAACGGGAAAGGTGAGGTGGGGTGATGCATAAAACAAGGGTTTCAAATTGGCTCAGATACCGTTCCATACACCAAATATGTAATAGAAAACACCGAATCCTTGCTCAGTGAACTGGACTCAACACCCCCTATTCACCGCACAAGAATATATGTGACTAGTAAGAATCTTAAAACCTATGTATTGATATCTGTCTGGAAGTGAGTCAAGTGGGTGTAAAGCCGCATAAACACAGCCGTGAAAAGCAGCTAAACCCCATTATAAAAATAAATTACTTTTAAAAACCCGTAAAACAAAGACAGAGAAAGAGAGAGAAATTCTTACAAAATTCGTTCAGGGGCTGTGATGCAACCTGGATTGACCATATCTAGACCCACAGCTGGATGAGACATAAGGGGGGACACACTTGGGGCTGAGAGTTTGGGTGAGGTTGGGTGAGCAAACACAGACCCTTTAAAGTAATACTGCCTGGTACCCATCCCATGGGTCCCAAATCTCCAGATTCAAGGGCATATTCCTACATCGAAAACATGCATGAGAAACCCAGAAGATGGTACACCGTGTGATTTTGAAAGTTTTCTAAAACGCACCCCATTTCTCATCTCCTTGTGCTAGGGTTCGCCTTTCCAGCTACTTTACTATCAATCTCCCTACTTGGAGAATCAACACCTTTCAGCTCCTGTTCCCTACAGGTTGCAATTTGTCCTGAGGATGAACGGGAAGACGGGCAACCAATGAGAGACTAGATCTAGGTGCTGGGACTGGCACAGGTCACTCTATTTTCCCATCAGGAAGAAGAATTAACCACAGGTTCAGCCTGCCGCAGGGAACCAGAATAGGGCCTGAGGCAATCCCTTGCTTTTGCGGCCAGCTCCCAAAAAAGCCAGTTGAAAAATGGAGCTCAGGGACACGGCAATTCACAAACCCGCAGAGCTATAAATGATAACTCTCATCCACAGATATATTGAGGGAAGGCAACGAAGAGGATTTGAAAGCAAGGCAGAATTGCATGAAACAGATTTCAGGAGGTAGATTCGAATCGCCTTTAAAGCACATGAAAGGTGGCAAAACGTCGACAATGATGACCTTGGCCAAAAAGGGCGTATGCGTTTTTTCCTGAATATATTCAGGAAAAAACGCATACGCCCTTTTTGGCCAACCAAGCAACCTGGAAAGGCAAAGCAGCGCTACAAAGAAGTCTCGCTTCCCATCGGTCAAAAGGGCCATGCTGCAAAAAGTGTCAAAACCAGAAATGCAGGACAGGCCATGGAGAAATGGCAGCCTTGCTACGCTGATGGGAGGGATGTAAACTGCCAACAGCCACACAGGAGAAGTGTACGGTGTGTCCTGAAACATCGAAAAAACACAGCTTAGGGAGCATAGGGCACGTCCACTCATGGTCGAATAAATTGGGAAAACTAAAAATCAGCAAGACACAGGCACCCCAATGATTAGGGCTGCTCTGTTGACAAGAACCTCCACTTCATGACACCTTAAATATACCAGGAAAGAAAAAAATGGATAAAGAAGTTTTGGTCCTTATGTACAATGAAATATCACTCAGACATAAAATAAATGTCATAAGGCTAGTAGAAGCAAGATGAGTGGATTTAGGAACGACGATTCTAAGTGAAATAAGTCACACAGAAAAAGACACTTATCATAAGGTACCACTTATAGAGGGAATGTAAAAACCGCTACACTTGAACTGAATTACAAAACAGAACAGAGTCACACGTTTAGAAAACACACTATGGCTGCTTAACGGGAAAGGTGAGGTGGGGTGATGCATAAAACAAGGGTTTCAAATTCGCTCAGATACCGTTCCATACACCCAATATGTAATAGACAAGACCTACTCCTTGCTCAGTGAACTGGACACAACACCCCCTATTCACCGCACAAGAATATATCTGACTAGTAAGAATCGTAAAACCTATGTATTGATATCTCTCTGGAAGTGAGTCAAGTGGGTGTAAAGCCGCATAAACACAGCCGTGAAAGGCAACTAAACCCCATTATAAAAATAAATTACTTTTAAAAACCCATAAAACAAAGACAGTGAAAGAGAGAGAAATTCTTACATAATTCGTTCAGGGGCTGGGATGCAACCTGGATTGACCATATCTAGACCCACAGCTGGATGAGACATAAGGGTGGACACTCTTGGGGCTGAGAGGTTGGGTGAGGTTCGGTGAGCAAACACAGACCCTTTAAAGTAATACTGCGTGGTACCCATCCCATGGGTCCCAAATCTCCAGGTTCAAGGGCATCTTACTACATCGAAAACATGCATGAGAAACCCAGAAGAAGTTACACCATGTGATTTTGAAAGGTTTCTAAACACACCTCATTTCTCATCTCCTTGTGCTCGGGTTCGCAATTCCAGCTACTTTATTAGCAATCTCCCTACTTGGAGAATCAGCACCTTTAACCTCCTGTTCCCTACAGGTTGAAATTTGTCCTGAGGATGAACGGGAAGAGGGGCAACCAATGAGAGACTAGATCTAGGTGTTGGGACAGGCACAGGTCACTCTATTTTCCCATCAGGAAGAAGAATTAACCACAGGCTCAGCCTGCCGCCCGGAAGCAGAATAGGGCCTGAGGCAATCCCGCGCTCTTGCGGCCAGCTCCCAAAAAAGCGAGTTGAAAAATGGAGCCCAGGGACACTGCCATTCACAAACCCGCAGAGTTATAAATGATAACTCTCGTTCACAAATATACTGAGGGAAGGCAATGAAGAGGATTTGAAAGCAAAGCAGAATTGCAGGAAACAGGTTTCAGAAGGTAGATTTGAATTGCATTTAAAGCACATGAAAAGCGGCAAAACGTCAACAATGATGCCCTTGGCCAAAAAGGGCGTATGCGTTTTTTCCTGAATATATTCAGGAAAAAACGCATACGCCCTTTTTGGCCAACCAAGCAACCTGGAAAGGCAAATCTGCGCTACAAAGTAGTCTCGCTTCCCATCGGTCAAAAGGGCCATGCTGCAAAAAGTGTCAAAACCAGAAATGCAGGACAGGCCATGGAGAAATGGCAGCCTTGCTACGCTGATGGGCGGGATGTAAATTGCCAACAGCCACTCTGGAGAAGTGTACAGTGTGTCCTGAAACATCTAAAACACACAGGTTAGGGAGCATAGGGCACGTCCACTCATGGGCGTATAAATTGGGAAAACTAAAAATCAGCAAGACACAGGCACCCCAAAGTTTAGGGCTGCTCTGTTGACAAGAACCTCCACTTCATGACACCTTAAATATCCCAGGAAAGAGAAAAATGGATAAAGAAGTTGTTGTCCTTATGTACAATGGAATATCACTCAGACATGAAATCAATATCATAAGGCTAGAAGAAGCAAGATGAGTGGACTTAGGTACGATGATTCTAAGTGAAATAAGTCACACAGAAAAAGACACTTATCATAAGCTATCACTTATAGAGGGAATGTAAAAACCGCTACACTTGAACTGAATTACAAAACAGAACAGAGTCACACGTTTAGAAAACACACTATGGCTGCTTAACGGGAAAGGTGAGGTGGGGTGATGCATAAAACAAGGGTTTCAAATTGGCTCAGATACCGTTCCATACACCAAATATGTAATAGAAAACACCGAATCCTTGCTCAGTGAACTGGACTCAACACCCCCTATTCACCGCACAAGAATATATGTGACTAGTAAGAATCTTAAAACCTATGTATTGATATCTGTCTGGAAGTGAGTCAAGTGGGTGTAAAGCCGCATAAACACAGCCGTGAAAAGCAGCTAAACCCCATTATAAAAATAAATTACTTTTAAAAACCCGTAAAACAAAGACAGAGAAAGAGAGAGAAATTCTTACAAAATTCGTTCAGGGGCTGTGATGCAACCTGGATTGACCATATCTAGACCCACAGCTGGATGAGACATAAGGGGGGACACACTTGGGGCTGAGAGTTTGGGTGAGGTTGGGTGAGCAAACACAGACCCTTTAAAGTAATACTGCCTGGTACCCATCCCATGGGTCCCAAATCTCCAGATTCAAGGGCATATTCCTACATCGAAAACATGCATGAGAAACCCAGAAGATGGTACACCGTGTGATTTTGAAAGTTTTCTAAAACGCACCCCATTTCTCATCTCCTTGTGCTAGGGTTCGCCTTTCCAGCTACTTTACTAGCAATCTCCCTACTTGGAGAATCAACACCTTTCAGCTCCTGTTCCCTACAGGTTGCAATTTGTCCTGAGGATGAACGGGAAGACGGGCAACCAATGAGAGACTAGATCTAGGTGCTGGGACAGGCACAGGTCACTCTATTTTCCCATCAGGAAGAAGAATTACCACAGGTTCAGCCTGCCGCAGGGAACCAGAATAGGGCCTGAGGCAATCCCGTGCTTTTGCGGCCAGCTCCCAAAAAAGCCAGTTGAAAAATGGAGCTCAGGGACACTGCAATTCACAAACCCGCAGAGCTATAAATGATAACTCTCATCCACAGATATATTGAGGGAAGGCAACGAAGAGGATTTGAAAGCAAGGCAGAATTGCAGTAAACAGGTTTCAGGAGGTAGATTCGAATCGCCTTTAAAGCACATGAAAAGTCGCAAAACGTCGACAATGATGCCCTTGGCCAAAAAGGGCGTATGCGTTTTTTCCTGAATATATTCAGGAAAAAACGCATACGCCCTTTTTGGCCAACCAAGCAACCTGGAAAGGCAAATCAGCGCTACAAAGAAGACTCGCTTCCCATCAGTCAAAAGGGCCATGCTGCAAAAAGTGTCAAAACCAGAAATGCAGGACAGGCCATGGAGAAATGGCAGCCTTGCTACACTGATGGGCGGGATGTAAATTGCCAACAGCCACTCTGGAGAAGTGTACGGTGTGTCCTGGAACATCGAAAAAACACAGCTTAGGGAGCATAGGGCACGTCCACTCATGGGCGTATAAATTGGGAAAACTAAAAATCAGCAAGACACAGGCACCCCAAAGTTTAGGGCTGCTCTGTTGACAAGAACCTCCACTTCATGACACCTTAAATATCCCAGGAAAGAGAAAAATGGATAAAGAAGTTGTGGTCCTTATGTACAATGGAATATCACTCAGACATGAAATCAATGTCATAAGGCTAGGAGAAGCAAGATGAGTGGATTTAGGTACGACGACTCCAAGTGAAATAAGTCACACAGAAAAAGACACTTATCATAAGGTATCACTTATAGAGGGAATGTAAAAACCGCTACACTTGAACTGAATTACAAAACAGAACAGAGTCACACGTTTAGAAAACACACTATGGCTGCTTAACGGGAAAGGTGAGGTGGGGTTATGCATAAAACAAGGGTTTCAAATTCGTTCAGATATCGTTCCATACACCCAATATGTAATAGACAAGACCTACTCCTTGCTCAGTGAACTGGACTCAACACCCCCTATTCACCACACAAGAATATATGTGACTAGTAAGAATCTTAAAACCTATGTATTGATATCTCTCTGGAAGTGAGTCAAGTGGGTGTAAAGCCGCATAAACACAGCCGTGAAAAACAGCTAAACCCCATTATAAAAATAAATTACTTTTAAAAACCCGTAAAACAAAGACTGTGAAAGAGAGAGAAATTCTTCCAAAATTCGTTCTGGGGCTGGGATGCAACCTGGATTGACCATATCTAGACATACAGCTGGATGAGACATAAGGGTGGACACTCTTGGGGCTGAGAGGTTGGGTGAGGTTGGGTGAGCAAACGCAGAACCTTTAAAGTAATACTGCGTGGTACGCATCCCATGGGTCCTTAATCTCCAGGTTCAAGAGCATCTTCCTACATCGAAAACATACATGAGAAACCCAGAAGATGGCACACCGTGTGATTTTGAAAGGTTTCTAAAACGCACCTCATTTCTCATCTCCTTGTGCTCGGGTTCGCCATTCCAGGTACTTTACTAGCCATCTCCCTACTTGGAGAATCAGCACCTTTAACCTCCTGTTCCGTACAGGTTGCAATTTGTCCTGAGGATGAATGGGAAGAGGGGCAACAAATGAGAGACTAGATCTAGATGTTGGGACAGGCACAGGTCACTCTATTTTCCCATCAGGAAGAAGAATTAACCACAGGCTCAGCCTGCCCCCCGGAACCTGAATAGGGCCTGAGGCAATCCCGTGCTTTTGCGGCCAGCTCCCAAAAAAGACAGTTGAAAAATGGAGCTCAGGGGCACTGCCATTCACAAACCCGCAGAGTTATAAATGATAACTCTCTTCCACAAATATATTGCGGGAAGGCAATGAAGAGGATTTGAAAGCAAGGCAGAATTGCAGGAAACATGTTTCAGGAGGTAGATTCGAATCGCATTTAAAGCATATGTAAAGTGGCAAAACGTCGACAATGATGCCCTTGGCCAAAAATTGCGTATGCGTTTTTTCCTGAATATATTCAGGAAAAAATGCATACGCCCTTTTTGGCCAACCAAGCAACCTGGAAAGGCAAATCAGCGCTACAAAGAATTCTCGCTTCCCATCGGTCAAAAGGGCCATGCTGCAAAAATGTCAAAACCGGAAATGCAGGACAGGCCATTGAGAAATGTCAGCCTTGCTACGCTGATGGGTGGGATGTAAATTGCCAACAGCCACTCTGGAGAAGTGTACGGTGTGTCCTGAATCATCGAAAAAACACAGCTTAGGGAGCATAGCGCACGTCCACTCATGGGAGTATAAATTGGGAAAATTAAAAATCATCAAGACACAGGCAACCCAAAGTTTAGGGCTGCTCTGTTGACAAGAACCTCCACTTCATGACACCTTAAATATCCCAGGAAAGAGAAAAATGGATAAAGAAGTTGTGGTCCTTATGTACAATGGAATATCACTCAGACATGAAATCAAGGTCATAAGGCTAGTAGAAGCAAGATGAGTGGATTTAGGTACGACGATTCTAAGTGAAATAAGTCACACCGAAAAAGACACTTATCATAAGCTATCACTTATAGAGGGAATGTAAAAACCGCTACACTTGAACTGAATTACAAAACAGAACAGAGTCACACGTTTAGAAAACACACTATGGCTGCTTAACGGGAAAGGTGAGGTGAGGTGATGCATAAAACAAGGGTTTCAAATTCGCTCAGATACGGTTCCATACACCCAATATGTAATAGAAAAGACCTACTCCTTGCTCAGTGAACTGGACTCAACACCCCCTATTCACCGCACAAGAATATATGTGACTAGTAAGAATCTTAAAACCTATGTATTGATATCTGTCTGGAAGTGAGTCAAGTGGGTGTAAAGCGGCATAAACACAGCAGTGAAAAGTAGCGAATCCCCATTTTAAATTAAATAACTTTAAAAAACCCAAAAAAATAAGACAGTGATAGAGAGAGGAAATTTTACATAATTCGTTCCTGGGCTGTGATGCAACCTTGTTTGATCATATCTAGACCCACAGCTGGATGAGAAATAAAGCTGGACACTCTTGCAGCTGAAGGACTCTTTCCCTAGTTACCAGATTGGGGAACGTAAATAGGCTGCCGCCCTCTGGCCGTTACCTGCAAAAGCAGCTTTAAAATCTGTGTTAATGGTCACTTCATATGAACAAGTACTTCAGGGCTGTAAATGAAACCTGCCCTCAAAATGTCTTGAGGGAGGTAGTGGCCAAAACTTTTCAAAATGTGACACTTACTTTAAGAAAACAATGTGAAGAACTAAGCTGTAATCACAGTTTGATAAATAAAAAGAGCATGCTTTAAAGATCAATTTCAACAGATTATGGGACACATGCAAATTCAGCCACACAGAGGTATCAGCTCGCACCTGTTAGAATAACCAGCAGCAAGCAAACTACAAACAATAAATATTGAAGGTGTTTTGGAGAAATGCATACCCTCAATTTTAAGTGGGACATAACCTGGAAAGAGCCACTAATGAGAACTGAATGGTGGTGCCTTTAAAACGTACACACTGAGCTACCATATGATACAGCAAGCCCACTCCTTGGCCTATAACATAAAGAGATAGAACTGGAAAGACACAGGCAAGCAAATGTGCATTGCAGCAGTATTACAATAACCAAGACATGGAGGCAACCAAATAGTCCATCAAGAGGTGCGTGGCCAAAGAATAACTGGTACACGTACAGATGGAATATTAGCCAGGGAAAAAAACAAAACAATGCCATTTGCAGCACTGTGTATGATTCTAGAGTTAATCAGGCAAATTGTACTAAGTCAGAAAGCAAAAGACACATATCCTATAATATCACTTATAGGTCTTAGCTAAAAATTGATACCAATGAAGATATTTCCACAGAGAAATGCAATCACAGATTCATTAAACAAACTTAGGGTTCACCAAATGGAAAGGTGTGAGGATTGGATACATTAGGATATTGGGGTTAAGATAGATATAGAAACACATGTGAAATATGTAATCACCAAAGACCTACGTAATACCAAGACAAGACTACTCAACATGGTGTCATAACCTACATGGGAAAATGATCCAAAGAAGAATAGATATATGTATATGTTTAAAAGAACCACATCTTGCACACCTAGAAGAAACAAAACATTTTAATCAAATTTGCTCTGACAAAAAATAAAAATTAAATTAAAAAAAGAACAAGAAGTAATGAGACATAAACTTAAGGGGCTTTGTGCTGGCACATTGCATTCTAATTTACAACCAGAACATGACTTCCATTAAGGCTCTGTCATCACTAATAAAGCAGCTTTATAAGCAATGTTGAAGGTAGCTTAAAAGAAGTCTCACTAATTATTGATAGTAACAAGGAAACAAAGAAAAGTAAAAATCTCACTGCAAAAAGTATACATATGGTAAGGATAGTAGATCAAACACTGATTAAACTTCTGTAAAGAATAAAAGACAACAGTAGTATGTTTTGTTAAAAAAGAGAGGGCCCAAATAAATCTGAAATGAAAGAGATGATGTTACAACAGACACCACAGAAATACAAAGTATCCTAAGATACACACAGGGTAACTCAGGGCTCAGACTGGACAGAGCCCACTCTCCAGTCCCCTGTACATGACTTAAAGGAGCCTCAGGAACTGAGGAGGAGGTCCCTGAGGAGAGGCTCAAGATAGAATATGGTAGGCATTAACATGACTGCATTCATCTTAAACATGCCTGAACTACATTCACACGAGATGATTTTGTCCTGTATGTACATCGGCACCTCTAGCCGGAACTGCAGATCTTTGGCTTCAACACCTCTACTGACAACATTAGCTTCACCTGCTGTGGACCGTCTCCTATAGGATTTCTAGAATCACAAAACATCGAAGCTTCACAGGACCCAGAGTCTGTGCGACTCCACACAGAGTCTCAGAGTCTCAACTCCACTCAGATACTCCACTCTTGGAGGGCACACACAAAGTAGTGTGCACACCAGGACCCAGGGGAAGGAGCAGTGACCCCGTAGGAGAATGACCAGAACTACCTGCTACTTTTAGAGGGTCTCCTGCAGAGGCAGGTGGTGGCTGTGGCTGTGGCTCACCGTGAGGACAACAACACTGGCAGCAGAAGTTCTGGGAAATACTCCTTGGTGTGAGCCCTCCCAGAGTCCGCCATTAGCCCCACCAAGAGCAAGGTAGGCTACAGTGCTGGGTCGCCTCAGGCCAAACAACCAACAGGGAGGGAACCCAGCCCCATGCATCAGCAGACAAGCAGATTCAACTTTTTATTAAAGTTTTATTTAATCCGTAGACAAGCGGATTAAAGCTCTGCCCACCAAAGCAACACCCAGCTCTACCCACCACCAGTCCCTCCCATCAGGAAGCTTGCACAAGCCTCTAAGATAGACTCATCCACCAGAGAGCAGACAGCAGAAGCAAGAAGAACTACAATTCTGCAGCCTGTGGAAGGAAAACCACATTCACAGAAAGATAGACAAAATGAAAAGGCAGAGGACTTTATACCAGATCAAGGAACAAGATAAAACCCCAGAAAAAAAACGGAATGAGGTGGAGATAGGGAACCTTCCAGAAAAAGAATTCAGAATAATGATAGTGAAGTTGAGCCAAGACCTTAGAAAAAGAAAGGAGGCAAAGATCGAGAAGACACAAGAAATGCTTAACAAAGACCTAGAAGAATTAAGGAACAAACACCTAGAAGAATTAAAGAACAAACAAACAGAGGTGAACAATGTAATAACTGAAATGAAAAATACACTAGAAGGAATCAGTAGCAGAATAACTGTGGCAGAAGAACGGATAAGTGGCCTGGAAGACAGAAAGGTGGAAATCACTGCCATGGAACAGAATAAAGAAAAAGAATGAAAATAAATGAAGACACCCCAAGAGTCCTCTGGGACAACATTAAACGCAACAACATTCGCATTATAGGGGTCCCAGAAGGAGAAGAGAGAGAGAAAGGACCCGAGAATATATTTGAAGAGATTATGGTCAAAAACTTCCCTAGCATGGGAAAAGAAATAGCCACCCAAGTCCAGAAGCACAGAGTGTCCCAGGCAGGAGAAACCAAAGGAGAAAAATGACAAGACACATAGTAATCAAATTGACAAAAATTAACGACAAAGAAAAATCATTGAAAGCAGCAAGGGAAAAATGACAAATAACATACAAGGGAAATCCCATAAGGATAACAGCTGATTTCTCAGCAGAAAATCTACAAGCCAGAAGGAAGTGGCATGATAAATTTAAAGTGATGAAAGGGAAGAACCTACAACCAAGGGTACTGCACCCTGCAAAGAGCTCATTCAGATTTGATGGAGAAATCAAAAGCCTTACAGACAAGCAAAAGCTAAGAGAATTCAGCACCATGCAACCAGCTCTACACCAAATGCTAAAAGAACTTCTCTAAGTGGGAAACACAAGAGAAGAAAAGGACCCACCAAGACAAACCCATAACAATTAAGAAAATAGTAGTAGGAACATACATATCGATAATTACCTTAAACGTGAATGCACTAAATGTTCCAACCAAAAGACATAGACTGGCTGAATGGATACAAAAACAAGACCCATATATATGCTGTCTACAAGAGACCCATTTCAGACCTAGGGACACATACAGACTGAAAGTGAGGCGATGGAAAAATATATTCTATGCTAATGAAAATCAAAAGAAAGCTGGAGTAGCAATACTCATATCAGATAAAATAGACTTTAAAATAAAGAATGTTACAAGAGACAAGGAAAGACACTACATAATGGTCAAGGGATCAATCCAAGAAGAAGATATAACAATTATAAATATATATGTACCCAACATAGGAGCACCTCAATGTATAAGGCAACTGCTAACAGCTATAAAAGAGGAAATCGACAGTAACACAATAATAGCGGGGGACTTTAACAGCTCACTTACACCAGTGGAGATCAGCCAGACAGAAAATTAATAAGGAAACACAAGCTTTAAATGACACAATAGACCAGATAGAGTTCATTGATATTTATAGGACATTCCATCCAAAAACAGCAGATTACACGTTCTTCTCAACTGCACACGGAACATTCTCCAGGATAGATCACATCTTGGGTCACAGATAAAGCCTCAGTAAATTTAAGAAAACTGAAATCATATCAAGCAGCTGTTCCGACCACAATGCTATGAGATTAGAAATCAATTACACGGAAAAAACTGTAAAAAACACAAACACATGGAGGCTAAACAATACGTTACTAAATAACCAAGAGATCACTGAAGAAATCAAAGGGGAAATCAAAAACTACCTAGAGACAAATGACAACCAAAACACGATGATCCAAAACCTATGGGATGCAGCAAAAGGAGTTCTAAGAGGGAAGTTTATAGCAATACAAGCCTACCTCAAGAAACAAGAAAAATCTCAAATAAACAATCTAACCTTACACCTAGAGGAACTAGAGAAAGAAGAACAAAACCCAAAGTTAGTAGAAGGAAAGAAATCCTAAAGATCAGAGCAGAAATAAATGAAATAGAAACAAAGAAAACGGAAGCAAAGATCATCAAAACTAAAAGCTGGTTCTTTGAGAAGATAAGCAAAAATGATCAACCTTTAGCCACACTCAAGAAAAAGAGGGAGAGGACGCAAATCAACAAAATTAGAAGTGAAAAAGGAGAAGTTACAACAGACACCACAGGAATACAAAGCATCCTAAGAGACTACTACAAGCAACTCTGTGCCAATAAAATGGACAATCTGGAAGAAATGGACAAATTCTTAGAAAGGTATAACCTTCTAAGACTGAACCAGGAAGAAATAGAAAATATGAACAAACCTATCACAAGCAATGAAATTGAAACTGTGATTAAAAATCTTCCAACAAACAAAAGTCCAGAACCAGATGGCATTACAGGTGAATTCTATCAAACATTTAGAGAAGAGCTAACACCCAACCTTCTCAAATTCTTCAAAACAATTGCAGGGGAAGGAACACTCCCAAACTCATTCTATGAGACCACCATCACCCTGATACCAAAATCAGACAGAGATACTACAAGGAAAGAAAATTATAGACCAATATCCCTGATGAATATAGATGCAAAAATCCTCAACAAAATACTAGCAAACAGAATCGAACAACACATTAAAAGGATCATACACCATGATCAAGTGGGGTTTATCCCAGGGATGCAAGGATTCTTCAATATACACAAATCAATGTGATACACCATATTAACAAATTGTAGAATAAAACCATATGGTCATCTCAATAGATGAAGGAAAAGATTTTGAGAAAATTCAACACTCATTTACGATAAAAACTCTGCAGAGTGTGGGCATAGACGGAAACTACCTCAACATAATAAAGGCCATATATGACAAACCCACAGCAAACAGCATTCTCAATGGTGAAAAACTGAAAGCGTTTCCTCTAAGATCAGGAACAAGACGAGGATGTCCACTCTCACCACTGCTATTCAACATAGTTTTGGAAGTCCTAGCCATGGCAATCAGAGAAGAAAAAGAAATAAAAGGAATACAAAACGGAAAAGAAGAAGTAAAATTGTCACTGTTTGCAGATGACATGATATCATAGATAGAGAATCTTAAAGATGCCACCAGAAAACCACTGGAGCTAATCAATGAATTTGGTAAAGTTGCAGGATACAAAATTAATGCACAGAAATTGCTTGCATTCCTATACACTAACAATGAAAGATCAGAAAGAGAAATTAAGGAAACAATCCCATTACCACTGCAACAAAAAGAATAAAATACCTAGGAATAAACCTACCTAAGGAAGTAAAAGACCTGTACTCAGAAAACTATAAGACACTGATGAAAGAAATCAAAGATGATATAAACAGATGGAGACATATACCATGTCCTTGGATTAGAAGAATCAATATTGTGAAAATGACTATACTACCCAAAGCAATCTACAGATTCAATGCAATCCCGATCAAAATACCTTTGGCATTTTCTACAGAACAAGAAAAAAAATCTTAAAATTTGTAGGGAGACACAAAAGACCCTGGATAGCCAAAGCAGTCTTGAGGGGGAAAAAAAAGAGCTGGAGGAATCAGACTTCCAGACTTCAGACTATATTACAAAGCTACAGTAATCAAGATAATATGGTACTGACACAAACACAGAAATATAGGTCAATAGAAAAGGATAGAAAGCACAGAGATAAACCCACGTACCTATGGTTAACTAATCTATGACAAAGGAGGCAAGGGTATACAATGGAGAAAAGACAGTGTCTTCAGTAAGTGGTGCTGGGAAAACTGGACAGCTACATGTAAAAGAATGAAATTAGTACACTCCCTAACACCATACACAAAAGTAACTCAAAATGGATTAGAGACCTAAATATAAGACCAGCCACTATAAAACTCTTAGAAGAAAACATAAGCAGAACAGTCTATGACATAAATCACAGCAAGATCCTTTTTGACCCACCTCCTAGAGAAATGGAAATAAAAACAAAAATTAAAAAATGGGACCGAATGAAACATAAATTCTTTTGCACAGCAAAGGAAAACTTAAGCAAGATGAAAAGACAACCATCAGAATGGGAGAAAATATTTTCAAATGAAGCAAATGGCAAAGGATTAATCTACAAAAAGCAGCTCATGTAGCTCAATATCACAAAACCAAACAACCCAATCCAAAAATGGGCAGAGGACCTAAATAGAAATTTCTCCAAAGAAGATATACAGGTTGCCAACAAACACATGAAAGGATGCTGAGCATCACTAATCATTAGAGAAATGCAAATCAAAACTACAGTGAGGTATCACCTCACACCAGTCAGAATGGCCATCATCAAAAAATCTACCAACAGTAAATGCTGGAGAGGCATTTATTGGAGAAAAGGGAACCCTCTTGCACTGTAGGTGGGAATGTAAATTGATATAGCCACTAGGGAGAACGGTATGGGGCTTCCTTAAAAACTAAAAATAGAACTACCATACAACCCAGCAAACCCACTCCTGGACATTTACCCTGAGAAAACCATAATTCAAAAAGAGTCATGTACCACAATGTTCACTGTAGCTCTATTTACAATAGCCAGGACATGGAAGCAACCTAAGTGTCCATCAACAGATAAATGGAAAAAGAAGATGTGGCACATATATACGATGGAACATTATTCAGCCATAAAAAGAAACGAAATTGAGTTATTTTTAGTGAGGTGGATGGATCTAGAGTCTGTCCTACAGAGTGAAGTAAGTCAGAAAGAGAAAAACAAATACCATATGCTAACACATATATATGGAATCTAAAAAAAAAAAGTTTATGAAGAACCTAGGGGCAGGAAAGGATTAAGGACACAGACGTAGAGAAAGGACTTGAGGACATGGGGAGAGGGAAGGGTAAGCTGGGACAAAGTGAGAGAGTGGTATGGACATATATACACTACCAAATGTAAAATTGATAGCTACTGGGAAGCAGCCACATAGCACAGGGAGATCAGCTCTGTGCTTTGTGACCACCTAAAAGGGTGGGATAAGGGAGTGAGAGGGAGGTGCAAGAGGGAGGGGATATGGTGTTATATGTATACGCATAGCTGATTCACTTTTTTATACAGCAGAAACTAACACACAATTGTAAAGCAATTATACTCCAATAAAGATGTAAAGAAAAAAAAAAAAAAAGAAAGAAAGCCCAGAGATAAACCTACACACCTATGGCCCGCTAATCTATGACAAAGGAGGCAAGGGTATACAATGGAGAAAAGACAGTCTCTTCAATAAGTGGTGCTGGGAAAAATGGACAGCTACATGTAAAAGAATGAAATTAGAACACTCCCTAACACCATACACAAAAAATAAACTCCAAATGGATTAGAGACCGAAATGTAAGACCGGACACTATAAAACTCTTAGAGGAAAACATAGGAAGAATACTCTTTGACATAAATCACAGCAAGATATTTTTTGATCCACCTCCTAGAGTAATGGAATAAAAAAAAAAAAAAAAAACAAATGGAAGCAAATGAAACCTAAAAGCTTTTGCAAAGCAAAGGAAACTACAAACAAGACGAAAAGACAACCCTCAGAATGGGAGAAAATATTTGCAAACGAATCAATGGACAAAGGATTAATCTCCAATGTATATAAACAGCTCATGCAGCTCAACAGTAAAAAAACAAACAAACCAATCCAAAAATGGGCAGATGACGTAAATAGACATTTGTCCCAAGAAGACATACAGATGACCAAGAAACACATGAAAAGCTACTCAACATCACTAATTATTAGAGAAATATAAACCAAAACTACAATGAGGTATCACCTCACACGAGTTAGAATGGGCATCATCAGAAAATCTACAAACAACAAATGCTGGAGAGGGTGTGGAGAAAAGGGAACCCTCTTACACTATTTGTGGGAATGTAAATTGATACAGTCACTATGGAGAACAGTATGGAGGTTCCTTAAAAAACTAAAAATAGAATAACCATATGACCCAGCAATCCCACTACTGGCCATATACCCAGAGAAAACCATAATTCAAAAAGACATATTCACCACAATATTCATTGCAGCACTATTTACAATAGCCAGGTCATGGAAGCAACCTAAATGCCCATAGACAGACGAACGGAAAAGATGTGCTACATATATAAAATGGAATATTACTCAGCCATAAAAAGGAATGAAATTGGGTCATTTGTAGAGACGTGGATAGATCTAGAGACTGTCATACAGAGTGAAGTAAGTCAGAAAGAGAAAAACAAATATCGTATATTAACGCATACATGTAGAACCTAGAAAAATGGTAAAGATGAACTGGTTTGCAAGGCAGAAATAGAGACACAGATGTAGAGAACAAATGTATGGACACCAAGGGGGGAAAGTGGCAGGGTGGTGGTGGTGGGATGAATTGCAACCCTGGGATTGACACATATACACTTATATGTATAAAATAGATAACCAATAAGAGCCTGCTGTATAAAAAAATGAATAAAATAAATTCAAAAATTAAAAAATAAATAATACTTAAGAAAATAAAACAGAAAAAAAAGTTCTGTCCTTCCCATAGACGTATTTATATGAATGAATGATTTCCATGCTTATATCCATAAATACAAAAAGAGGAATAAAACTTACCTTGAACCAAAAAAGAAAAAAAAAAAAACTGAACCCACTGGTCATACAGAGGAAAACCCTATCAGCGCACTTGCTCCAGTGGTAAACAATTCTTAAGTTGGTCACAGGTGGGGAATCATCTCCCATGCAGCCAGCAGCCCCCACACAAGGAGCGTCCTCATTGCAAAGCTGGGGGACCGTGAGGAGGCGTCTCTGACTAAACGTGAGCTGAGCCCCAGGCCAGCTGCTGCTGAACTTTTCCCACCGTTCCCAGGTAAAACACCTGAATGTGTGCAAAGACTAAAAACTAGAGGAAGGGGCTTGGAGTCACACCAGCGACAGCACGCAGGCCGACTTGGTGCCTGCAGGCCAGCCAGGATGGTCCTGGCCCCGGGCGCTCGTCTGGAAACTTTCCATTTCCCTGCCTGAGGTACCCCTCCTGTCCCGGCCCCCACTGCTTTTTTCCTTCCTTACCTCTGCCCGGGGAGAAATTCCAGCAGCAAGTATGGGTGACACATCCTCTTCTTTAGCAGGTGGCAGCCCGGCAACTCCTGCAGAAAGTCCAGTAGAGCCCCAGTCACAACGGGCCACTCATAGAGCCGTGGGCCCTACTGCCTCCCACCAGCCCAACCCCGAGACTGCTGACGGGGCAGAGAATATGGCGTCAGGCACAGCTGCAGAGGCTTTTGCTGCCTGGAGGGGTGTTTATATTGACCTCAACCCAGGCACACCTGGGAAGGGCTGGCCGGCCGGGTCAGGCTGCCCAGGTCAGCCAATCCTCGCCCCTCAGGGGCTCAGATTTGCAGAAAATGGGCCTTGCTGCACCGGCCAGATCCAAGGAACAGGTGTAGGGTCCCGAGAGTCAGGATAGATAAGGGGCGGCAGCCCTGGCTTGTTTTCTAATCATTTTATCTGGTCCAGGAGTGGGAGACAACTTCAAGAAGACCCTCTGCTAATGAGAGGAACCCAGGAGTCAGGGAGAGGAGGGGTGGTGGGTGGAGACAGAGGCCTGGTGCCCCGGCTGCTGTGGAAGCCCCTAGAAGACCAGGCAGAGGGAGGCCGCACAGAGTGAAGCCTAGGGTCACAGACCTGTTGGAGCTGCTGTTTATTAGTTCAAGCTCTGCTCTGAGGTGCTCTGTGTCAGCTCTGAGTGACAGGTGTGCTGGGGGTGCTCTGCAATGAGGGCTATATGCACAGTTCCTGTGTGCCCAGCCCTGTCGGGGTACCTGTCCACGGGAGCTCCATATCCAGGGAGGGGCATGCCCACGAGAGCCCCGTGGGCTGCTGCGTACCTGCCCAGGTGAGCTCCATATCCTGGGAGGGGCCTGACCATGATGGCCCCATGGGCTGCTGGGTACCTGCCCAGGTGAGCTCCATATCCTGGGAGGGGCCTAACCACCACAGCCCCGTGGGCTGCTGGGTACCTGCCCAGGTGAGCTCCATATCCTGGGAGGGACCTGACCACAAGAGCCCCGTGAGCTGCTGGGGACCTGGTAGAGGACGCCAGGACAGTCAGTGAAGCCACAGAGGATATACATCTAGTAGTTCCTAATTCCTACACCCTGCTGGTCATTCTACCATCCACCAGGACATGGTATTCTGTATTAGACTTCAATGATGCCTTCTTCTGTATTCCATTCGTCCCAGAGTCACAAGAAATTTTGGCTGTGAGTGGCAGGACTCAACATACAACAAAAACAATACTGCTGGGCCGTCCTGCCCCAGGGGTTCAAAAATTCCCACACCATCTTTGGGGAAATGTTAGCTAAAGACCTAAAAAATCTACCTCTGGAGAAGGGAACCCTCCTTCAATATGCAGATGACATTCTGATCACCAGCCCGAATAAGGAGGCCTCTGAACTACCTAGCCAATAAAAGATAGAAGGTGTCCAAGAAAAAGGCTCAAATATCACAAACTAAGGTGACCTTCCTGGGCTTCATTCGCTCAGAATGTCGGAGAAGCCCACCCCAGGAAAGGGAAGAAGCCATTTGCAGCCTCACCCTTCCTGAAACTAGAAGACAGCTTAGGGGTTCCTGGGGAGACCGGGGTTTGCTGCATCTGGATCCCTAACTACAGTCTAATAGCTGGGCCTCTATATGAAACACTGAAAGGAAAAGATGATGATCCTTTTGAATAGAATCCAGAAGCGGCCTTTCAAGAATGGAAAGAGCAGTCAGTTCAGATCCTTGCCCTGGACCTCCCTAAGTTAGCTAAACCCTTTGACCTTTACATTCCTGGTCCAAGGCGAATCGCCCTTGGAGTATTAGTGCAAAAACTGGGACCACTTGAAATGGAACAATGCAAGAATGCCCTCCAGGCATTGGCCAGCCACCCCATCCGACCAGGATACTGGGGGTATCTAAAAACCTGGAAATCAGCAGCCCGCAAGGCCAGCTCCCTCCTAAGGGAAAAGGACGCCACTTGGTGATCCTAACCACCCACCATGCCCTGAAGTTGCAGGGATTGCTCCGTGGGCACAATGACCTCGAGTGAGGAGGCCCTCCAACACCAACCTCCAGAGAGAAAACCTGGAGCAATGGGCCCCCATGACGACTCGTTTGACCATCACTTGACCTGGAGCTTCTCTCAGAAAACAACAAGAGTGTGTCCCAAAAGAGCAGACTATTGCTTACAGGACTTACTGCACCCAGAGCGGAGCTAATAAACTTGGCAGGGGAACCGTAAATAACGCTGCCACCATAGAAAAGCCTACAGACACCGCGGTGACGGCGGCCAATGAGACCGGCTGCACTCCTGGCTACTTCAAAAGGCCGTTGACTGAGTGGCCGTGAAGGTCCTGGATCACCACCGGCCCTGGACTGTCTGGGAGTTGAGCAAGCAGGGCTCTGACACCTGGTGTTGTTTGTACGTTAATTCAGTGGCCTAACTGAAGAAAGCGCAGAGTACTGGTCAGAGCATCTAGGCTAGCAGGAACTGTCAGCCTAAGGGGGCCGAACCAATGTGGAGCATGGTAAAACGGCCCACCCCACCCCCAGCGTCTCTGCACATCTCTTTCCTGGACCCTTAAAGGTCATTAGAATCTATAAAACTTCCAATGCTGGTGCTCAGGCAGACGAGCAGTGAGGGAGGAGGCCTGGGGACAATCAACCTCACCTGGAGGCTGCTTGGGAGAAGTCCTCCCCCTCGCCCCGGGTATGAGGACACCCAACTCAGCACGAAGCATTTACAGAAGAGGTGTCTGCACCCTCAGCACCCCAAGAATGAGGAATGGGACAAAAGGCAGAGGAGGGCTTTGTCACTGGCAAATCCCATGAAAAATTCCTGGGAGATGAAAATAGAATCTGGGCAATAAAATAAAGTCTAACCATTTTTTCCTTTGTGCTTTGTCTAATTTCACTTGCTCCTAGGTTTCCACATGCAGAGGTCCCACACCCGACACTTCAGACCCGATTTCCTAGTGCAAAATGGCTGGGCCGACACCTCAGCTCGTGGGGCCCCGTGCAGACTCTGCGACATAGAGCCTGAGCTCCAGCCAACCCGGCCCTCGAGAGCTCCGCCCCCTCCCTCCCGCTGACGGTGCCAGGATCTCTACACAGCAGCCCGGCCCACAACCCGCAGGGAAGCACACACTCTCACCTCTCCATTCTCTGATCAAAATATAAAGTTTTCCTTTGCTTCTGAACCAAAGTCAGTCTCGATCTGTTGGCTCCAATGACACTAGGCAGGGAGACCCTTGTTGGGGCCCACTCTGCAGGATCAGTAACAGAATTTGAGAACATTGTAACTTCAAAGAACAGATGTGCGAGCCAAACTGTAATTAACATAGAGCAGTGTATAAGGCTCGTGTAAAATAAGATGTTTCTAACACTTCCATTTGATATTTCCATCACTTTATTATAAGCAAGTTCAGTGGAGGGGTTTGTCTTATTTGTCAGGTCAACAGTAGAGAAATGCAGTGATTTCTTTCCAAGGATGTACATCTAATAATCTTGGTTGAAGTTTCAACCTTGTTTTGACTGATTTTCCATTGAAAATGATACCTCTCTTTCAGCTCCTAGATTTCTGAGAAGTATAAAATCTTATATTTTTTATTACCAAAGGGGAAAGGTGGGAGGAGGGATAAATTAACAGTTTCAGATTAACATATACACACTGCTATGTATAAAATATATCATCAACAAGGAACTACTGTATAACACAGGGAACTATACTCAATATTTTGTAATGACCCCTAAGGGGAAATAATCTGAAAAACAATAGATATCTATATCGACATCATCTATCAACTACAGATAAAATGGAAACTAAAGGAGGCCGATGGTGAGCGTTTCTGAACCTGAAGACTTCAATCATCTAAAGTTCGGACTCTGCCTACGGCCCAAGTCCCTTAATGAACACACATGTACCAGTAGCTTAAAAATTCCCCAGATTGGAGTTCGGGGAGACACTGATTTGGAAAAATCCCTGGTGTTCTCCTTACATACACGGGACCTTTCCTACAGCTAAAACATGCCTGTGACACCCAGAAGATGGAACACGGTTGGATCAGGGAGATTTTGGAAAAGGCACCAAAACTCCTAATTTCCTGGTTGTTGGGGTCACACCTCCAGCCTTTTTCCTTAAAATCTCCCCACCTGAGGATGTCAGCACCTTCAACATCCAGTTGCACAAAATTTGGAATTTTTCGAAAGGAAGAAGGGGAAGGAGGAGAAACAAGGAGAGCCAAGCCCTAGATGTTCGGACAGGCACATGTCACGCTAATTTCCAATCAGGAAGAAGAATTAAGCAAAGGCTTAGCCTGCCACCGGGAACCAGAGTAGGGCCAGAAGCAAAGCAGCGGTTCTGCGGACAGCTCCCAAAAAAGCGAGTTGAAAAATGGAGCTCAGGGGCACTGCAATTCACAAACCTGCAAAGTTATAAATTATAACTATCGTCCAAAACTATATTGAGGGAAGGCAACGAACAGGATTGGAAAGCAAGGCAGAATTGCAGGAAACAGATTTCAGGAGTTAGATTCGAATAGCCCCTAAAGCACATGAAAAGCGGCCAAAAGTCGACAACGATGCACATGGCCAAAAAGAGCATATGTGTTTTTTTTCTGAATAAATTCAGGAAAAAACGCATAGGCCCTTTTTGGCCAACCAAGCAAGCCGGAAATGCAATGCAGCACTACAAAGAAGTCTCACTTCCCATCGGTCAAAAGGGCCTTCCTAAAAAAGTGTAAAAAAAATACAGGAGAGGCCAGGGAGGAAAGGGAGCATTGTTACACTGATGGTCGGGATGTAAATTGCCAATGGCGACTCTGGAGAACGGTACGGTGTTTCCTAAAACATCTAAAAAACAGAGCTAGAGAGAAAGGGGCACATCCATTCATGGGCGTATAAATTGGAAAAATTAAAATCAACAAGACACAGGCACCCCAAAGTTTAGGGCTGCTCTGGTTACAAGAACCTCCACTTGTGTACATCTTAAATATCCCAGGGATGAGAAAAATGGTAAAGAAGTTGTGGTACTTATGTACAATGGAATATCACTCAGCCATGAAATCAATATCATAAGGCTAGTAGCAGCATGATGAGTGGATTTAGGTACGACGATTCTAAGTGAAATAAGTCACACAGAAAAAGACACTTATCATAAGATATCACTTATAGAGGGAATGTAAAAACCGTTAGCCTTAAACTGAATTACAAAACAGAACACAGTCACCCATTTTAAAAACACACTATGGCTGCTTAACGGGAAAGGTGAGGTGGGGTGATGCATAAAACAAGGGTTTCAAATTAGCTCAGATACCGTTCCATAAACCCAATATGTAGTAGACAAGACCTACTCCTTGCTCAGTGAACTAGACTCAACACCCCCTATTCAGCGCACAAGAATATATCTGAGTAGTAAGAATCTGAAAACCTATGTATTGATCTCTCTCTGGAAGAGAGTCAAGTGAGTGTAAAGCGGCATAAACACAGCCGTGAAAAGCAGCTAAAACCCATTTTAAAAATAAATCACTTTTAAAAACCCGTAAAACAAAGACAGTGTAAGAGAGAGTAATTCTTACAAAATTCGTTCAGGGGCTGTGATGCAACCTGGATTGACCGTATCTAGACCCACAGCTGGATGAGACATAAGGGTGGACACTCTTGGGGCTGAGAGGTTTGGTGAGGTTGGGTGAGCAAACGCTGACCCTTTAAGGTAATACTGCGTGGTACCCATCCCATGGGTCCCAAATCTCCAGGTTCAAGGGCATCTTCCTACATCAAAAACATGTATGAGTAACCCAGATCATGGTACACTGTCTGATCGGGAAAGGGTTCTGAAACGCACCTCATTTCTCATCTCCTTGTGCTCGGGTTCGCCATTCCAGCTTCTTAACTAGTAATCTCCCTACATGGAGAAACAGCACCTTTAAGCTCCTGTTCCATACAGGTTGCAATTTGTCCTGAGGATGAACGGGAAGAGGGGCAACCAGTGAGAGACTAGATCTAGGTGTTGGGACAGGCACAGGTCACTCTATTTTCCCATCAGGAAGAAGAAATAACCACAGGCTCAGCCTGCCGCCCGGAACCAGAATAGGGCCTGAGGCAATCCCGCACTTCTGCGGCCAGCTCCCAAAAAAGCCAGTTGAAAAATGGAGCATATGGGCACTGCAATTCACAAACCTGCAGAGTTATAAATGATAACTCTCGTCCACAAATATATTGAGGGAAGGCAACGAAGAGGATTTGAAAGCAAGGCAGAACTGCAGGAAACACATTTCAGGAGGTAGATTCGAATCGCCTTTAAAGCACATGAAAATCGGCAAAACATCGACAATGATGCCCTTGGCCAAAAAGTGCGTATGCGTTTTTTCCTGAATATATTCAGGAAAAAACGCATACGCCATTTTGGCCAACCAAGCAACCTGGAAAGGCAAATCAGCGCTACAAAGAAGTCTCGCTTCCGATCCGTCAAAAGGGCAATGCTGAAAAAAGTGTCAAAACCACAAATGCAGGACAGGCCAAGGAGAAATGGGAGCCTTGCCACGCTGATGGGCGGTATGTAAATTGCCAACAGCCACTCTGGAGAAGTGTACGGTGTGTCCAGAAACATCGAAAAAACACAGCTTAGGGAGCATAGGGCACTTCCACTCATGGGCGTATAAATTGGGAAAACTAAAAATCAGCAAGACACAGGCACCCCAAAGTTTAGGGCTGCTCAGTTGACAAAAACCACCACTTCATGACACCTTAAATATCCCAGGAAAGAGAAAAATGGATAAAGAAGTTGTGGTCCTTATGTACAATGGAATATCACTCAGACATGAAATCAATGTCATAAGGCTAGTAGCAGCATGATGAGTGGATTTAGGTATGACGATTCTAAGTGAAATAAGTCACACAGAAAAAGACACTTATCATAAGCTATCACTTATAGAGGGAATGTAAAAACCGCTACACTTGAACTGAATTACAAAACAGAACAGAGTCACACGTTTAGAAAACACACTATGGCTGCTTAACGGGAAAGGTGAGGTGGGGTGATGCATAAAACAAGGGTTTCAAATTAGCACAGATACCGTTCCATACACACAATATGTAATAGACAAGACTACTCCTTGCTCAGTGAACTGGACTCAACACCCCCTATTCACCGCACAAGTATATATCTGACTAGTAAGAATCTTAAAACCTATGTATTCATATTTCTCTGGAAGTGTGTCAAGTGGGTGTAAAGCCGCATAAACACAGCCGTGAAAAGCAACTAAACCCCATTATAAAAATAAATTACTTGTAAAAACCCTTAAAACAAAGACAGTGAAAGAGAGAGAAGTTCTTACACAATTCGTTCATAGGCTGTGATGCAAACTGGATTGACCAATTCTAGACCAACAGGTGCATGAGACCTAAGGGTGGACACTCTTGGGGCTGACAGGTTTGGTGAGGTTGGGTGAGCAAATGCAGACCCTTTAAAGTAATACTGCGTGGTACCAATCCCATGGGTCCCAAATCTCCAGGTTCAAGGGCATCTTCCTGCATCGAAAACATGCATGAGAAACCCAGATGATGGTACACCGTGTGATCGGGAAAGATTTCTAAAACGCACCTCATTTCTCACCTCCTTGTGCTCGGGTTCGCCATTCCAGCTACTTTACTAGCAATCACCCTTCTTGGAGAATCAGCACCTTTAACCTCCTGTTCTGTACAGGTTGCAATTTGTCCTGAGGATGAACGGGAAGAGGAGCAACCAATGAGAGACTAGATCTAGGTGTTGGGACAGGCACAGGTCACTCTATTTTCCCATCAGGAAGAAGAATTAACCACAGGCTCAGCCTGCCGCCCGGAACCAGAATAGGGCCTGAGGCAATCCTGCGCTTTTGCGGCCAGCTACCAAAAAAGCGAGTTGAAAAATGGAGCTCAGGGGCACAGCAATTCACAAACCTGCAGTGTTATAAATGATAACTCTCGTCAACAAATATATTGAGGGAAAGCAACAAAGAGGATTTGAAAGCAAGGCAGTATTGCAGGAAACAGATTTCAGGAGGTAGATTCGAATCGCCTTTAAAGCTCAAGAAAAGGGGCAAAACGTCGACAATGATGCCCTTTGCCAAAAAGGGCGTATGCGTTTTTTCCTGAATATATTTAGGAAAAAACGCATACGCACTTTTTGGCCAACCAAGCAACCTGGAAAGGCAAATCAGCGCTACAAAGAAGTCTCGCTTCCCATCGGTCAAAAGGGCCATGCTGAAAAAAGTGTCAAAACCACAAATGCAGGACAGGCCATGGAGAAATGGAAGCCTTGCTACGCTGATGGGCGGGATGTAAATTGCCAACAGCCACTCTGGAGAAGTGTACGGTGTGTCCTGAAACATCGAAAAAACACAGCTTAGGGAGCATAGGGCACGTCCACTCATGGGCGTATAAATTGGGAAAACTAAAAATCAGCAAGACACAGGCACCCCAAAGTTTAGGGCTGCTCTGTTGACAAGAACCTCCACTTCATGACACCTTAAATATCCCAGGAAAGAGAAAAATGGATAAAGAAGTTGTGGTTCTTATGTACAATGGAATATCACTCTGCCATGAAATCAATGTCATAAGGCCAGTAGACGCAAGATGGGTGGACTTAGGTACGACGATTCTAAGGGAAATAAGTCACACAGAAAAAGACACTTATCAAAAGCTATCACTTATAGAGGGAATGTAAAAACCGCTACACTTGAATTGAATTACAAATCAGAACAGAGTCACATATTTAAAACACACTATGGCTCCTTAACGGGAAAGGTGACGTGGGGTGATGCATAAAACAAGGGTTTCAAATTAGCTCAGATACTGTTCCATACACCCAATATGTTATAGAAAAGACCTACTCCTTGCTCAGTGAACTGGACTCAACACCCCCTATTCACCGCACAAGTATATATCTGACTAGTGAGAATCTGAAAACCTATGTATTGATATCTCTCTGGAAGTGTGTCAAGTGGGTGTAAAGCCGCATAAACACAACCGTGAAAAGCAGCTAAACCCCATTATAAAAATAAATTACTTGTAGAAACCCGTAAAACAAAGACAGTGAAAGAGAGAGAAATTCTTACACAATTAGTTCAGGGGCTGTGATGCAACCTGGATTGAAAATATCTAGACCCACAGTTGGATGACACATAAGGGTGGACACTCTTGGGGCTGACAGGTTTGGTGAGGTTGGGTGAGCAAACACAGACCCTTTAAGGTAATACTGCGTGGTACCCATCCCATGGGTCCCAAATCTCCAGTTTCAAGGGCATCTTCCTACATCGAAAACAAGCATGAGAAACCCAGAAGATGGTACACCGTGTGATCGGGAAAGGTTTCTATAACGCACCTCATTTCTCATCTCCTTGTGCTCGGGTTCGCCATTCCAGCTACTTTACTAGCAATCTCCCTACTTGGAGAATCAACACCTTTAACCTCCTGTTCTGTACAGGTTGCAATTTGTCCTGAGGATGAACGGGAAGAGGGGCAACAAATGAGAGACTAGATGTAGGTGTTGGGAGAGGCACAGGTCACTCTATTTTCCCATCAGGAAGAAGAATTAAGCACAGGCTCAGCCTGCCGCTGAGATCCAGAATAGTGTCTGAGGCAATTCCGCGCTTCTGCGGCCAGCTCCGAAAAAAGCCAGTTGAAAAATGGAGCACATGGGCACTGCAAATCACAAACCCGCTGAGTTATAAATGATAACTCTCGTCCACAAATACATTGAGGGAAGGCAACGAAGAGGATTTGAAAGCAAGGCAGAACTGCAAAACACAGATTACAGGAGGTAGATTCGAATCGCCTTTCAAGCACATGAAAAGCGGCAAAACGTAGAAAATGATGCACTTGGCCAAAAAGGGCGTATGCGTTTTTTCCTGAATATATTCAGGAAAAAACGCATACGCCCTTTTTGGCCAACCAAGCAACCTGGAAAGGCAAATCAGCGCTACAAAGTAGTCTCGCTTCCCATGGGTCAAAAGGGCCATGCTGAAAAAAGTGTCAAAACCACAAATGCAGGACAAGCCATGGAGAAATGGGAGCCTTGCCAAGCTGATGGGCGGGAGGTAAATTGCCAACAGCCACTCTGGAGAAGTGTACGGTGTGTCCTGAAACATCGAAAAAACAAAGTTTATGGAGCATAGGGCACTTCCACTCATGGGCGTATAAATTAGGAAAACTAAAAATCAGCAAGACTCAGGCACCCCAAAGTTTAGGGCTGCTCTGTTGACAAGAACCTTCACTTCACGAAACCTTAAATATCCCAGGAAGGAGAAAAATGGATAAAGAAATTGTGGTCCTTATGTACAATGGAATATCACTCAGCCATGAAATCAATGTCATAAGGCTAGTAGCAGCATGATGAGTGGATTTAGGTACGACGACTCTAAGTGAAATAAGTCACACAGAAAAAGACACTTATCAAAAGCTATCACTTATAAAGGGAATGTAAAAACCGCTACAATTGAACTGAATTACAAATCACAACAGAGTCACACATTTAGAAAACACACTATGGCTGCTTAACGGGAAAGGTGACGTGGGGTGATGCATAAAACAAGGGTTTCAAATTAGCTCAGATACCGTTCCATACACCCAATGTGTAATAGACAAGACCTACTCCTTGCTCAGTGAACTGAACTCAACACCCCCTATTCACCACACAAGAATATATCTGACTAGTGAGAATCTTAAAACTTATGTACTGATATCTCTCTGGAAGTGAGTCAAGTGGGTGTAAAGCCGCATAAACACAGACGTGAAAAGCAGCTAAACCCCATTATAAAAAAAAATTAGTTTTAAAGACCCATGAAACAAAGACAGTGAAAGCGAGAGAAATTCTTACAAAATTCATTCAGGGGCTTTGACGCAACCTGGATTGACCATATCTAGACCCAAAGCTGGATGAGACATAAGGGTGGACACTCTTGGGGCTGAGAGGTTTGGTGTGGTTGGGTGAGCAAACGCAGACCCTTTAAAGTAATACTGCGCGGTACCCATCCCATTTGTCCGCAATCTCCAGGTTCAAGGGCATCTTCCTACATCGAAAACATGCATGAGAAACCCAGAAGATGGTACACCGTGTGATTGGGAAAGTTTCTAAAACGCACCTCATTTGTCATCTCCTTGTGCTCGGGTTCGCCATTCCAGCTACTTTACTAGAAATCTCCCTACTTGGAGAATCAGCACCTTTAACCTCCTGTTGCATACAGGTTGCAATTTGTCCTAAGGATGAATGGGAAGAGGGGCAACCAATGAGAGATTAGATCTAGGTGTTGGGACAGGCACAGGTCACTCTATTTTCCCATCAGGAAGAAGAATTAACCACAGGCTCAGCCTCCCGCCCGGAACCAGAATACGGCCTGAGGCAATCCCGCGCTTCTGCGGCCAGCTCCCAAAAAAGCCAGTTGAAAAATGGAGCACATGGGCACTGCAATTCACAAACCTGCAGAGTTATAAATGATAACTCTCGTCCACAAATATATTGAGGGAAGGCAACGAAGAGGATTTGAAAGCAAGGCAGAGTTGCAGGAAACAGGTTTCAGGAGGTAGATTCGAATCGCCTTTAAAGCACATGAAAAGCGGCAACACGTGGACAATGATGCCCTTGGCCAAAAAGGGCCTATGCGTTTTTTCCTGAATATATTCTGGAAAAAACGCATACGCCCTTTTTGGCCAACCAAGCAACCTGGAAAGGCAAATCAGCGCTACAAAGAAGTCTCGCTTCCCATCGGTCCAAAGGGCCATGCTGAAAAAAGTGTCAAAACCACAAATGCAGGACAGGCCATGGAGAAATAGGAGCCTTGCTACGCTGATGGGCGGGATGTAAATTGCCAACAGCCACTCTGGAGAAGTGTACGGTGTGTCCTGAAACATCGAAAAAACAAAGCTTAGGGAGCATAGGGCACTTCCACTCATGGGCGTATAAATTGGGAAAACTAAAAATCAGCAAGACACAGGCAACCCAAAGTTTAGGGCTGCTCAGTTGACAAGAACCTCCACTTCATGACACCTTAAATATCCCAGGAAAGAGAAAAATGGATAAAGAATTTGTGGTCCTTATGTACAATGGAATATCACTCAGCCATGAAATCAATGTCATAAGGCTAGTAGCAGCATGATGATTGGATTTAGGTACGACGACTCTAAGTGAAATAAGTCACACAGAAAAAGACACATATCAACAGCTATCACTTATAGAGGGAATGTAAAAACCGCTACACTTGAACTGAATTACAAATCAGAACAGAGTCACCCATTTTGAAAACACACTATGGCTGCTTAACGGGAAAGGTGAGGTGGGGTGATGCATAAAACAATGGTTTCAAATTAGCTCTGATACCGTACCATACACCCAATATGTAATAGACAAGACCTACTCCTTGCTCAGTGAACTGGACTCAACACCCTGTATTCACCGCACAAGAATATATCAGACTAGTGAGAATCATAAAACCTATGTATTGATATCTCTCTGGAAGTGAGTCAAGTGGGTGTAAATCCGCATAAACACAGCCGTGAAAAGCAGCTAAACCCCATTATAAAAATAAATTACTTGTAGAAACCCGTAAAACAAAGACAGTGAAAGAGAGAGAAATTCTTACACAATTAGTTCAGGGGCTGTGATGCAACCTGGATTGAAAATATCCAGACCCACAGTTGGATGAGACCTAAGGGTGGACACTCTTGGGGCTGACAGGTTTGGTAAGGTTGGTTGAGCAAACGCAGACCCTTTAAGGTAATACTGCGTGGTACCTATCCCATGGGTCCCAAATCTCCAGTTTTAAGAGCATCTTCCTGCATTGAAAACATGCATGAGAAACCCAGAAGATGGTACACCATGTGATCGGGAAAGGTTTCTAAAACGCACCTCATTTCTCATCTCCTTGTGCTCGGGTTCGCCATTCCAGCTACTTCACTAGCAATCTCCCTACTTGGAGAATCAGCACCTTTAACCTCCTGTTCCGTACAGGTTGCAATTTGTCCTGAGGATGAACGGGAAGAGGGGCAGCCAAAGAGAGACTAGATCTAGGTGTTGGGACAGGCACAGGTCACTCTATTTTCTCATCAGGAAGAAGAAATAACCACAGGCTCAGCCTGCCACCCGGAACCAGAATACGGCCTGAGGCAAGCCCGCGCTTCTGCGGCCAGCTCCCAAAAAAGGCAGTTGAAAAATGGAGCACATGGGCACGGCAATTCACAACCCTGCAGAGTTATAAATGATAACTCTCGTCCACAAATATATTGAGGGAAGGCAACGAAGAGGATTTGAAAGCAAGGCAGAATTTCAGGAAACAGGTTTCAGGAGGTAGATTCGAATCGCCTTTAAAGCACATGAAAAGCGGCAAAACGTGGACAATGATGCCCTTGGCCAAAAAGGGCGTATGCTTTTTTTCCTGAATATATTCAGGAAAAAACGCATACGCCCTTTTTGGCCAACCAAGCAACCTGGAAAGGCAAATCAGCGCTACAAAGAAGTCTCGCTTCCAATCCGTCAAAAGGGCCCTGCTGAAAAAAGTGTCAAAACCACAAATGCAGGACAGGCCAAGGAGAAATGGGAGCCTTGCCACGCTGATGGGCGGTATGTAAATTGCCAACAACCACTCTGGAGAAGTGTACGGTGTGTCCAGAAACATCGAAAAAACACAGCTTAGGGAGCATAGGGCACTTCCACTCATGGGCGTATAAATTGGGAAAACTAAAAATCAGCAAGACACAGGCACCCCAAAGTTTAGGGCTGCTCTGTTGACAAGAACCTCCACTTCATGACACCTTAAATATCCCAGGAAAGAGAAAAATGGATAAAGAAGTTGTGGTCCTTATGTACAATGGAATATCACTCAGACATGAAATCAATGTCATAAGGCACGTAGCAGCATGATGAGTGGATTTAGGTACGACGACTCTAAGTGAAATAAGTCACACAGAAAAAGACACTTATCGTAAGCTATCACTTATAGAGGGAATGTAAAAACCGCTACACTTGAACTGAATTACAAAAGAGAACAGAGTCACAGGTTTAGAAAACACACTATGGCTGCTTAATGGGAAAGGTGAGGTGGGGTGATGCATAAAACAAGGGTTTCAAATTAGCACAGATACCGTTCCATACACACAATATGTAATAGCAAGACCTACTCCTTGCTCAGTGAACTGGACTCAACACCCCCTATTCACCGCACAAGTATATATCTGACTAGTAAGAATCTTAAAACGTATGTATTCATATTTCTCTGGAAGTGTGTCAAGTGGGTGTAAAGCCGCATAAACACAGCCGTGAAAAGCAGCTAAACCCCATTATAAAAATAAATTACTTGTAAAAACCCGTAAAACAAAGACAGTGAAAGAGAGAGAAGTTCTTACACAATTCGTTCATAGGCTGTGATGCAAACTGGATTGACCAATTCTAGACCAACAGGTGGATGAGACCTAAGGGTGGACACTCTTGGGGCTGACAGGTTTGGTGAGGTTGGGTGAGCAAACGCAGACCCTTTAAAGTAATACTGCGTGGTACCAATCCCATGGGTCCCAAATCTCCAGGTTCAAGGGCATCTTCCTGCATCGAAAACATGCATGAGAAACCCAGAAGATGGTACACCGTGTGATCGGGAATGGTTTCTAAAACGCACCTCATTTCTCACCTCCTTGTGCTCGGGTTCGCCATTCCAGCTACTTTACTAGCAATCACCATTCTTGGAGAAACAGCACCTTTAACCTCCTGTTCTGTACAGGTTGCAATTTGTCCTGAGGATGAACGGGAAGAGGAGCAACCAATGAGAGACTAGATCTAGGTGTTGGGACAGGCACAGGTCACTCTATTTTCCCATCAGGAAGAATAATTAACCACAGGCTCAGCCTGCCGCCCGGAACCAGAATAGGGCCTGAGGCAATCCCGCGCTTTTGCGGCCAGCTCCCAAAAAAGCGAGTTGAAAAATGGAGCTCAGGGCCACTGCAATTCACAAACCCGCAAAGTTATAAATGATAACTCTCATCCACAGATATATTGAGGGAAGGCAACGAAGAGGATTTGAAAGCAAGGCAGTATTGCAGGAAACAGATTTCAGGAGGTAGATTCGAATCGCCTTTAAAGCTCAAGAAAAGGGGCAAAACGTCGACAATGATGCCCTTTGCCAAAAAGGGCGTATGCGTTTCTTCCTGAATATATTTAGGAAAAAACGCATACGCACTTTTTGGCCAACCAAGCAACCTGGAAAGGCAAATCAGCGCTACAAAGAAGTCTCGCTTCCCATCGGTCAAAAGGGCCATGCTGAAAAAAGTGTCAAAACCACAAATGCAGGACAGGCCATGGAGAAATGGAAGCCTTGCTACGCTGATGGGCGGGATGTAAATTGCCAACAGCCACTCTGGAGAAGTGTACGGTGTGTCCTGAAACATCGAAAAAACACAGCTTAGGGTGCATAGGACACTTCCACTCATGGGCGTATAAATTGGGAAAACTAAAAATCAGCAAGACACAGGCACCCCAAAGTTTAGGGCTGCTCTGTTGACAAGAACCTCCACTTCATGACACCTTAAATATCCCAGGAAAGAGAAAAATGGATAAAGAAGTTGTGGTCCTTATGTACAATGGAATATCACTCAGACATGAAATCAATGTCATAAGGCACGTAGCAGCATGATGAGTGGATTTAGGTACGACGACTCTAAGTGAAATAAGTCACACAGAAAAAGACACTTATCGTAAGCTATCACTTATAGAGGGAATGTAAAAACCGCTACACTTGAACTGAATTACAAAAGAGAACAGAGTCACAGGTTTAGAAAACACACTATGGCTGCTTAATGGGAAAGGTGAGGTGGGGTGATGCATAAAACAAGGGTTTCTAATTAGCACAGATACCGTTCCATACACACAATATGTAATAGCAAGACCTACTCCTTGCTCAGTGAACTGGACTCAACACCCCCTATTCACCGCACAAGTATATATCTGACTAGTAAGAATCTTAAAACGTATGTATTCATATTTCTCTGGAAGTGTGTCAAGTGGGTGTAAAGCCGCATAAACACAGCCGTGAAAAGCAGCTAAACCCCATTATAAAAATAAATTACTTGTAAAAACCCGTAAAACAAAGACAGTGAAAGAGAGAGAAGTTCTTACACAATTCGTTCATAGGCTGTGATGCAAACTGGATTGACCAATTCTAGACCAACAGGTGGATGAGACCTAAGGGTGGACACTCTTGGGGCTGACAGGTTTGGTGAGGTTGGGTGAGCAAACGCAGACCCTTTAAAGTAATACTGCGTGGTACCAATCCCATGGGTCCCAAATCTCCAGGTTCAAGGGCATCTTCCTGCATCGAAAACATGCATGAGAAACCCAGATGATGGTACACCGTGTGATCGGGAAAGATTTCTAAAACGCACCTCATTTCTCACCTCCTTGTGCTCGGGTTCGCCATTCCAGCTACTTTACTAGCAATCACCCTTCTTGGAGAATCAGCACCTTTAACCTCCTGTTCTGTACAGGTTGCAATTTGTCCTGAGGATGAACGGGAAGAGGAGCAACCAATGAGAGACTAGATCTAGGTGTTGGGACAGGCACAGGTCACTCTATTTTCCCATCAGGAAGAAGAATTAACCACAGGCTCAGCCTGCCGCCCGGAACCAGAATAGGGCCTGAGGCAATCCTGCGCTTTTGCGGCCAGCTACCAAAAAAGCGAGTTGAAAAATGGAGCTCAGGGGCACAGCAATTCACAAACCTGCAGTGTTATAAATGATAACTCTCGTCAACAAATATATTGAGGGAAAGCAACAAAGAGGATTTGAAAGCAAGGCAGTATTGCAGGAAACAGATTTCAGGAGGTAGATTCGAATCGCCTTTAAAGCTCAAGAAAAGGGGCAAAACGTCGACAATGATGCCCTTTGCCAAAAAGGGCGTATGCGTTTTTTCCTGAATATATTTAGGAAAAAACGCATACGCACTTTTTGGCCAACCAAGCAACCTGGAAAGGCAAATCAGCGCTACAAAGAAGTCTCGCTTCCCATCGGTCAAAAGGGCCATGCTGAAAAAAGTGTCAAAACCACAAATGCAGGACAGGCCATGGAGAAATGGAAGCCTTGCTACGCTGATGGGCGGGATGTAAATTGCCAACAGCCACTCTGGAGAAGTGTACGGTGTGTCCTGAAACATCGAAAAAACACAGCTTAGGGAGCATAGGGCACGTCCACTCATGGGCGTATAAATTGGGAAAACTAAAAATCAGCAAGACACAGGCACCCCAAAGTTTAGGGCTGCTCTGTTGACAAGAACCTCCACTTCATGACACCTTAAATATCCCAGGAAAGAGAAAAATGGATAAAGAAGTTGTGGTTCTTATGTACAATGGAATATCACTCTGCCATGAAATCAATGTCATAAGGCCAGTAGACGCAAGATGGGTGGACTTAGGTACGACGATTCTAAGGGAAATAAGTCACACAGAAAAAGACACTTATCAAAAGCTATCACTTATAGAGGGAATGTAAAAACCGCTACACTTGAATTGAATTACAAATCAGAACAGAGTCACATATTTAAAACACACTATGGCTCCTTAACGGGAAAGGTGACGTGGGGTGATGCATAAAACAAGGGTTTCAAATTAGCTCAGATACTGTTCCATACACCCAATATGTTATAGAAAAGACCTACTCCTTGCTCAGTGAACTGGACTCAACACCCCCTATTCACCGCACAAGTATATATCTGACTAGTGAGAATCTGAAAACCTATGTATTGATATCTCTCTGGAAGTGTGTCAAGTGGGTGTAAAGCCGCATAAACACAACCGTGAAAAGCAGCTAAACCCCATTATAAAAATAAATTACTTGTAGAAACCCGTAAAACAAAGACAGTGAAAGAGAGAGAAATTCTTACACAATTAGTTCAGGGGCTGTGATGCAACCTGGATTGAAAATATCTAGACCCACAGTTGGATGACACATAAGGGTGGACACTCTTGGGGCTGACAGGTTTGGTGAGGTTGGGTGAGCAAACACAGACCCTTTAAGGTAATACTGCGTGGTACCCATCCCATGGGTCCCAAATCTCCAGTTTCAAGGGCATCTTCCTACATCGAAAACAAGCATGAGAAACCCAGAAGATGGTACACCGTGTGATCGGGAAAGGTTTCTATAACGCACCTCATTTCTCATCTCCTTGTGCTCGGGTTCGCCATTCCAGCTACTTTACTAGCAATCTCCCTACTTGGAGAATCAACACCTTTAACCTCCTGTTCTGTACAGGTTGCAATTTGTCCTGAGGATGAACGGGAAGAGGGGCAACAAATGAGAGACTAGATGTAGGTGTTGGGAGAGGCACAGGTCACTCTATTTTCCCATCAGGAAGAAGAATTAAGCACAGGCTCAGCCTGCCGCTGAGATCCAGAATAGTGTCTGAGGCAATTCCGCGCTTCTGCGGCCAGCTCCGAAAAAAGCCAGTTGAAAAATGGAGCACATGGGCACTGCAAATCACAAACCCGCTGAGTTATAAATGATAACTCTCGTCCACAAATACATTGAGGGAAGGCAACGAAGAGGATTTGAAAGCAAGGCAGAACTGCAAAACACAGATTACAGGAGGTAGATTCGAATCGCCTTTCAAGCACATGAAAAGCGGCAAAACGTAGAAAATGATGCACTTGGCCAAAAAGGGCGTATGCGTTTTTTCCTGAATATATTCAGGAAAAAACGCATACGCCCTTTTTGGCCAACCAAGCAACCTGGAAAGGCAAATCAGCGCTACAAAGTAGTCTCGCTTCCCATGGGTCAAAAGGGCCATGCTGAAAAAAGTGTCAAAACCACAAATGCAGGACAAGCCATGGAGAAATGGGAGCCTTGCCAAGCTGATGGGCGGGAGGTAAATTGCCAACAGCCACTCTGGAGAAGTGTACGGTGTGTCCTGAAACATCGAAAAAACAAAGTTTATGGAGCATAGGGCACTTCCACTCATGGGCGTATAAATTAGGAAAACTAAAAATCAGCAAGACTCAGGCACCCCAAAGTTTAGGGCTGCTCTGTTGACAAGAACCTTCACTTCACGAAACCTTAAATATCCCAGGAAGGAGAAAAATGGATAAAGAAATTGTGGTCCTTATGTACAATGGAATATCACTCAGCCATGAAATCAATGTCATAAGGCTAGTAGCAGCATGATGAGTGGATTTAGGTACGACGACTCTAAGTGAAATAAGTCACACAGAAAAAGACACTTATCAAAAGCTATCACTTATAAAGGGAATGTAAAAACCGCTACAATTGAACTGAATTACAAATCACAACAGAGTCACACATTTAGAAAACACACTATGGCTGCTTAACGGGAAAGGTGACGTGGGGTGATGCATAAAACAAGGGTTTCAAATTAGCTCAGATACCGTTCCATACACCCAATGTGTAATAGACAAGACCTACTCCTTGCTCAGTGAACTGAACTCAACACCCCCTATTCACCACACAAGAATATATCTGACTAGTGAGAATCTTAAAACTTATGTACTGATATCTCTCTGGAAGTGAGTCAAGTGGGTGTAAAGCCGCATAAACACAGACGTGAAAAGCAGCTAAACCCCATTATAAAAAAAAATTAGTTTTAAAGACCCATGAAACAAAGACAGTGAAAGCGAGAGAAATTCTTACAAAATTCATTCAGGGGCTTTGACGCAACCTGGATTGACCATATCTAGACCCAAAGCTGGATGAGACATAAGGGTGGACACTCTTGGGGCTGAGAGGTTTGGTGTGGTTGGGTGAGCAAACGCAGACCCTTTAAAGTAATACTGCGCGGTACCCATCCCATTTGTCCGCAATCTCCAGGTTCAAGGGCATCTTCCTACATCGAAAACATGCATGAGAAACCCAGAAGATGGTACACCGTGTGATTGGGAAAGTTTCTAAAACGCACCTCATTTGTCATCTCCTTGTGCTCGGGTTCGCCATTCCAGCTACTTTACTAGAAATCTCCCTACTTGGAGAATCAGCACCTTTAACCTCCTGTTGCATACAGGTTGCAATTTGTCCTAAGGATGAATGGGAAGAGGGGCAACCAATGAGAGATTAGATCTAGGTGTTGGGACAGGCACAGGTCACTCTATTTTCCCATCAGGAAGAAGAATTAACCACAGGCTCAGCCTCCCGCCCGGAACCAGAATACGGCCTGAGGCAATCCCGCGCTTCTGCGGCCAGCTCCCAAAAAAGCCAGTTGAAAAATGGAGCACATGGGCACTGCAATTCACAAACCTGCAGAGTTATAAATGATAACTCTCGTCCACAAATATATTGAGGGAAGGCAACGAAGAGGATTTGAAAGCAAGGCAGAGTTGCAGGAAACAGGTTTCAGGAGGTAGATTCGAATCGCCTTTAAAGCACATGAAAAGCGGCAACACGTGGACAATGATGCCCTTGGCCAAAAAGGGCCTATGCGTTTTTTCCTGAATATATTCTGGAAAAAACGCATACGCCCTTTTTGGCCAACCAAGCAACCTGGAAAGGCAAATCAGCGCTACAAAGAAGTCTCGCTTCCCATCGGTCCAAAGGGCCATGCTGAAAAAAGTGTCAAAACCACAAATGCAGGACAGGCCATGGAGAAATAGGAGCCTTGCTACGCTGATGGGCGGGATGTAAATTGCCAACAGCCACTCTGGAGAAGTGTACGGTGTGTCCTGAAACATCGAAAAAACAAAGCTTAGGGAGCATAGGGCACTTCCACTCATGGGCGTATAAATTGGGAAAACTAAAAATCAGCAAGACACAGGCAACCCAAAGTTTAGGGCTGCTCAGTTGACAAGAACCTCCACTTCATGACACCTTAAATATCCCAGGAAAGAGAAAAATGGATAAAGAATTTGTGGTCCTTATGTACAATGGAATATCACTCAGCCATGAAATCAATGTCATAAGGCTAGTAGCAGCATGATGATTGGATTTAGGTACGACGACTCTAAGTGAAATAAGTCACACAGAAAAAGACACATATCAACAGCTATCACTTATAGAGGGAATGTAAAAACCGCTACACTTGAACTGAATTACAAATCAGAACAGAGTCACCCATTTTGAAAACACACTATGGCTGCTTAACGGGAAAGGTGAGGTGGGGTGATGCATAAAACAATGGTTTCAAATTAGCTCTGATACCGTACCATACACCCAATATGTAATAGACAAGACCTACTCCTTGCTCAGTGAACTGGACTCAACACCCTGTATTCACCGCACAAGAATATATCAGACTAGTGAGAATCATAAAACCTATGTATTGATATCTCTCTGGAAGTGAGTCAAGTGGGTGTAAATCCGCATAAACACAGCCGTGAAAAGCAGCTAAACCCCATTATAAAAATAAATTACTTGTAGAAACCCGTAAAACAAAGACAGTGAAAGAGAGAGAAATTCTTACACAATTAGTTCAGGGGCTGTGATGCAACCTGGATTGAAAATATCCAGACCCACAGTTGGATGAGACCTAAGGGTGGACACTCTTGGGGCTGACAGGTTTGGTAAGGTTGGTTGAGCAAACGCAGACCCTTTAAGGTAATACTGCGTGGTACCTATCCCATGGGTCCCAAATCTCCAGTTTTAAGAGCATCTTCCTGCATTGAAAACATGCATGAGAAACCCAGAAGATGGTACACCATGTGATCGGGAAAGGTTTCTAAAACGCACCTCATTTCTCATCTCCTTGTGCTCGGGTTCGCCATTCCAGCTACTTCACTAGCAATCTCCCTACTTGGAGAATCAGCACCTTTAACCTCCTGTTCCGTACAGGTTGCAATTTGTCCTGAGGATGAACGGGAAGAGGGGCAGCCAAAGAGAGACTAGATCTAGGTGTTGGGACAGGCACAGGTCACTCTATTTTCTCATCAGGAAGAAGAAATAACCACAGGCTCAGCCTGCCACCCGGAACCAGAATACGGCCTGAGGCAAGCCCGCGCTTCTGCGGCCAGCTCCCAAAAAAGGCAGTTGAAAAATGGAGCACATGGGCACGGCAATTCACAACCCTGCAGAGTTATAAATGATAACTCTCGTCCACAAATATATTGAGGGAAGGCAACGAAGAGGATTTGAAAGCAAGGCAGAATTTCAGGAAACAGGTTTCAGGAGGTAGATTCGAATCGCCTTTAAAGCACATGAAAAGCGGCAAAACGTGGACAATGATGCCCTTGGCCAAAAAGGGCGTATGCTTTTTTTCCTGAATATATTCAGGAAAAAACGCATACGCCCTTTTTGGCCAACCAAGCAACCTGGAAAGGCAAATCAGCGCTACAAAGAAGTCTCGCTTCCAATCCGTCAAAAGGGCCCTGCTGAAAAAAGTGTCAAAACCACAAATGCAGGACAGGCCAAGGAGAAATGGGAGCCTTGCCACGCTGATGGGCGGTATGTAAATTGCCAACAACCACTCTGGAGAAGTGTACGGTGTGTCCAGAAACATCGAAAAAACACAGCTTAGGGAGCATAGGGCACTTCCACTCATGGGCGTATAAATTGGGAAAACTAAAAATCAGCAAGACACAGGCACCCCAAAGTTTAGGGCTGCTCTGTTGACAAGAACCTCCACTTCATGACACCTTAAATATCCCAGGAAAGAGAAAAATGGATAAAGAAGTTGTGGTCCTTATGTACAATGGAATATCACTCAGACATGAAATCAATGTCATAAGGCACGTAGCAGCATGATGAGTGGATTTAGGTACGACGACTCTAAGTGAAATAAGTCACACAGAAAAAGACACTTATCGTAAGCTATCACTTATAGAGGGAATGTAAAAACCGCTACACTTGAACTGAATTACAAAAGAGAACAGAGTCACAGGTTTAGAAAACACACTATGGCTGCTTAATGGGAAAGGTGAGGTGGGGTGATGCATAAAACAAGGGTTTCAAATTAGCACAGATACCGTTCCATACACACAATATGTAATAGCAAGACCTACTCCTTGCTCAGTGAACTGGACTCAACACCCCCTATTCACCGCACAAGTATATATCTGACTAGTAAGAATCTTAAAACGTATGTATTCATATTTCTCTGGAAGTGTGTCAAGTGGGTGTAAAGCCGCATAAACACAGCCGTGAAAAGCAGCTAAACCCCATTATAAAAATAAATTACTTGTAAAAACCCGTAAAACAAAGACAGTGAAAGAGAGAGAAGTTCTTACACAATTCGTTCATAGGCTGTGATGCAAACTGGATTGACCAATTCTAGACCAACAGGTGGATGAGACCTAAGGGTGGACACTCTTGGGGCTGACAGGTTTGGTGAGGTTGGGTGAGCAAACGCAGACCCTTTAAAGTAATACTGCGTGGTACCAATCCCATGGGTCCCAAATCTCCAGGTTCAAGGGCATCTTCCTGCATCGAAAACATGCATGAGAAACCCAGAAGATGGTACACCGTGTGATCGGGAATGGTTTCTAAAACGCACCTCATTTCTCACCTCCTTGTGCTCGGGTTCGCCATTCCAGCTACTTTACTAGCAATCACCATTCTTGGAGAAACAGCACCTTTAACCTCCTGTTCTGTACAGGTTGCAATTTGTCCTGAGGATGAACGGGAAGAGGAGCAACCAATGAGAGACTAGATCTAGGTGTTGGGACAGGCACAGGTCACTCTATTTTCCCATCAGGAAGAATAATTAACCACAGGCTCAGCCTGCCGCCCGGAACCAGAATAGGGCCTGAGGCAATCCCGCGCTTTTGCGGCCAGCTCCCAAAAAAGCGAGTTGAAAAATGGAGCTCAGGGCCACTGCAATTCACAAACCCGCAAAGTTATAAATGATAACTCTCATCCACAGATATATTGAGGGAAGGCAACGAAGAGGATTTGAAAGCAAGGCAGTATTGCAGGAAACAGATTTCAGGAGGTAGATTCGAATCGCCTTTAAAGCTCAAGAAAAGGGGCAAAACGTCGACAATGATGCCCTTTGCCAAAAAGGGCGTATGCGTTTCTTCCTGAATATATTTAGGAAAAAACGCATACGCACTTTTTGGCCAACCAAGCAACCTGGAAAGGCAAATCAGCGCTACAAAGAAGTCTCGCTTCCCATCGGTCAAAAGGGCCATGCTGAAAAAAGTGTCAAAACCACAAATGCAGGACAGGCCATGGAGAAATGGAAGCCTTGCTACGCTGATGGGCGGGATGTAAATTGCCAACAGCCACTCTGGAGAAGTGTACGGTGTGTCCTGAAACATCGAAAAAACACAGCTTAGGGTGCATAGGACACTTCCACTCATGGGCGTATAAATTGGGAAAACTAAAAATCAGCAAGACACAGGCACCCCAAAGTTTAGGGCTGCTCTGTTGACAAGAACCTCCACTTCATGACACCTTAAATATCCCAGGAAAGAGAAAAATGGATAAAGAAGTTGTGGTCCTTATGTACAATGGAATATCACTCAGACATGAAATCAATGTCATAAGGCACGTAGCAGCATGATGAGTGGATTTAGGTACGACGACTCTAAGTGAAATAAGTCACACAGAAAAAGACACTTATCGTAAGCTATCACTTATAGAGGGAATGTAAAAACCGCTACACTTGAACTGAATTACAAAAGAGAACAGAGTCACAGGTTTAGAAAACACACTATGGCTGCTTAATGGGAAAGGTGAGGTGGGGTGATGCATAAAACAAGGGTTTCTAATTAGCACAGATACCGTTCCATACACACAATATGTAATAGCAAGACCTACTCCTTGCTCAGTGAACTGGACTCAACACCCCCTATTCACCGCACAAGTATATATCTGACTAGTAAGAATCTTAAAACGTATGTATTCATATTTCTCTGGAAGTGTGTCAAGTGGGTGTAAAGCCGCATAAACACAGCCGTGAAAAGCAGCTAAACCCCATTATAAAAATAAATTACTTGTAAAAACCCGTAAAACAAAGACAGTGAAAGAGAGAGAAGTTCTTACACAATTCGTTCATAGGCTGTGATGCAAACTGGATTGACCAATTCTAGACCAACAGGTGGATGAGACCTAAGGGTGGACACTCTTGGGGCTGACAGGTTTGGTGAGGTTGGGTGAGCAAACGCAGACCCTTTAAAGTAATACTGCGTGGTACCAATCCCATGGGTCCCAAATCTCCAGGTTCAAGGGCATCTTCCTGCATCGAAAACATGCATGAGAAACCCAGAAGATGGTACACCGTGTGATCGGGAATGGTTTCTAAAACGCACCTCATTTCTCACCTCCTTGTGCTCGGGTTCGCCATTCCAGCTACTTTACTAGCAATCACCATTCTTGGAGAAACAGCACCTTTAACCTCCTGTTCTGTACAGGTTGCAATTTGTCCTGAGGATGAACGGGAAGAGGAGCAACCAATGAGAGACTAGATCTAGGTGTTGGGACAGGCACAGGTCACTCTATTTTCCCATCAGGAAGAATAATTAACCACAGGCTCAGCCTGCCGCCCGGAACCAGAATAGGGCCTGAGGCAATCCCGCGCTTTTGCGGCCAGCTCCCAAAAAAGCGAGTTGAAAAATGGAGCTCAGGGCCACTGCAATTCACAAACCCGCAAAGTTATAAATGATAACTCTCATCCACAGATATATTGAGGGAAGGCAACGAAGAGGATTTGAAAGCAAGGCAGTATTGCAGGAAACAGATTTCAGGAGGTAGATTCGAATCGCCTTTAAAGCTCAAGAAAAGGGGCAAAACGTCGACAATGATGCCCTTTGCCAAAAAGGGCGTATGCGTTTCTTCCTGAATATATTTAGGAAAAAACGCATACGCACTTTTTGGCCAACCAAGCAACCTGGAAAGGCAAATCAGCGCTACAAAGAAGTCTCGCTTCCCATCGGTCAAAAGGGCCATGCTGAAAAAAGTGTCAAAACCACAAATGCAGGACAGGCCATGGAGAAATGGAAGCCTTGCTACGCTGATGGGCGGGATGTAAATTGCCAACAGCCACTCTGGAGAAGTGTACGGTGTGTCCTGAAACATCGAAAAAACACAGCTTAGGGTGCATAGGACACTTCCACTCATGGGCGTATAAATTGGGAAAACTAAAAATCAGCAAGACACAGGCACCCCAAAGTTTAGGGCTGCTCTGTTGACAAGAACCTCCACTTCATGACACCTTAAATATCCCAGGAAAGAGAAAAATGGATAAAGAAGTTGTGGTTCTTATGTACAATGGAATATCACTCTGCCATGAAATCAATGTCATAAGGCCAGTAGACGCAAGATGGGTGGACTTAGGTACGACGATTCTAAGGGAAATAAGTCACACAGAAAAAGACACTTATCAAAAGCTATCACTTATAGAGGGAATGTAAAAACCGCTACACTTGAATTGAATTACAAATCAGAACAGAGTCACATATTTAAAACACACTATGGCTCCTTAACGGGAAAGGTGACGTGGGGTGATGCATAAAACAACGGTTTCAAATTCGCTCAGATACCGTTCCATACACCCAATATGTAATAGAGAAGGCCTACTCCTTGCTCAGTGAACTGGACTCAACACCCCCTATTCACCGCACAAGAATATATGTGACTAGTAGGAATCGTAAAACCTATGTATTGATATATCTCTGAAAGTGAGCCAAGTGGGTGTAAAGCCGCATAAACACAGCCGTGAAAAGCAGCTAAACCCCATTATAAAAATAAATTACTTTTAAAAACCCGTAAAACAAAGACAGTGAAAGAGAGAGAAATTCTTACAAAATTCGTTCAGGGGCTGTGATGCAAGCTGGATTGACCATATCTAGACCCACACCTGGATGAGACATAAGGGTGGACACTCTTGGGGCTGAGAGGTTGGGTGAGGTTGGGTGAGCAAACTCAGACCCTTTAAAGTAATACTGCGTGGTACCCATCCCATGGGTCCCAAATCTCCAGTTTCAAGGGCATCTTCCTACATCGAAAACAAGCATGAGAAACCCAGAAGATGGTACACCGTGTGATTTTGAAAGGTTTCTAAAACGCACCCCATTTCTCATCTCCTTGTGCTAGGGTTCGCCTTTCCAGCTACTTTACTAGCAATCTCCCTATTTGGAGAATCAGCACCTTTAAGCTCCTGTTCTCTACAGGTTGCAATTTGTCCTGAGGATGAACGGGAAGAGGGGCAACCAATGAGAGACTAGATCTAGGTGTTGGGACAGGCACAGGTCACTCTATTTTCCCATCAGGAAGAAGAATTAACCACAGGCTCAGCCTGCCGCCAGGAACCAGAATAGGGCCTGAGGCAATCCCGCGCTTTTGTGGCCAGCTCCCAAAAAAGCGAGTTGAAAAATGGAGTTCAGGGACACTGCAATTCACAAACCCGCAGAGTAATAAATGATAACTCTCGTCCACAAATATATTGAGGGAAGGCAACGAAGAGGATTTGAAAGCAAGGCAGAATTGCAGGAAACAGATTTCAGGAAGTAGATTCGAATCGCCTTTAAAGCTCAAGAAAAGGGGCAAAACGTCGACAATGATGCCCTTGGCCAACAAGGGCGTATGCTTTTTTTCCTGAATATATTCAGGAAAAAACACATACGCCCTTTTTGGCCAACCAAGCAACCTGGAAAGGCAAATCAGTGCTACAAAGAAGTCTCGCTTCCCATCGGTCAAAAGGGCCATGCTGAAAAAAGTGTCAAAACCACAAATGCAGGACAGGCCATGGAGAAATGGGAGCCTTGCTACGCTGATGGGCTGGATGTAAATTGCCAACAGCCACTCTGGAGAAGTGTACGGTGTGGCCTGAAGCATCGAAAAAACACAGTTTATGGAGCATAGGGAACTTCCACTCAAGGGCGTATAAATTGGGAAAACTAAAAATCAGCAAGACTCAGGCACCCCAAAATTTAGGGCTGCTCTGTTTACAAGAACCTCCACTTCATGACACCTTAAATATCCCAGGAAAGAGAAAAATGGATAAAGAAGTTGTGGTCCTTATGTACAATGGAATATCACTCAGCCATGAAATCAATGTCATAAGGCTAGTAGCAGCATGATGAGTGGATTTAGGTACGACGACTCTAAGTGAAATAAGTCACACAGAAAAAGACACTTATCGTAAGCTATCACTTATAGAGGGAATATAAAAACCGCTACACTTGAACTGAATTACAAAACAGAACAGAGTCACACGTTTAGAAAACACACTATGGCTGCTTAACGGGAAAGGTGAGGTGGGGTGATGCATAAAACAAGGGTTTCCAATTCGCTCAGATACCGTTCCATACACCCAATATGTAATAGACAAGACCTACTCCTTGCTCAGTGAACTGGACTCAACACCCCCTATTCACCGCACAAGAATATATGTGACTAGTAAGAATCTTAAAACCTATGTATTGATATCTGTCTGGAAGTGAGTCAAGTGGGTGTAAAGCCGCATAAACACAGCCGTGAAAAGCACCTAAACCCCATTATAAAAATAAATTACTTTTAAAAACCCGTAAAATAAAGACAGTGAAAGAGAGAGAAATTCTTACACAATTCGTTCAGGGGCTGTGATGCAACCTGGATTGAACATATCAAGACCGACAGTTGGATGAGATCTAAGGGTGGACACTCTTGGGGCTGAAAGGTTTGGTGAGTTTGGGTGAGGAAACAGAGACCGTTTAAATTAATACTGCGTGGTACCCATCCCATGGATCCCAAATCTCCAGTTTTAAGGGCATCTTCATGCATCGAAAACATGCATGAGAATCCCAGAAGATGGTACACCGTGTGATCGGGAAAGGTTTCTAAAACGCAGCTCATTTCTCATCTCCTTGTGCTCGGTTTCGCCATTCCAGCTACTTTACTAGCAATCTCCCTTCTTGGAGAATCAGCACCTTTAACCTCCTGTTCTGTACAGGTTGCAATTTGTCCTGAGGATGAAAGGGAAGAGGGGCAACCAATGAGAGACTAGATGTAGGTGTTGGGACAGGCACAGGTCACTCTATTTTCCCATCAGGAAGAAGAATTAACCACAGGCTCAGCCTGCCGCCGGGAAGCAGAATAGTGCCTGAGGCAATCCCGCGCATCTGCGGCCACCTCCCAAAAAAGCCAGTTGAAAAATGGAGCACATGGGCACTGAAATTCACAAACCTGCAGAGTTATAAATGAAAACTCTCGTCCACAAATATATTGAGGGAAGGCAACGAAGAGTATTTGAAAGCAAGGCAGAATTGCAGGAAACAGGTTTCAGGAGGTAGATTCGAATCGGCTTTAAAGCACATGAAAAGGGGCAAAACGTCGACAATGATGCCCTTGGCCAAAGAGGGCGTATGCGTTTTTTCCTGAATATATTCAGGAAAAAACGCATACGCCCTCTTTGGCCAACCAAGCAAGCTGGAAAGGCAAATCAGCGCTACAATGAAGTCTCGCTTCCCATCGGTCAAAAGGGACATGCTGCAAAAAGTGTAAAAACCAGAAATGCAGGACAGGCCATGGAGAAATGGCAGCCTTGCTACGCTGATGGGCGGGATGTAAATTGCCAACAGCCACGCTGGAGAAGTGTAAGGTGTGTCCTGAAACATCGAAAAAACACAGCTTAGGGAGCATAGGGCACGTCCACTCATGGGCGTATAAATTGGGAAAACTAAAAATCAGCAAGACACAGGCACCCCAAAGTTTAGGGCTGCTCTGTTGACAAGAACCTCCACTTCATGACACCTTAAATATCCCAGGAAGGAGAAAAATGGATAAAGAAGTTGTGGTCCTTATGTACAATGGAATATCACTCAGCCATGAAATCAATGTCATAAGGCTAGTAGCAGCATGATGAGTGGATTTAGGTATGACGACTCTAAGTGAAATAAGTCACACAGAAAAAGACACTTATCGTAAGCTATCACTTATAGAGGGAATGTAAAAACCGCTACACTTGAACTGAATTACAAATCAGAACAGAGTCACACGTTTAGAAAGCACACTATGACTGCTTAACGGGAAAGGTGAGGTGGGGTGATGCATAAAACAAGGGTTTTAAATTAGCTCAGATACCATTCCATACACCCAATATGTAATAGACAAGACCTACTCCTTGCTCAGTGAACTGGACTCAACACCCCCTATTCACCGCACAAGAATATATCTGACTAGTGAGAATCTTATAACCTATGTACTGATATCTCTCTGGAAGTGAGTCAAGTGGGTGTAAGCCGCATAAACACAGCCGTGAAAAGCAGCTAAACCCCATTATAAAAATAAATTACTTGTAAAAACCCGTAAAACAAAGACAGTGAAAGAGAGAGAAATTCTTACACAATTCGTTCAGGGGCTGTGATGCAACCTGGATTGAACATATCTAGACCCACAGTTGGATGAGATCTAAGGGTGGACACTCTTGGGGCTGAAAGGTTTGGTGAGTTTGGGTGAGGAAACACAGACCCTTTAAATTAATACTGCGTGGTACCCATCCCATGGGTCCCAAATCTCCAGTTTTAAGGGCATCTTCATGCATCGAAAACATGCATGAGAATCCCAGAAGATGGTACACAGTGTGATCGGGAAAGGTTTCTAAAACGCACCTCATTTCTCATCTCCTTGTGCTCGGGTTCGCCATTCCAGCTACTTTACTAGCAATCTCCCTTCTTGGAGAATCAGCACCTTTCACCTCCTGTTCTGTACAGGTTGCAATTTGTCCTGAGGATGAACGGGAAGAGGGGCAACCAATGAGAGACTAGATGTAGGTGTTGGGACAGGCACAGGTCACTCTATTTTCCCATCAGGAAGAAGAATTAACCACAGGCTCAGCCTGCCGCCGGGAAGCAGAATAGTGCCTGAGGCAATCCCGCGCTTCTGCGGCCACCTCCCAAAAAAGCCAGTTGAAAAATGGAGCACATGGGCACTGAAATTCACAAACCTGCAGAGTTATAAATGGTAACTCTCGTCCACAAATATATTGAGGGAAGGCAACGAAGAGTACTTGAAAGCAAGGCAGAATTGCAGGAAACAGGTTTCAGGAGGTAGATTCGAATCGGCTTTAAAGCACATGAAAAGCGGCAAAACGTCGACAATGATGCCCTTGGCCAAAGAGGGCGTATGCGTTTTTTCCTGAATATATTCAGGAAAAAACGCATACGCCCTCTTTGGCCAACCAAGCAACCTGGAAAGGCAAATCAGCGCTACAAAGAAGTCTCGCTTCCCATCGGTCAAAAGGGTCATGCTGCAAAAAGTGTCAAAACCAGAAATGCAGAACAGGCCAAGGAGAAATGGCAGCCTTGCTACGCTGATGGGCGGGATGTAAATTGCCAGCAGCCACTCTGGAGAAGTGTACGGTGTGTCCTGAAACATCGAAAAAACACAGCTTAGGGAGCATAGGGCACGTCCACTCATGGGCGTATAAATTGGGAAAAAGAAAAATCAGCAAGACACAGGCACCCCAAAGTTTAGGGCTGCTCTGTTGACAAGAACCTCCACTTCATGACACCTTAAATATCCCAGGAAAGAGAAAAATGGATAAAGTAGTTGTGGTCCTTATGTACAATGGAATATCACTCAGACATGAAATCAATGTCATAAGGCTAGGAGAAGCAAGATGAGTGGATTTAGGTACGACGACTCCAAGTGAAATAAATCACACAGAAAAAGACACTTATCATAAGGTATCACTTATAGAGGGAATGTAAAAACCGCTACACTTGAACTGAATTACAAAACAGAACAGAGTCACACGTTTAGAAAACACACTATGGCTGCTTAACGGGAAAGGTGAGGTGGGGTGATGCATAAAACATGGGTTTCAAATTCGCTCAGATACCGTTCCATACACCCAATATGTAATAGACAAGACCTACTCCTTGCTCAGTGAACTGGACACAACACCCCCTATACACCGCACAAGAATATACGTGACTAGTAAGAATCTTAAAACCTATGTATTGATACGTGTCTGGAAGTGAGTCAAGTGGGTGTAAAGCCGCATAAACACAGCCGTGAAAAGCAGCTAAACCCCATTATAAAAATAAATTACTTTTAAAAACCCGTAAAACAAAGACAGTGGAAGAGAGACAAATTCTTACAAAATTCATTCAGGGGCTGTGATGCAACCTGGATTGACCATATCTAGAACCACAGCTGGATGAGACATAAGGGTGGATACTCTTGGGGCTGAGAGGTTTGGTGAGGTTGGGTGAGCAAACGCAGACCCGTTAAAGTAATACTGCGTGGTACCCATCCCATGGGTCCCAAATCTCCAGGTTCAAGGGCATCTTCCTACATCGAAAACATGCATGAGAAACCCAGAAGATGGTACACCGTGTGATTTTGAAAGGTTTCTAAAATGCACCACATTTCTCATTTTCCTTGTGCTGGGGTTCGCCTTTCCAGCTACTTTACTAGCAATCTCCCTACTTGGAGAATCAGCACCTTTAAGCTCCTGTTCCCTACAGGTTGCAATTTGTCCTGAGGATGAACGGGAAGACGGGCAACCAATGAGAGACTAGATCTAGGTGTTGGGACAGGCACAGGTCACTCTATTTTCCCATCAGGAAGAAGAATTAAACACAGGTTCAGCCTGCCGCTGGGAACCAGAATAGGGCCTGAGGCAATCCCGTGCTTTTGCGGCCAGCTCCCAAAAAAGACAGTTGAAAAATGGATCTCAGGGGCACTGCAATCCACAAACCTGCTGAGTTATAAATGATAACTCTCGTCCACAAATATATTGAGGGAAGGCAACGAAGATGATTTGAAAGCAAGGCAGAATTGCAGGAAACAGGTTTCAGGAGGTAGATTCGAATCGCCTTTAAAGCACATGAAAGGTGGCAAAACGTCGACAATGATGACCTTGGCCAAAAAGGGCGTATGCATTGTTTCCTGAATATATTCAGGAAAAAACGCATACGCCCTTTTTGCCCAACCAAGCAACCTGGAAAGGCAAATCAGCGCTACCAAGAATTCTCGCTTCCCATCGGTCAAAAGGGACATGCTGCAAAAATTTTCAAAACCAGAAATGCAGGACAGGCCATGGAGAAATGGCAGCCTTGCTACGCTGATGGGCGGGATGTAAATTGCCAACAGCCACTCTGGAGAAGTGTACGGTGTGTCCTGAAACATCGAAAAAACACAGCTTAGGGAGCATACGGCACGTCCACTCATGGGCGTATAAATTGGGAAAACTAAAAATCAGCAAGACACAGGCACCCCAATGTTTAGGGCTGCTCTGTTGACAAGAACCTCCACTTCATGACACCTTAAATATCCCAGGAAAGAGAAAAATGGATAAAGAAGTTGTGGTCCTTATGTACAATGGAATATCACTCAGATATGAAATCAATGTCATAAGGCTAGTAGAAGCAAGATGAGTGTATTTAGGAACGACGATTCTAAGTGAAATAAGTCACACAGAAAAAGACACTTATCATAAGCTATCACTTATAGAGGGAATGTAAAAACCGCTACACTTGAACTGAATTACAAAACAGAACAGAGTCACACATTTAGAAAACACACTATGGCTGCTTAACGAGAAAGGTGAGTTGGGGTGATGCATAAAAAAAGGGTTTCAAATTCACTCAGATACCGTTCCATACACCCAATATGTAATAGACAAGACCAACTCCTTGCTCAGTGAACTGGACTCAACACCCCCTATTCACCTCACAATAATATGTCTGACTAGTAAGAATCATAAAACCTATGTATTGATATCTCTCTGGAAGTGAGTCAAGTGGGTGTAAAGCCGCATAAACAGAGCCGTGAAAAGCAGCTAAACCCCATTATAAAAATAAATTACTTTTAAAAACCCGTAAAACAAAGACAATGAAAGAAAGAGAAATTCTTACAAAATTCGTTCAGGGGCTCTGATGCAACCTGGATTGACCATATCTAGACCCACACCTGGATGAGACATAAGGGTGGACACTCTTGGGCCTGAGAGGTTGGGTGAGGTTGGGTGAGCAAACTCAGACCCTTTAAAGTAATACTGCGTGGTACCCATCCCATGGGTCCCAAATCTCCAGGTTCAAGGGCATCTTCCTACATCGAAAACATGCATGAGAAACCCAGAAGATGGTACACCGTGTGATTTTGAAAGGTTTCTAAAACGCACCCCATTTCTCATCTCCTTGTGCTAGGGTTCGCCTTTCCAGCTACTTTACTAGCAATCTCCCTACTTGGAGAATCAACACCTTTCAGCTCCTGTTCCCTACAGGTTGCAATTTGTCCTGAGGATGAACGGGAAGAGGGGCAACCAATGAGAGACTAGATCTAGGTGTTGGGACAGGCACAGGTCACTCTATTTTCCCATCAGGAAGGAGAATTAACCACAGGCTCAGCCTGCCACCTGGAATCAGAATACGGCCTGAGGCAATCCCACGCTTTTGCGGCTAGCTCCCAAAAAAGCGAGTTGAAAAATGGAGCTCACGGGAACTGCAATTCACAAACCTGCAGAGTAATAAATGATAACTCTCGTCCACAAATATATTGAGGGAAGGCAACGAAGAGGATTTGAAAGCAAGGCAGAATTGCAGGAAACAGATTTCAGGAGGTACATTCGAATCGCCTTTAAAGCTCAAGAAAAGGGGCAAAACGTCCACAATGATGCCCTTGGCCAAAAAGGGCGTATGCTTTTTTTCCTGAATATATTCAGGAAAAAACACATACGCCATTTTTGGCCAACCAAGCAACCTGGAAAGGCAAATCAGTGCTACAAAGAAGTCTCGCTTCCCATCGGTCAAAAGGGCCATGCTGAAAAAAGTGTCAAAACCACAAATTCAGGACAGGCCATGGAGAAATGGGAGCCTTGCTACGCTGATGGGCGGGATGTAAATTGCCAACAGCCACTCTGGAGAAGTGTACGGTGTGTCCTGAAACATCGAAAAAACACAGCTTAGGGAGCATAGGGCACTTCTACTCATGGGCGTATAAATTGGGAAAACTAAAAATCAGCAAGACTCAGGCACCCCAAAGTTTAGGGCTGCTCTGTTGACAAGAACCTCCACTTCATGACACCTTAAATATCCCAGGAAAGAGAAAAATGGATAAAGAAGTTGTGGTCCTTATGTACAATGGAATATCACTCAGACATGAAATCAATGTCATAAGGCTAGTAGCAGCATGATGAGTGGATTTAGGTACGACGACTCTAAGTGAAATAAGTCACACAGAAAAAGACACTTATCGTAAGCTATCACTTATAGAGGGAATGTAAAAACCGCTACACTTGAAATGAATTACAAATCAGAACAGAGTCACACGTTTAGAAAACACACTATGACTGCTTAACGGGAAAGGTGAGGTGGGGTGATGCATAAAACAAGGGTTTTAAATTAGCTCAGATAACATTCCATACACCCAATATGTAATAGACAAGACCTACTCCTTGCTCAGTGAACTGGACTCAACACCCCCTATTCACCGCACAAGAATATATCTGACTAGTGAGAATCTTATAACCTATGTATTGATATCTCTCTGGAAGTGAGTCAAGTGGGTGTAAGCCGCATAAACACAGCCGTGAAAAGCAGCTAAACCCCATTATACAAATAAATTACTTGTAAAAACCCGTAAAACAAAGACAGTGAAAGAGAGAGAAATTCTTACACAATTCGTTCAGGGGCTGTGATGCAACCTGGATTGAACATATCAAGACCCACAGTTGGATGAGATCTAAGGGTGGACACTCTTGGGGCTGAAAGGTTTGGTGAGTTTGGGTGAGGAAACAGAGACCGTTTAAATTAATACTGCGTGGTACCCATCCCATGCGTCCCAAATCTCCAGTTTTAAGGGCATCTTCATGCATCGAAAACATGCATGAGAATCCCAGAAGATGGTACACCGTGTGATCGGGAAAGGTTTCTAAAACGCAGCTCATTTCTCATCTCCTTGTGCTCGGTTTCGCCATTCCAGCTACTTTACTAGCAATCTCCCTTCTTGGAGAATCAGCACCTTTAACCTCCTGTTCTGTACAGGTTGCAATTTGTCCTGAGGATGAACGGGAAGAGGGGCAACCAATGAGAGACTAGATGTAGGTGTTGGGACAGGCACAGGTCACTCTATTTTCCCATCAGGAAGAAGAATTAACCACAGGCTCAGCCTGCCGCCGGGAAGCAGAATAGTGCCTGAGGCAATCCCGCGCATCTGCGGCCACCTCCCAAAAAAGCCAGTTGAAAAATGGAGCACATGGGCACTGAAATTCACAAACCTGCAGAGTTATAAATGATAACTCTCGTCCACAAATATATTGAGGGAAGGCAACGAAGAGTATTTGAAAGCAAGGCAGAATTGCAGGAAACAGGTTTCAGGAGGTAGATTCGAATCGGCTTTAAAGCACATGAAAAGCGGCAAAACGTCGACAATGATGCCCTTGGCCAAAAAGGGCGTATGCGTTTTTTCCTGAATATATTCAGGAAAAAACGCATACGCCCTCTTTGGCCAACCAAGCAAGCTGGAAAGGCAAATCAGCGCTACAATGAAGTCTCGCTTCCCATCGGTCAAAAGGGACATGCTGCAAAAAGTGTAAAAACCAGAAATGCAGGACAGGCCATGGAGAAATGGCAGCCTTGCTACGCTGATGGGCGGGATGTAAATTGCCAACAGCCACGCTGGAGAAGTGTACGGTGTGTCCTGAAACATCGAAAAAACACAGCTTAGGGAGCATAGGGCACGTCCACTCATGGGCGTATAAATTGGGAAAACTAAAAATCAGCAAGACACAGGCACCCCAAAGTTTAGGGCTGCTCTGTTGACAAGAACCTCCACTTCATGACACCTTAAATATCCCAGGAAAGAGAAAAATGGATAAAGAAGTTGTGGTCCTTATGTACAATGGAATATCACTCAGCCATGAAATCAATGTCATAAGGCTAGTAGTAGCATGATGAGTGGATTTAGGTATGACGACTCTAAGTGAAATAAGTCACACAGAAAAAGACACTTATCGTAAGCTATCACTTATAGAGGGAAAGTAAAAACCGCTACACTTGAACTGAATTACAAATCAGAACAGAGTCACACGTTTAGAAAGCACACTATGACTGCTTAACGGGAAAGGTGAGGTGGGGTGATGCATAAAACAAGGGTTTTAAATTAGCTCAGATACCATTCCATACAACCAATATGTAATAGACAAGACCTACTCCTTGCTCAGTGAACTGGACTCAACACCCCCTATTCACCGCACAAGAATATATCTGACTAGTGAGAATCTTATAACCTATGTACTGATATCTCTCTGGAAGTGAGTCAAGTGGGTGTAAGCCGCATAAACACAGCCGTGAAAAGCAGCTAAACCCCATTATAAAAATAAATTACTTGTAAAAACCGGTAAAACAAAGACAGTGAAAGAGAGAGAAATTCTTACACAATTCGTTCAGGGGCTGTGATGCAACCTGGATTGAACATATCTAGACCCACAGTTGGATGAGATCTAAGGGTGGACACTCTTGGGGCTGAAAGGTTTGGTGAGTTTGGGTGAGGAAACACAGACCCTTTAAATTAATACTGCGTGGTACCCATCCCATGGGTCCCAAATCTCCAGTTTTAAGGGCATCTTCATGCATCGAAAACATGCATGAGAATCCCAGAAGATGGTACACAGTGTGATCGGGAAAGGTTTCTAAAACGCAGCTCATTTCTCATCTCCTTGTGCTCGGTTTCGCCATTCCAGCTACTTTACTAGCAATCTCCCTTCTTGGAGAATCAGCACCTTTAACCTCCTGTTCTGTACAGGTTGCAATTTGTCCTGAGGATGAACGGGAAGAGGGGCAACCAATGAGAGACTAGATGTAGGTGTTGGGACAGGCACAGGTCACTCTATTTTCCCATCAGGAAGAAGAATTAACCACAGGCTCAGCCTGCAGCCGGGAAGCAGAATAGTGCCTGAGGCAATCCCGCGCTTCTGCGGCCACCTCCCAAAAAAGCCAGTTGAAAAATGGAGCACATGGGCACTGAAATTCACAAACCTGCAGAGTTATAAATGGTAACTCTCGTCCACAAATATATTGAGGGAAGGCAACGAAGAGTATTTGAAAGCAAGGCAGAATTGCAGGAAACAGGTTTCAGGAGGTAGATTCGAATCGGCTTTAAAGCACATGAAAAGCAGCAAAACGTCGACAATGATGCCCTTGGCCAAAAAGGGCGTATGCGTTTTTTCCTGAATATATTCAGGAAAAAACGCATACGCCCTTTTTGGCCAACCAAGCAACCTGGAAAGGCAAATCAGCGCTACAAAGAAGTCTCGCTTCCCATCGGTCAAAAGGGTCATGCTGCAAAAAGTGTCAAAACCAGAAATGCAGAACAGGCCAAGGAGAAATGGCAGCCTTGCTACGCTGATGGGCGGGATGTAAATTGCCAGCAGCCACTCTGGAGAAGTGTACGGTGTGTCCTGAAATATCGAAAAAACACAGCTTAGGGAGCATAGGGCACGTCCACTCATGGGCGTATAAATTGGGAAAAAGAAAAATCAGCAAGACACAGGCACCCCAAAGTTTAGGGCTGCTCTGTTGACAAGAACCTCCACTTCATGACACCTTAAATATCCCAGGAAAGAGAAAAATGGATAAAGAAGTTGTGGTCCTTATGTACAATGGAATATCACTCAGACATGAAATCAATGTCATAAGGCTAGGAGAAGCAAGATGAGTGGATTTAGGTACGACGACTCCAAGTGAAATAAGTCACACAGAAAAAGACACTTATCATAAGGTATCACTTATAGAGGGAATGTAAAAACCGCTACACTTGAACTGAATTACAAAACAGAACAGAGTCACACGTTTAGAAAACACACTATGGCTGCTTAACGGGAAAGGTGAGGTGGGGTGATGCATAAAACATGGGTTTCAAATTCGCTCAGATACCATTCCATACACCCAATATGTAATAGACAAGACCTACTCCTTGCTCAGTGAACTGGACACAACACCCCCTATACACCGCACAAGAATATACGTGACTAGTAAGAATCTTAAAACCTATGTATTGATACGTGTCTGGAAGTGAGTCAAGTGGGTGTAAAGCCGCATAAACACAGCCGTGAAAAGCAGCTAAACCCCATTATAAAAATAAATTACTTTTAAAAACCCGTAAAACAAAGACAGTGAAAGAGAGACAAATTCTTACAAAATTCGTTCAGGGGCTGTGATGCAACCTGGATTGACCATATCTAGACCCACAGCTGGATGAGACATAAGGGTGGATACTCTTGGGGCTGAGAGGTTTGGTGAGGTTGGGTGAGCAAACGCAGACCAGTTAAAGTAATACTGCGTGGTACCCATCCCATGGGTCCCAAATCTCCAGGTTCAAGGGCATCTTCCTACATCGAAAACATGCATGAGAAACCCAGAAGATGGTACACCGTGTGATTTTGAAAGGTTTCTAAAATGCACCACATTTCTCATTTTCCTTGTGCTGGGGTTCGCCTTTCCAGCTACTTTACTAGCAATCTCCCTACTTGGAGAATCAGCACCTTTAAGCTCCTGTTCCCTACAGGTTGCAATTTGTCCTGAGGATGAACGGGAAGACGGGCAACCAATGAGAGACTAGATCTAGGTGTTGGGACAGGCACAGGTCACTCTATTTTCCCATCAGGAAGAAGAATTAAACACAGGTTCAGCCTGCCGCTGGGAACCAGAATAGGGCCTGAGGCAATCCCGTGATTTTGCGGCCAGCTCCCAAAAAAGACAGTTGAAAAATGGAGCTCAGGGGCACTGCAATCCACAAACCTGCTGAGTTATAAATGATAACTCTCGTCCACAAATATATTGAGGGAAGGCAACGAAGATGATTTGAAAGCAAGGCAGAATTGCAGGAAACAGGTTTCAGGAGGTAGATTCGAATCGCCTTTAAAGCACATGAAAGGTGGCAAAACGTCGACAATGATGACCTTGGCCAAAAAGGGCGTATGCATTGTTTCCTGAATATATTCAGGAAAAAACGCATACGCCCTTTTTGGCCAACCAAGCAACCTGGAAAGGCAAATCAGCGCTACCAAGAATTCTCGCTTCCCATCGGTCAAAAGGGACATGCTGCAAAAATTTTCAAAACCAGAAATGCAGGACAGGCCATGGAGAAATGGCAGCCTTGCTACGCTGATGGGCGGGATGTAAATTGCCAACAGCCACTCTGGAGAAGTGTACGGTGTGTCCTGAAACATCGAAAAAACACAGCTTAGGGAGCATACGGCACGTCCACTCATGGGCGTATAAATTGGGAAAACTAAAAATCAGCAAGACACAGGCACCCCAATGTTTAGGGCTGCTCTGTTGACAAGAACCTCCACTTCATGACACCTTAAATATTCCAGGAAAGAGAAAAATGGATAAAGAAGTTGTGGTCCTTATGTACAATGGAATATCACTCAGACATGAAATCAATGTCATAAGGCTAGGAGAAGCAAGATGAGTGGATTTAGGTACGACGATTCCAAGTGAAATAAGTCACACAGAAAAAGACACTTATCATAAGGTATCACTTATAGAGGGAATGTAAAAACCGCTACACTTGAACTGAATTACAAAACAGAACAGAGTCACACGTTTAGAAAACACACTGTGGCTGCTTAACGGGAAAGGTGAGGTGGGGTGATGCATAAAACAAGGGTTTCAAATTCGCTCAGATACCGTTCCATACACCCAATATGTAATAGACAAGACCTACTCCTTGCTCAGTGAACTGGACACAACACCCCCTATTCACCGCACAAGAATATACGTGACTAGTAAGAATCTTAAAACCTATGTATTGATACATGTCTGGAAGTGAGTCAAGTGGGTGTAAAGCCGCATAAACACAGCCGTGAAAAGCAGCTAAACCCCATTATAAAAATAAATTACTTTTAAAAACCCGTAAAACAAAGACAGTGAAAGAGAGAGAAATTCTTACAAAATTCGTTCAGGGGCTGTGATGCAACCTGGATTGACCATATCTAGACCCACAGCTGGATGAGACATAAGGGTGGATACTCTTGGGGCTGAGAGGTTTGGTGAGGTTGGGTGAGCAAACGCAGACCCTTTAAAGTAATACTGCGTGGTACCCATCCCATGGGTCCCAAATCTCCAGGTTCAAGGGCATCTTCCTACATCGAAAACATGCATGAGAAACCCAGAAGATGGTACACCGTGTGATTTTGAAAGGTTTCTAAAATGCACCACATTTCTCATCTCCTTGTGCTGGGGTTCGTCTTTCCAGCTACTTTACTAGAAATCTCCCTACTTGGAGAATCAGCACCTTTAACCTCCTGTTCCCTACAGGTTGCAATTTGTCCTGAGGATGAAAGGAAGAGGGGCAACCAATGAGAGACTAGATCTAGGTGTTGGGACAGGCACAGGTCACTCTATTTTCCCATCAGGAAGAAGAATTAACCACAGGCTCAGCCTGCCCCCCGGAACCTGAATAGGGCCTGAGGCAATCCCGTGCTTTTGCGGCCAGCTCCCAAAAAAGACAGTTGAAAAATGGAGCTCAGGGACACTGCAATTCACAAACCCGCAGAGTTATAAAAGATAACTCTCGTCCACAAATATATTGAGGGAAGGCAACGAAGAGGATTTGAAAGCAAGGCAGAATTGCAGGAAACATGTTTCAGGAGGTAGATTCCAATCGCCTTTAAAGCACATGAAAAGTGGCAAAACGTCGACAGTGATGCCCTTGGCCAAATAAGGGCGTATGCGTTTTTTCCTGAATATATTCAGGATAAAACGCATACGCCCTTTTTGGCCAACCAAGCAACCTGGAAAGGCAAATCAGCGCTACAAAGAAGTCTCGCTTCCCATCGGTCAAAAGGGCCATGCTGCAAAAAGTGTCAAAACCAGAAATGCAGGACAGGCCATGGAGAAATGGCAGCCTTGCTACGCTGATGGGCGGGATGTAAATTGCCAACAGCCACTCTGGAGAAGTGTACGGTGAGTCCTGAAACATCGAAAAAACAGCTTAGGGAGCATAGGGCACGTGCACTCATGGGCGTATAAATTGGGAAAACTAAAAATCAGCAAGACACAGGCACCCCAATGTTTAGGGCTGCTATGTTGACAAGAACCTCCACTTCATGACACCTTAAATATCCCAGGAAAGAGAAAAATGGATAAAGAAGTTGTGGTCCTTATGTACAAAGGAATATCACTCAGACATGAAATCAATGTCATAAGGCTAGTAGAAGCAAGATGAGTGGATTTAGGTATGACGATTCTAAGTGAAATAAATCACACAGAAAAGACACTTATCGTAAGCTATCACTTATAGAGGGAATGTAAAAACCGCAACCCTTGAACTGAATTACAAAAGAGAACAGAGTCACACGTTTAGAAAACACACTATGGCTGCTTAACGGGAAAGGTGAGGTGGGGTGATGCATAAAACAAGGGTTTCAAATTCGCTCAGATACCGTTCCATACACCCAATATGTAATAGACAAGGCCTACTCCTTGCTCAGTGAAGTGGACTCAACACCCCCTATTGACCGCACAAGAATATATCTGACTAGTAAGAATCGTAAAACCTATGTATTGATATCTCTCTGGAAGTGAGCCAAGTGGGTGTAAAGCCGCATAAACACAGCCGTGAAAAGCAGCTAAACCCCATTATAAAAATAAATTACTTTTAAAAACCCGTAAAACAAAGACAGTGAAAGAGAGAGAAATTCTTACAAAATTCGTTCAGGGGCTGTGATGCAACCTGGATTGACCATATCTCGACCCAAACCTGGATGAGACATAAGGGTGGACACTCTTGGGGCTGAGAGGTTGGGTGAGATTGGGTGAGCAAACTCAGACCCTTTAAAGTAATACTGCATGGTACCCATCCCATGGGTCCCAAATCTCCAGGTTCAAGGGCATCTTGCTACATCGAAAACATGCATGAGAAACCCAGACGATGGTACACCGTGTGATTTTGAAAGGTTTCTAAAACGCACCCCATTTCTCATCTCCTTGTGCTAGGGTTCGCCTTTCCAGCTACTTTACTAGCAATCTCCCTACTTGGAGAATCAGCACCTTTAAGCTCCTGTTCCCTACAGGTTGCAATTTGTCCTGAGGATGAACGGGAAGAGGGGCAACCAATGAGAGACTAGATCTAGGTGCTGGGACAGGCACAGGTCACTCTATTTTCCCATCAGGAAGAAGAATTAACCACAGGTTCAGCCTGCCGCCGGGAACCAGAATAGGGCCTGAGGCAATCCCGTGCTTTTGCGGCCAGCTCCCAAAAAAGCGAGTTGAAAAATGGAGCTCAGGGACACTGCAATTCACAAACCCGCAGAGTTATACATGATAACTCTCGTCCACAAATATATTGAGGGAAGGCAACGAAGAGGATTTGAAAGCAAGGCAGAATTGCAGGAAACAGGTTTCAGGAGGTAGATTCGAATCGCCTTTAAAGCACATGAAAGGTGGCAAAACGTCGACAAAGATGACCTTGGCCAAAAAGTTCGTATGCGTTGTTTCCTGAATATATTCAGGAAACAACGCATACGCCCTTTTTGGCCAACCAAGCAACCTGGAAAGGCAAATCAGCGCTACCAAGAATTCTCGCTTCCCATCGGTCAAAAGGGCCATGCTGCAAAAATTTTCAAAACCAGAAATGCAGGACAGGCCATGGAGAAATGGCAGCCTTGCTACGGTGATGGGAGGGATGTAAATTGCCAACAGCCACTCTGGAGAAGTGTACGGTGTGTCCTGAAACATCGAAAAAACACAGCTTAGGGAGCATAGGGCACGTCCACTCATGGGCGTATAAATTGGGAAAACTAAAAATCAGCAAGACACAGGCACCCCAAAGTTTAGGGCTGCTCTGTTGACAAGAACCTCCACTTCATGACACCTTAAATATCCCAGGAAAGAGAAAAATAGATAATGAAGTTGTGGTCCTTATGTACAATGGAATATCACTCAGACATGAAATCAATGTCATAAGGGTAGTAGAAGCAAGATGAGTGGATTTAGGAACGAAGATTCTAAGTGAAATAAGTCACACAGAAAAAGACACTTATCATAAGCTATCACTTATAGAGGGAATGTAAAAACCGCTACACTTGAACTGAATTACAAAACAGAACAGAGTCACACGTTTAGAAAACACACTATGGCTGCTTAACGGGAAAGGTGAGTTGGGGTGATGCATAAAACAAGGGTTTCAAATTCACTCAGATACCGTTCCATACACCCAATATGTAATAGACAAGACCAACTCCTTGCTCAGTGAACTGGACTCAACACGCTCTATTCACCGCACAATAATATGTCTGACTAGTAAGAATCGTAAAACCTATGTATTGATATCTCTCTGGAAGTGAGTCAAGTGGGTGTAAAGCCGCATAAACACAGCCGTGAAAAGCAGCTAAACCCCATTATAAAAATAAATTACTTTTAAAAACCCGTAAAACAAAGACAGTGAAAGAGAGAGAAATTCTTACAAAATTCGTTCAGGGGCTGTGATGCAACCTGGATTGACCATAACTAGACCCACAGCTGGATGAGACATAAGGGTGGACACACTTGGGGCTGAGAGGTTGGGTGAGGTTGGGTGAGCAAACACCGACCCTTTAAAGTAATACTGCCTTGTACCCATCCCATGGGTCCCAAATCTCCAAGTTCAAGGGCATATTCCTACATCGAAAACATGCATGAGAAACCCAGATGATGGTACACCGTGTGATTTTGAAAGGTTTCTAAAACGCACCTCATTTCTCATCTCCTTGTGTTCGGGTTCGCCATTCCAGCTACTTTACTAGAAATCTCCCTACTTGGAGAATCAGCACCTTTAACCTCCTGTTCCCTACAGGTTGCAATTTGTCCTGAGGATGAACGGGAAGAGGGGCAACCAATGAGAGACTAGATCTAGGTGTTGGGACAGGCACAGGTCACTCTATTTTCCCATCAGGAAGAAGAATTAACCACAGGCTCAGCCTGCCCCCCGGAACCTGAATAGGGCCTGAGGCAATCCCGTGCTTTTGCGGCCAGCTCCCAAAAAAGACAGTTGAAAAATGGAGTTCAGGGGCAATGCCATTCACAAACCCGCAGAGTTATAAATGATAACTCTCGTCCACAAATATATTGAGGGAAGGCAACGAAGAGGATTTGAAAGCAAGGCAGAATTGCAGGAAACATGTTTCAGGAGGTAGATTCGAATCGCCTTTAAAGCACATGAAAAGTGGCAAAACGTCGACAGTGATGCCCTTGGCCAAAAAGGGCGTATGCGTTTTTTCCTGAATATATTCAGGATAAAACGCATAAGCCCTTTTTGGCCAACCAAGCAACCTGGAAAGGCAAATCAGCGCTACAAAGAAGTCTCGCTTCCCATCGGTCAAAAGGGCCATGCTGCAAAAAGTGTCAAAACCAGAAATGCAGGACAGGCCATGGAGAAATGGCAGCCTTGCTACGCTGATGGGCGGGATGTAAATTGCCAACAGCCACTCTGGAGAAGTGTACGGTGAGTCCTGAAACACCGAAAAAACAGATTAGGGAGCATAGGGCACGTGCACTCATGGGCGTATAAATTGGGAAAACTAAAAATCAGCAAGACACAGGCACCCCAATGTTTAGGGCTGCTATGTTGACAAGAACCTCCACTTCATGACACCTTAAATATCCCAGGAAAGAGAAAAATGGATAAAGAAGTTGTGGTCCTTATGTACAAAGGAATATCACTCAGACATGAAATCAATGTCATAAGGCTAGTAGAAGCAAGATGAGTGGATTTAGGTATGACGATTCTAAGTGAAATAAATCACACAGAAAAAGACACTTATCGTAAGCTATCACTTATAGAGGGAATGTAAAAATCGCAACCCTTGAACTGAATTACAAAAGAGAACAGAGTCACACGTTTAGAAAACACACTATGGCTGCTTAACGGGAAAGGTGAGGTGGGGTGATGCATAAAACAAGGGTTTCAAATTCGCTCAGATACCGTTCCATACACCCAATATGTAATAGACAAGGCCTACTCCTTGCTCAGTGAAGTGGACTCAACACCCCCTATTCACCGCACAAGAATATATCTGACTAGTAAGAATCGTAAAACCTATGTATTGATTTCTCTCTGGAAGTGAGCCAAGTGGGTGTAAAGCCGCATAAACACAGCCGTGAAAAGCAGCTAAACCCCATTATAAAAATAAATTACTTTTAAAAACCCGTAAAACAAAGACAGTGAAAGAGAGAGAAATTCTTACAAAATTCGTTCAGGGGCTGTGATGCAACCTGGATTGACCATATCTCGACCCAAACCTGGATGAGACATAAGGGTGGACACTCTTGGGGCTGAGATGTTGGGTGAGGTTGGGTGAGCAAACTCAGACCCTTTAAAGTAATACTGCGTGGTACCCATCCCATGGGTCCCAAATCTCCAGGTTCAAGGGCATCTTGCTACATCGAAAACATGCATGAGAAACCCAGACGATGGTACACCGTGTGATTTTGAAAGGTTTCTAAAACGCACCCCATTTCTCATCTCCTTGTGCTAGGGTTCGCCTTTCCAGCTACTTTACTAGCAATCTCCCTACTTGGAGAATCAGCACCTTTAAGCTCCTGTTCCCTACAGGTTGCAATTTGTCCTGAGGATGAACGGGAAGAGGGGCAACCAATGAGAGACTAGATCTAGGTGCTGGGACAGGCACAGGTCACTCTATTTTCCCATCAGGAAGAAGAATTAACCACAGGTTCAGCCTGCCGCCGGGAACCAGAATAGGGCCTGAGGCAATCCCGTGCTTTTGCGGCCAGCTCCCAAAAAAGCGAGTTGAAAAATGGAGCTCAGGGACACTGCAATTCACAAACCCGCAGAGTTATACATGATAACTCTCGTCCACAAATATATTGAGGGAAGGCAACGAAGAGGATTTGAAAGCAAGGCAGAATTGCAGGAAACAGGTTTCAGGAGGTAGATTCGAATCGCCTTTAAAGCACATGAAAGGTGGCAAAACGTCGACAAAGATGACCTTGGTCAAAAAGGTCGTATGCGTTGTTTCCTGAATATATTCAGGAAAAAACGCATACGCCCTGTTTTGCCAACCAAGCAACCTGGAAAGGCAAATCAGCGCTACCAAGAATTCTCGCTTCCCATCTGTCAAAAGGGCCATGCTGCAAAAATTTTCAAAACCAGAAATGCAGGACAGGCCATGGAGAAATGGCAGCCTTGCTACGCTGATGGGCGGGATGTAAATTGCCAACAGCCACTCTGGAGAAGTGTACGGTGTGTCCTGAAACATCGAAAAAACACAGCTTAGGGAGCATAGGGCACGTCCACTCATGGGCGTATAAATTGGGAAAACTAAAAATCAGCAAGACACAGGCACCCCAAAGTTTAGGGCTGCTCTGTTGACAAGAACCTCCACTTCATGACACCTTAAATATTTCAGGAAAGAGAAAAATAGATAAAGAAGTTGTGGTCCTTATGTACAATGGAATATCACTCAGACATGAAATCAATGTCATAAGGCTAGTAGAAGCAAGATGAGTGGATTTAGGAACGACGATTCTAAGTGAAATAAGTCACACAGAAAAAGACACTTATCATAAGCTATCACTTATAGAGGGAATGTAAAAACCGCTACACTTGAACTGAATTACAAAACAGAACAGAGTCACACGTTTAGAAAACACACTATGGCTGCTTAACGGGAAAGGTGAGTTGGGGTGATGCATAAAACAATGGTTTCAAATTCACTCAGATACCGTTCCATACAACCAATATGTAATAGACAAGACCAACTCCTTGCTCAGTGAACTGGACTCAACACGCTCTATTCACCGCACAATAATATGTCTGAATAGTAAGAATCATAAAACCTATGTATTGATATCTCTCTGGAAGTGAGTCAACTGGGTGTAAAGCCGCATAAACACAGCCGTGAAAAGCAGCTAAACCCCAGTATAAAAATAAATTACTTTTAAAAACCCGTAAAACAAAGACAGTGAAAGAGAGAGAAATTCTTACAAAATTCGTTCATGGGCTGTGATGCAACCTGGATTGACCATATCTAGACCCACAGCTGGATGAGACATAAGGGTGGACACACTTGGGGCTGAGAGGTTGGGTGAGGTTGGGTGAGCAAACACAGACCCTTTAAAGTAATACTGCCTGGTACCCATCCCATGGGTCCCAAATCTCCAAGTTCAAGGGCATATTCCTACATCGAAAACATGCATGAGAAACCCAGAAGATGGTACACCGTGTGATTTTGAAAGGTTTCTAAAACGCACCTCATTTCTCATCTCCTTGTGTTCGGGTTCGCCATTCCAGCTACTTTACTAGAAATCTCCCTACTTGGAGAATCAGCACCTTTAACCTCCTGTTCCCTACAGGTTGCAATTTGTCCTGAGGATGAACGGGAAGAGAAGCAACCAATGAGAGACTAGATCTAGGTGTTGGGACAGGCACAGGTCACTCTATTTTCCCATCAGGAAGAAGAATTAACCACAGGCTCAGCCTGCCCCCCGGAACCTGAATAGGGCCTGAGGCAATCCCGTGCTTTTGCGGCCAGCACCCAAAAAAGACAGTTGAAAAATGGAGTTCAGGGGCACTGCCATTCACAAACCCGCAGAGTTATAAATGATAACTCTCGTCCACAAATATATTGAGGGAAGGCAACGAAGAGGATTTGAAAGCAAGGCAGAATTGCAGGAAACATGTTTCAGGAGGTAGATTCGAATCGCCTTTAAAGCACATGAAAAGTGGCAAAACGTCGACAGTGATGCCCTTGGCCAAAAAGGGCGTATGCGTTTTTTCCTGAATATATTCAGGATAAAACGCATACACCCTTTTTGGCCAACCAAGCAACCTGGAAAGGCAAATCAGCGCTACAAAGAAGTCTCGCTTCCCATCGGTCAAAAGGGCCATGCTGCAAAAAGTGTCAAAACCAGAAATGCAGGACAGGCCATGGAGAAATGGCAGCCTTGCTACGCTGATGGGCGGGATGTAAATTGCCAACAGCCACTCTGGAGAAGTGTACGGTGTGTCCTGAAACATCGAAAAAACAGCTTAGGGAGCATAGGGCACGTGCACTCATGGGCGTATAAATTGGGAAAACTAAAAATCAGCAAGACACAGGCACCCCAATATTTAGGGCTGCTATGTTGACAAGAACCTCCACTTCATGACACCTTAAATATCCCAGGAAAGAGAAAAATGGATAAAGAAGTTGTGGTCCTTATGTACAAAGAATATCACTCAGACATGAAATCAATGTCATAAGGCTAGTAGAAGCAAGATGAGTGGATTTAGGTATGACGATTCTAAGTGAAATAAATCACACAGAAAAAGACACTTATCGTAAGCTATCACTTATAGAGGGAATGTAAAAACCGCAACCCTTGAACTGAATTACAAAAGAGAACAGAGTCACACGTTTAGAAAACACACTATGGCTGCTTAACGGGAAAGGTGAGGTGGGGTGATGCATAAAACAAGGGTTTCAAATTCGCTCAGATACCGTTCCATACACCCAATATGTAATAGACAAGGCCTACTCCTTGCTCAGTGAAGTGGACTCAACACCCCCTATTCACCGCACAAGAATATATCTGACTAGTAAGAATCGTAAAACCTATGTATTGATATCTCTCTGGAAGTGAGCCAAGTGGGTGTAAAGCCGCATAAACACAGCCGTGAAAAGCAGCTAAACCCCATTATAAAAATAAATTACTTTTAAAAACCCGTAAAACAAAGACAGTGAAAGAGAGAGAAATTCTTACAAAATTCGTTCAGGGGCTGTGATGCAACCTGGATTGACCATATCTCGACCCAAACCTGGATGAGACATAAGGGTGGACACTCTTGGGGCTGAGAGGTTGGGTGAGGTTGGGTGAGCAAACTCAGACCCTTTAAAGTAATACTGCGTGGTACCCATCCCATGGGTCCCAAATCTCCAGGTTCAAGGGCATCTTGCTACATCGAAAACATGCATGAGAAACCCAGACGATGGTACACCATGTGATTTTGAAAGGTTTCTAAAACGCACCCCATTTCTCATCTCCTTGTGCTAGGGTTCGCCTTTCCAGCTACTTTACTAGCAATCTCCCTACTTGGAGAATCAGCACCTTTAACCTCCTGTTCCCTACAGGTTGCAATTTGTCCTGAGGATGAACGGGAAGAGGGGCAACCAATGAGAGACTAGATCTAGGTGCTGGGACAGGCACAGGTCACTCTATTTTCCCATCAGGAAGAAGAATTAACCACAGGCTCAGCCTGCCCACCGGAACCTGAATAGGGCCTGAGGCAATCCCGTGCTTTTGCGGCCAGCACCCAAAAAAGACAGTTGAAAAATGGAGTTCAGGGGCACTGCCATTCACAAACCCGCAGAGTTATAAATGATAACTCTCGTCCACAAATATATTGAGGGAAGGCAACGAAGAGTATTTGAAAGCAAGGCAGAATTGCAGGAAACATGTTTCAGGAGGTAGATTCGAATCGCCTTTAAAGCACATGAAAAGCGGCAAAACGTCGACAGTGATGCCCTTGGCCAAAAAGGGCGTATGCGTTTTTTCCTGAATATATTCAGGATAAAACGCATACGCCCTTTTTGGCCAACCAAGCAACCTGGAAAGGCAAATCAGCGCTACAAAGAAGTCTCGCTTCCCATCGGTCAAAAGGGCCATGCTGCAAAAATTTTCAAAACCAGAAATGCAGGACAGGCCATGGAGAAATGGCAGCCTTGCTACGCTGATGGGCGGGATGTAAATTGCCAACAGCCACTCTGGAGAAGTGTACGGTGTGTCCTGAAACATCTAAAACACACAGCTTTGGGAGCATAGGGCACGTCCACTCATGGGCGTATAAGTTGGGAAAACTAAAAATCAGCAAGACACAGGCACCCCAAAGTTTAGGGCTGCTCTGTTGACAAGAACCTCCACTTCATGACACCTTAAATATCCCAGGAAAGAGAAAAATGGATAAAGAAGTTGTGGTCCTTATGTACAATGGAATATCACTCAGACATGAAATCAATGTCATAAGGCTAGAAGAAGCAAGATGAGTGGATTTAGGTACAACGATTCTAAGTGAAATAAGTCACACAGAAAAAGACACTTATCATAAGCTATCACTTATAGAGGGAATGTAAAAACCGCTACACTTGAACTGAATTACAAAACAGAACAGAGTCACACGTTTAGAAAACACACTATGGCTGCTTAACGGGAAAGGTGAGGTGGGGTGATGCATAAAACAAGGGTTTCAAATTCGTTCAGATACCGTTCCATACACCCAATATGTAATAGACAAGACCTACTCCTTGCTCAGTGAACTGGACTCAACACCCGCTATTCACCGCACAAGACTATATCTGACTAGTAAGAATCTTAAAACCTATGTATTGATATCTGTCTGGAAGTGAGTCAAGTGGGTGTAAAGCCGCATAAACACAGCCGTGAAAAGCAGCTAAACCCCATTATAAAAATAAATTACTTTTAAAAACCCGTAAAACAAAGACAGTGAAAGAGAGAGAAATTCTTACAAAATTCGTTCAGGGGCTGTGATGCAACCTGGATTGACCATATCTAGACCCACAGCTGGATGAGACATAAGGGTGGACACACTTGGGGCTGAGAGGTTGGGTGAGGTTGGGTGAGCAAAAACAGACCCTTTAAAGTAATACTGCCTGGTACCCATCCCATGGGTCCCAAATCTCCAAGTTCAAGGGCATATTCCTACATCGAAAACATGCATGAGAAACCCAGAAGATGGTACACCGTGTGATTTTGAAAGGTTTCTAAAACGCACCTCATTTCTCATCTCCTTGTGTTCGGGTTCGCCATTCCAGCTACTTTACTAGAAATCTCCCTACTTGGAGAATCAGCACCTTTAACCTCCTGTTCCCTACAGGTTGCAATTTGTCCTGAGGATGAACGGGAAGAGGGGCAACCAATGAGAGACTAGATCTAGGTGTTGGGACAGGCACAGGTCACTCTATTTTCCCATCAGGAAGAAGAATTAACCACAGGCTCAGCCTGCCCCCCGGAACCTGAATAGGGCCTGAGGCAATCCCGTGCTTTTGCGGCCAGCTCCCAAAAAAGACAGTTGAAAAATGGAGTTCAGGGGCACTGCCATTCACAAACCCGCAGAGTTATAAATGATAACTCTCGTCCACAAATATATTGAGGGAAGGCAACGAAGAGGATTTGAAAGCAAGGCAGAATTGCAGGAAACATGTTTCAGGAGGTAGATTCGAATCGCCTTTAAAGCACATGAAAAGTGGCAAAACGTCGACAGTGATGCCCTTGGCCAAAAAGGGCGTATGCGTTTTTTTCTGAATATATTCAGGATAAAACGCATACGCCCTTTTTGGCCAACCAAGCAACCTGGAAAGGCAAATCAGCGCTACAAAGAAGTCTCGCTTCCCATCGGTCAAAAGGGCCTTGCTGCAAAAAGTGTCAAAACCAGAAATGCAGGACAGGCCATGGAGAAATGGCAGCCTTGCTACGCTGATGGGCGGGATGTAAATTGCCAACAGCCACTCTGGAGAAGTGTACGGTGTGTCCTGAAACATCGAAAAAACAGCTTAGGGAGCATAGGGCACGTGCACTCATGGGCGTATAAATTGGGAAAACTAAAAATCAGCAAGACACAGGCACCCCAAAGTTTAAGGCTGCTCTGTTGACAAGAACCTCCACTTCATGACACCTTAAATATCCCAGGAAAGAGAAAAATGGATAAAGAAGTTGTGGTCCTTATGTACAAAGGAATATCACTCAGACATGAAATCAATGTCATAAGGCTAGTAGAAGCAAGATGAGTGGATTTAGGTATGACGATTCTAAGTGAAATAAGTCACACAGAAAAAGACCCTTATCATAAGCTATCACTTATAGAGGGAATGTAAAAACCGCAACACTTGAACTGAATTACAAAAGAGAACAGAGTCACACGTTTAGAAAACACACTATGGCTGCTTAACGGGAAAGATGAGGTGGGGTGATGCATAAAACAAGGGTTTCAAATTCGCTCAGATACCGTTCCATACACCCAATATGTAATAGACAAGGCCTACTCCTTGCTCAGTGAAGTGGACTCAACACCCCCTATTCACCGCACAAGAATATATCTGACTAGTAAGAATCGTAAAACCTATGTATTGATATCTCTCTGGAAGTGAGCCAAGTGGGTGTAAAGCCGCATAAACACAGCCGTGAAAAGCAGCTAAACCCCATTATAAAAATAAAATACTTTTAAAAACCCGTAAAACAAAGACAGTGAAAGAGAGAGAAATTCTTACAAAATTCGTTCAGAGGCTGTGATGCAACCTGGATTGACCATATCTAGACCCACAGCTGGATGAGACATAAGGGTGGACACTCTTGGGGCTGAAAGGTTGGGTGAGGTTGAGTGAGCAAACGCAGACCCTTTAAAGTAATACTGCCTGGTACCCATCCCATGGGTCCCAATTCTCCAGGTTCAAGGGCATCTTCCTACATCGAAAACATGCATGAGAAACCCAGAAGATGGTACACCGTGTGATTTTGAAAGGTTTCTAATACGCACCTCATTTCTCATCTCCTTGTGCTCGGGTTCGCCTTTCCAGCTACTTTACTAGCAATCTCCCTACTTGGAGAATCAGCACCTTTAAGCTCCTGTTCCCTACAGGTTGCAATTTGTCCTGAGGATGAACGGGAAGAGGGGAAACCAATGAGAGACTAGACCTAGGTGTTGGGAAAGGCACAGGTCACTCTATTTTCCCATCAGGAAGAAGAATTAACCACAGGCTCAGCCTGCCGCCCAGAAGCAGAATAGGGCCTGAGGCAATCCTGCGCTTTTGCGGCCAGCTCCCAAAAAAGACAGTTGAAAAATGGAGCTCAGGGGCACTGCAATTTACAAACCTGCTGAGTTATAAATGATAACTCTCGTCCACAAATATATTGAGGGAAGGCAACGAAGAGGATTTGAAAGCAAGGCAGAATTGCAGGAAACAGGTTTCAGGAGGTAGATTCGAATCGCCTTTACAGCACATGAAAAGTGGCAAAACGTCGACAGTGATGCCCTTGGCCAAAAAGGGCGTATGCGTTTTTTCCTGAATATATTCAGGAAAAAACGCATACGCCCTTTTTGGCCAACCAAGCAACCTGGAAAGGCAAATCAGTGCTACAAAGAAGTCTCGCTTCCCATCGGTCAAAAGGGCCATGCTGCAAAAAGTGGCAAAACCAGAAATGCAGGACAGGCCATGGAGAAATGGCAGCCTTGCTACGCTGATGGGCGGGATGTAAATTGCCAACAGCCACTCTGGAGAAGTGTACGGTGTGTCCTGAAACATCGAAAAAACACAGCTTAGGGAGCATAGGGCACGTCCACTCATGGGCGTATAAATTGGGAAAACTAAAAATCAGCAAGACACAGGCACCCCAAAGTTTAGGGCTGCTCTGTTGACAAGAACCTCCACTTCATGACACCTTAAATATCCCAGGAAAGAGAAAAATGGATAAAGAAGTTGTGGTCCTTATGTACAATGGAATATCACTCAGCCATGAAATCAATGTCATAAGGCTAGTAGAAGCAAGATGAGTGGAGTTAGGTACGACGATTCTAAGTGAAATAAGTCACACAGAAAAAGACACTTATCATAAGCTATCACTTATAGAGGGAATGTAAAAACCGCTACACTTGAACTGAATTACAAAACAGAACAGAGTCACACGTTTAGAAAACACACTATGGCTGCTTAACGGGAAAGGTGAGGTGGGGTGATGCATAAAACAAGGGTTTCAAATTCGTTCAGATACCGTTCCATACACCCAATATGTAATAGACAAGACCTACTCCTTGCTCAGTGAACTGGACTCAACACCCGCTATTCACCGCACAAGACTATATCTGACTAGTAAGAATCTTAAAACCTATGTATTGATATCTGTCTGGAAGTGAGTCAAGTGGGTGTAAAGCCGCATAAACACAGCCGTGAAAAGCAGCTAAACCCCATTATAAAAATAAATTACTTTTAAAAACCCGTAAAACAAAGACAGTGAAAGAGAGAGAAATTCTTACAAAATTCGTTCAGGGGCTGTGATGCAACCTGGATTGACCATATCTAGACCCACAGCTGGATGAGACATAAGGGTGGACACACTTGGGGCTGAGAGGTTGGGTGAGGTTGGGTGAGCAAAAACAGACCCTTTAAAGTAATACTGCCTGGTACCCATCCCATGGGTCCCAAATCTCCAAGTTCAAGGGCATATTCCTACATCGAATACATGCATGAGAAACCCAGAAGATGGTACACCGTGTGATTTTGAAAGGTTTCTAAAACGCACCTCATTTCTCATCTCCTTGTGTTCGGGTTCGCCATTCCAGCTACTTTACTAGAAATCTCCCTACTTGGAGAATCAGCACCTTTAACCTCCTGTTCCCTACAGGTTGCAATTTGTCCTGAGGATGAACGGGAAGAGGGGCAACCAATGAGAGACTAGATCTAGGTGTTGGGACAGGCACAGGTCACTCTATTTTCCCATCAGGAAGAAGAATTAACCACAGGCTCAGCCTGCCCCCCGGAACCTGAATAGGGCCTGAGGCAATCCCGTGCTTTTGCGGCCAGCTCCCAAAAAAGACAGTTGAAAAATGGAGTTCAGGGGCACTGCCATTCACAAACCCGCAGAGTTATAAATGATAACTCTCGTCCACAAATATATTGAGGGAAGGCAACGAAGAGGATTTGAAAGCAAGGCAGAATTGCAGGAAACATGTTTCAGGAGGTAGATTCGAATCGCCTTTAAAGCACATGAAAAGTGGCAAAACGTCGACAGTGATGCCCTTGGCCAAAAAGGGCGTATGCGTTTTTTTCTGAATATATTCAGGATAAAACGCATACGCCCTTTTTGGCCAACCAAGCAACCTGGAAAGGCAAATCAGCGCTACAAAGAAGTCTCGCTTCCCATCGGTCAAAAGGGCCTTGCTGCAAAAAGTGTCAAAACCAGAAATGCAGGACAGGCCATGGAGAAATGGCAGCCTTGCTACGCTGATGGGCGGGATGTAAATTGCCAACAGCCACTCTGGAGAAGTGTACGGTGTGTCCTGAAACATCGAAAAAACAGCTTAGGGAGCATAGGGCACGTGCACTCATGGGCGTATAAATTGGGAAAACTAAAAATCAGCAAGACACAGGCACCCCAAAGTTTAAGGCTGCTCTGTTGACAAGAACCTCCACTTCATGACACCTTAAATATCCCAGGAAAGAGAAAAATGGATAAAGAAGTTGTGGTCCTTATGTACAAAGGAATATCACTCAGACATGAAATCAATGTCATAAGGCTAGTAGAAGCAAGATGAGTGGATTTAGGTATGACGATTCTAAGTGAAATAAGTCACACAGAAAAAGACCCTTATCATAAGCTATCACTTATAGAGGGAATGTAAAAACCGCAACACTTGAACTGAATTACAAAAGAGAACAGAGTCACACGTTTAGAAAACACACTATGGCTGCTTAACGGGAAAGGTGAGGTGGGGTGATGCATAAAACAAGGGTTTCAAATTCGCTCAGATACCGTTCCATACACCCAATATGTAATAGACAAGGCCTACTCCTTGCTCAGTGAAGTGGACTCAACACCCCCTATTCACCGCACAAGAATATATCTGACTAGTAAGAATCGTAAAACCTATGTATTGATATCTCTCTGGAAGTGAGCCAAGTGGGTGTAAAGCCGCATAAACACAGCCGTGAAAAGCAGCTAAACCCCATTATAAAAATAAATTACTTTTAAAAACCCGTAAAACAAAGACAGTGAAAGAGAGAGAAATTCTTACAAAATTCGTTCAGAGGCTGTGATGCAACCTGGATTGACCATATCTAGACCCACAGCTGGATGAGACATAAGGGTGGACACTCTTGGGGCTGAAAGGTTGGGTGAGGTTGAGTGAGCAAACGCAGACCCTTTAAAGTAATACTGCCTGGTACCCATCCCATGGGTCCCAATTCTCCAGGTTCAAGGGCATCTTCCTACATCGAAAACATGCATGAGAAACCCAGAAGATGGTACACCGTGTGATTTTGAAAGGTTTCTAATACGCACCTCATTTCTCATCTCCTTGTGCTCGGGTTCGCCTTTCCAGCTACTTTACTAGCAATCTCCCTACTTGGAGAATCAGCACCTTTAAGCTCCTGTTCCCTACAGGTTGCAATTTGTCCTGAGGATGAACGGGAAGAGGGGAAACCAATGAGAGACTAGACCTAGGTGTTGGGAAAGGCACAGGTCACTCTATTTTCCCATCAGGAAGAAGAATTAACCACAGGCTCAGCCTGCCGCCCAGAAGCAGAATAGGGCCTGAGGCAATCCTGCGCTTTTGCGGCCAGCTCCCAAAAAAGACAGTTGAAAAATGGAGCTCAGGGGCACTGCAATTTACAAACCTGCTGAGTTATAAATGATAACTCTCGTCCACAAATATATTGAGGGAAGGCAACGAAGAGGATTTGAAAGCAAGGCAGAATTGCAGGAAACAGGTTTCAGGAGGTAGATTCGAATCGCCTTTACAGCACATGAAAAGTGGCAAAACGTCGACAGTGATGCCCTTGGCCAAAAAGGGCGTATGCGTTTTTTCCTGAATATATTCAGGAAAAAACGCATACGCCCTTTTTGGCCAACCAAGCAACCTGGAAAGGCAAATCAGTGCTACAAAGAAGTCTCGCTTCCCATCGGTCAAAAGGGCCATGCTGCAAAAAGTGGCAAAACCAGAAATGCAGGACAGGCCATGGAGAAATGGCAGCCTTGCTACGCTGATGGGCGGGATGTAAATTGCCAACAGCCACTCTGGAGAAGTGTACGGTGTGTCCTGAAACATCTAAAACACACAGCTTTGGGAGCATAGGGCACGTCCACTCATGGGCGTATAAATTGGGAAAACTAAAAATCAGCAAGACACAGGCACCCCAAAGTTTAGGGCTGCTCTGTTGACAAGAACCTCCACTTCATGACACCTTAAATATCCCAGGAAAGAGAAAAATAGATAAAGAAGTTGTGGTCCTTATGTACAATGGAATATCACTCAGACATGAAATCAATGTCATAAGGCTAGAAGAAGCAAGATGAGTGGATTTAGGTACGACGATTCTAAGTGAAATAAGTCACACAGAAAAAGACACTTATCATAAGCTATCACTTATAGAGGGAATGTAAAAACCGCTACACTTGAACTGAATTACAAAACAGAACAGAGTCACACGTTTAGAAAACACACTATGGCTGCTTAACGGGAAAGGTGAGGTGGGGTGATGCATAAAACAAGGGTTTCAAATTCGCTCAGATACCGTTCCATACACCCAACATGTAATAGACAAGACCTACTCCTTGCTCAGTGAACTGGACTCAACACCCGCTATTCACCGCACAAGACTATATCTGACTAGTAAGAATCGTAAAACCTATGTATTGATATCTGTCTGGAAGTGAGTCAAGTGGGTGTAAAGCCGCATAAACACAGCCGTGAAAAGCAGCTAAACCCCATTATAAAAATAAATTACTTTTAAAAACCCGTAAAACAAAGACAGTGAAAGAGAGAGAAATTCTTACAAAATTCGTTCAGGGGCTGTGATGCAACCTGGATTGACCATATCTAGACCCACAGCTGGATGAGACATGAGGGTGGACACACTTGGGGCTGAGAGGTTGGGTGAGGTTGTGTGAGCAAACACCGACCCTTTAAAGTAATACTGCCTGGTACCCATCCCATGGGTCCCAAATCTCCAAGTTCAAGGGCATATTCCTACATCGAAAACATGCATGAGAAACCCAGATGACGGTACACCGTGTGATTTTGAAAGGTTTCTAAAACGCACCTCATTTCTCATCTCCTTGTGTTCGGGTTCGCCATTCCAGCTACTTTACTAGAAATCTCCCTACTTGGAGAATCAGCACCTTTAACCTCCTGTTCCCTACAGGTTGCAATTTGTCCTGAGGATGAACGGGAAGAGGGGCAACCAATGAGAGACTAGATCTAGGTGTTGGGACAGGCACAGGTCACTCTATTTTCCCATCAGGAAGAAGAATTAACCACAGGCTCAGCCTGCCCCCCGGAACCTGAATAGGGCCTGAGGCAATCCCGTGCTTTTGCGGCCAGCTCCCAAAAAAGACAGTTGAAAAATGGAGTTCAGGGGCACTGCCATTCACAAACCCGCAGAGTTATAAATGATAACTCTCGTCCACAAATATATTGAGGGAAGGCAACGAAGAGGATTTGAAAGCAAGGCAGAATTGCAGGAAACATGTTTCAGGAGGTAGATTCGAATCGCCTTTAAAGCACATGAAAAGTGGCAAAACGTCGACAGTGATGCCCTTGGCCAAAAAGGGCGTATGCGTTTTTTTCTGAATATATTCAGGATAAAACGCATACGCCCTTTTTGGCCAACCAAGCAACCTGGAAAGGCAAATCAGCGCTACAAAGAAGTCTCGCTTCCCATCGGTCAAAAGGGCCTTGCTGCAAAAAGTGTCAAAACCAGAAATGCAGGACAGGCCATGGAGAAATGGCAGCCTTGCTACGCTGATGGGCGGGATGTAAATTGCCAACAGCCACTCTGGAGAAGTGTACGGTGTGTCCGGAAACATCGAAAAAACAGATTAGGGAGCATAGGGCACGTGCACTCATGGGCGTATAAATTGGGAAAACTAAAAATCAGCAAGACACAGGCACCCCAAAGTTTAAGGCTGCTCTGTTGACAAGAACCTCCACTTCATGACACCTTAAATATCCCAGGAAAGAGAAAAATGGATAAAGAAGTTGTGGTCCTTATGTACAAAGGAATATCACTCAGACATGAAATCAATGTCATAAGGCTAGTAGAAGCAAGATGAGTGGATTTAGGTATGACGATTCTAAGTGAAATAAGTCACACAGAAAAAGACCCTTATCATAAGCTATCACTTATAGAGGGAATGTAAAAACCGCAACACTTGAACTGAATTACAAAAGAGAACAGAGTCACACGTTTAGAAAACACACTATGGCTGCTTAACGGGAAAGGTGAGGTGGGGTGATGCATAAAACAAGGGTTTCAAATTCGCTCAGATACCGTTCCATACACCCAATATGTAATAGACAAGGCCTACTCCTTGCTCAGTGAAGTGGACTCAACACCCCCTATTCACCGCACAAGAATATATCTGACTAGTAAGAATCGTAAAACCTATGTATTGATATCTCTCTGGAAGTGAGCCAAGTGGGTGTAAAGACGCATAAACACAGCCGTGAAAAGCAGCTAAACCCCATTATAAAAATAAATTACTTTTAAAAACCCGTAAAACAAAGACAGTGAAAGAGAGAGAAATTCTTACAAAATTCGTTCAGGGGCTGTGATGCAACCTGGATTGACCATATCTCGACCCAAACCTGGATGAGACATAAGGGTGGACACTCTTGGGGCTGAGAGGTTGGGTGAGGTTGGGTGAGCAAACTCAGACCCTTTAAAGTAATACTGCGTGGTACCCATCCCATGGGTCCCAAATCTCCAGGTTCAAGGGCATCTTGCTACATCGAAAACATGCATGAGAAACCCAGACGATGGTACACCGTGTGATTTTGAAAGGTTTCTAAAACGCACCCCATTTCTCATCTCCTTGTGCTAGGGTTCGCCTTTCCAGCTACTTTACTAGCAATCTCCCTACTTGGAGAATCAGCACCTTTAAGCTCCTGTTCCCTACAGGTTGCAATTTGTCCTGAGGATGAACGGGAAGAGGGGCAACCAATGAGAGACTAGATCTAGGTGCTGGGACAGGCACAGGTCACTCTATTTTCCCATCAGGAAGAAGAATTAACCACAGGTTCAGCCTGCCGCCGGGAACCAGAATAGGGCCTGAGGCAATCCCGTGCTTTTGCGGCCAGCTCCCAAAAAAGCGAGTTGAAAAATGGAGCTCAGGGACACTGCAATTCACAAACCCGCAGAGTTATACATGATAACTCTCGTCCACAAATATATTGAGGGAAGGCAACGAAGAGGATTTGAAAGCAAGGCAGAATTGCAGGAAACAGGTTTCAGGAGGTAGATACGAATCGCCGTTAAAGCACATGAAAGGTGGCAAAACGTCGACAAAGATGACCTTGGCCAAAAAGGTCGTATGCGTTGTTTCCTGAATATATTCAGGAAAAAACGCATACGCCCTTTTTGGCCAACCAAGCAACCTGGAAAGGCAAATCAGCGCTACCAAGAATTCTCGCTTCCCATCGGTCAAAAGGGCCATGCTGCAAAAATTTTCAAAACCAGAAATGCAGGACAGGCCATGGAGAAATGGCAGCCTTGCTACGCTGATGGGAGGGATGTAAATTGCCAACAGCCACTCTGGAGAAGTGTACGGTGTGTCCTGAAACATCGAAAAAACACAGCTTAGGGAGCATAGGGCACGTCCACTCATGGGCGTATAAATTGGGAAAACTAAAAATCAGCAAGACACAGGCACCCCAAAGTTTAGGGCTGCTCTGTTGACAAGAACCTCCACTTCATGACACCTTAAATATCCCAGGAAAGAGAAAAACAGATAAAGAAGTTGTGGTCCTTATGTACAATGGAATATCACTCAGACATGAAATCAATGTCATAAGGCTAGTAGAAGCAAGATGAGTGGAGTTAGGTACGACGATTCTAAGTGAAATAAGTCACACAGAAAAAGACACTTATCATAAGCTATCACTTATAGAGGGAATGTAAAAACCGCTACACTTGAACTGAATTACAAAACAGAACAGAGTCACACGTTTAGAAAACACACTATGGCTGCTTAACGGGAAAGGTGAGTTGGGGTGATGCATAAAACAAGGGTTTCAAATTCACTCAGATACCGTTCCATACACCCAATATGTAATAGACAAGACCAACTACTTGCTCAGTGAACTGGACTCAACACGCTCTATTCACCGCACAATAATATGTCTGACTAGTAAGAATCATAAAACCTATGTATTGATATCTCTCTGGAAGTGAGTCAAGTGGGTGTAAAGCCGCATAAACACAGCCGTGAAAAGCAGCTAAACCCCATTATAAAAATAAATTACTTTTAAAAACCCGTAAAACAAAGACAGTGAAAGAGAGAGAAATTCTTACAAAATTCGTTCAGGGGCTGTGATGCAACCTGGATTGACCATAACTAGACCCACAGCTGGATGAGACATAAGGGTGGACACACTTGGGGCTGAGAGGTTGGGTGAGGTTGGGTGAGCAAACACAGACCCTTTAAAGTAATACTGCCTGGTACCCATCCCATGGGTCCCAAATCTCCAAATTCAAGGGCATATTCCTACATCGAAAACATGCATGAGAAAACCAGAAGATGGTACACCGTGTGATTTTGAAAGGTTTCTAAAACGCACCTCATTTCTCATCTCCTTGTGTTCGGGTTCGCCATTCCAGCTACTTTACTAGAAATCTCCCTACTTGGAGAATCAGCACCTTTAACCTCCTGTTCCCTACAGGTTGCAATTTGTCCTGAGGATGAACGGGAAGAGGGGCAACCAATGAGAGACTAGATCTAGGTGTTGGGACAGGCACAGGTCACTCTATTTTCCCATCAGGAAGAAGAATTAACCACAGGCTCAGCCTGCCCCCCGGAACCTGAATAGGGCCTGAGGCAATCCCGTGCTTTTGCGGCCAGCGCCCAAAAAAGACAGTTGAAAAATGGAGTTCAGGGGCACTGCCATTCACAAACCCGCAGAGTTATAAATGATAACTCTTGTCCACAAATATATTGAGGGAAGGCAACGAGGAGGATTTGAAAGCAAGGCAGAATTGCAGGAAACATGTTTCAGGAGGTAGATTCGAATCGCCTTTAAAGCACATGAAAAGTGGCAAAACGTCGACAGTGATGCCCTTGGCCAAAAAGGGCGTATGCGTTTTTTTCTGAATATATTCAGGATAAAACGCATACGCCCTTTTTGGCCAACCAAGCAACCTGGAAAGGCAAATCAGCGCTACAAAGAAGTCTCGCTTCCCATCGGTCAAAAGGGCCTTGCTGCAAAAAGTGTCAAAACCAGAAATGCAGGACAGGCCATGGAGAAATGGCAGCCTTGCTACGCTGATGGGCGGGATGTAAATTGCCAACAGCCACTCTGGAGAAGTGTACGGTGTGTCCGGAAACATCGAAAAAACAGCTTAGGGAGCATAGGGCACGTGCACTCATGGGCGTATAAATTGGGAAAACTAAAAATCAGCAAGACACAGGCACCCCAAAGTTTAAGGCTGCTCTGTTGACAAGAACCTCCACTTCATGACACCTTAAATATCCCAGGAAAGAGAAAAATGGATAAAGAAGTTGTGGTCCTTATGTACAAAGGAATATCACTCAGACATGAAATCAATGTCATAAGGCTAGTAGAAGCAAGAGGAGTGGATTTAGGTATGACGATTCTAAGTGAAATAAGTCACACAGAAAAAGACCCTTATCATAAGCTATCACTTATAGAGGGAATGTAAAAACCGCAACACTTGAACTGAATTACAAAAGAGAACAGAGTCACACGTTTAGAAAACACACTATGGCTGCTTAACGGGAAAGGTGAGGTGGGGTGATGCATAAAACAAGGGTTTCAAATTCGCTCAGATACCGTTCCATACACCCAATATGTAATAGACAAGGCCTACTCCTTGCTCAGTGAAGTGGACTCAACACCCCCTATTCACCGCACAAGAATATATCTGACTAGTAAGAATCGTAAAACCTATGTATTGATATCTCTCTGGAAGTGAGCCAAGTGGGTGTAAAGCCGCATAAACACAGCCGTGAAAAGCAGCTAAACCCCATTATAAAAATAAATTACTTTTAAAAACCCGTAAAACAAAGACAGTGAAAGAGAGAGAAATTCTTACAAAATTCGTTCAGGGGCTGTGATGCAACCTGGATTGACCATATCTTGACCCAAACCTGGATGAGACATAAGGGTGGACACTCTTGGGGCTGAGAGGTTGGGTGAGGTTGGGTGAGCAAACTCAGACCCTTTAAAGTAATACTGCGTGGTACCCATCCCATGGGTCCCAAATCTCTAGGTTCAAGGGCATCTTGCTACATCGAAAACATGCATGAGAAACCCAGACGATGGTACACCGTGTGATTTTGAAAGATTTCTAAAACGCACCCCATTTCTCATCTCCTTGTGCTAGGGTTCGCCTTTCCAGCTACTTTACTAGCAATCTCCCTACTTGGAGAATCAGCACCTTTAAGCTCCTGTTCCCAACAGGTTGCAATTTGTCCTGAGGATGAACGGGAAGAGGGGCAACCAATGAGAGACTAGATCTAGGTGCTGGGACAGGCACAGGTCACTCTATTTTCCCATCAGGAAGAAGAATTAACCACAGGTTCAGCCTGCCGCCGGGAACCAGAATAGGGCCTGAGGCAATCCCGTGCTTTTGCGGCCAGCTCCCAAAAAAGCGAGTTGAAAAATGGAGCTCAGGGACACTGCAATTCACAAACCCGCAGAGTTATACATGATAACTCTCGTCCACAAATATATTGAGGGAAGGCAACGAAGAGGATATGAAAGCAAGGCAGAATTGCAGGAAACAGGTTTCAGGAGGTAGATTCGAATCGCCTTTAAAGCACATGAAAGGTGGCAAAACGTCGACAAAGATGACCTTGGCCAAAAAATTCGTATGCGTTGTTTCCTGAATATATTCAGGAAAAAACGCATACGCCCTTTTTGGCCAACCAAGCAACCTGGAAAGGCAAATCAGCGCTACCAAGAATTCTCGCTTCCCATCGGTCAAAAGGGCCATGCTGCAAAAATTTTCAAAACCAGAAATGCAGGACAGGCCATGGAGAAATGGCAGCCTTGCTACGCTGATGGGAGGGATGTAAATTGCCAACAGCCACTCTGGAGAAGTGTACGGTGTGTCCTGAAACATCGAAAAAACACAGCTTAGGGAGCATAGGGCACGTCCACTCATGGGCGTATAAATTGGGAAAACTAAAAATCAGCAAGACACAGGCACCCCAAAGTTTAGGGCTGCTCTGTTGACAAAAACCTCCACTTCATGACACCTTAAATATCCCAGGAAAGAGAAAAACAGATAAAGAAGTTGTGGTCCTTATGTACAATGGAATATCACTCAGACATGAAATCAATGTCATAAGGCTATTAGAAGCAAGATGAGTGGAGTTAGGTACGACGATTCTAAGTGAAATAAGTCACACAGAAAAAGACACTTATCATAAGCTATCACTTATAGAGGGAATGTAAAAACCGCTACACTTGAACTGAATTACAAAACAGAACAGAGTCACACGTTTAGAAAACACACTATGGCTGCTTAACGGGAAAGGTGAGGTGGGGTGATGCATAAAACAAGGGTTTCAAATTCGCTCAGATACCGTTCCATACACCCAATATGTAATAGACCATACCTACTCCTTGCTCAGTGAACTGGACTCAACACCCGCTATTCACCGCACAAGACTATATCTGACTAGTAAGAATCTTAAAACCTATGTATTGATATCTGTCTGGAAGTGAGTCAAGTGGGTGTAAAGCCGCATAAACACAGCCGTGAAAAGCAGCTAAACCCCATTATAAAAATAAATTACTTTTAAAAACCCGTAAAACAAAGACAGTGAAAGAGAGAGAAATTCTTACAAAATTCGTTCAGGGGCTGTGATGCAACCTGGATTGACCATATCTAGACCCACAGCTGGATGAGACATAAGGGTGGACACACTTGGGGCTGAGAGTTTGGGTGAGGTTGGGTGAGCAAACACAGACCCTTTAAAGTAATACTGCCTGGTACCCATCCCATGGGTCCCAAATCTCCAAGTTCAAGGGCATATTCCTACATCGAAAACATGCATGAGAATCCCAGAAGATGGTACACCGTGTGATTTTGAAAGGTTTCTAAAACGCACCTCATTTCTCATCTCCTTGTGTTCGGGTTCGCCATTCCAGCTACTTTACTAGAAATCTCCCTACTTGGAGAATCAGCACCTTTAACCTCCTGTTCCCTACAGGTTGCAATTTGTCCTGAGGATGAACGGGAAGAGGGGCAACCAATGAGAGACTAGATCTAGGTGTTGGGACAGGCACAGGTCACTCTATTTTCCCATCAGGAAGAAGAATTAACCACAGGCTCAGCCTGCCCCCCGGAACCTGAATAGGGCCTGAGGCAATCCCGTGCTTTTGCGGCCAGCTCCCAAAAAAGACAGTTGAAAAATGGAGTTCAGGGGCACTGCCATTCACAAACCCGCAGAGTTATAAATGATAACTCTCGTCCACAAATATATTGAGGGAAGGCAACGAAGAGGATTTGAAAGCAAGGCAGAATTGCAGGAAACATGTTTCAGGAGGTAGATTCGAATCGCCTTTAAAGCACATGAAAAGTGGCAAAACGTCGACAGTGATGCCCTTGGCCAAAAAGGGCGTATGCGTTTTTTTCTGAATATATTCAGGATAAAACGCATACGCCCTTTTTGGCCAACCAAGCAACCTGGAAAGGCAAATCAGCGCTACAAAGAAGTCTCGCTTCCCATCGGTCAAAAGGGCCTTGCTGCAAAAAGTGTCAAAACCAGAAATGCAGGACAGGCCATGGAGAAATGGCAGCCTTGCTACGCTGATGGGCGGGATGTAAATTGCCAACAGCCACTCTGGAGAAGTGTACGGTGTGTACTGAAACATCGATAAAACAGCTTAGGGAGCATAGGGCACGTGCACTCATGGGCGTATAAATTGGGAAAACTAAAAATCAGCAAGACACAGGCACCCCAAAGTTTAAGGCTGCTCTGTTGACAAGAACCTCCACTTCATGACACCTTAAATATCCCAGGAAAGAGAAAAATGGATAAAGAAGTTGTGGTCCTTATGTACAAAGGAATATCACTCAGACATGAAATCAATGTCATAAGGCTAGTAGAAGCAAGATGACTGGATTTAGGTATGACGATTCTAAGTGAAATAAGTCACACAGAAAAAGACCCTTATCATAAGCTATCACTTATAGAGGGAATGTAAAAACCGCAACACTTGAACTGAATTACAAAAGAGAACAGAGTCACACGTTTAGAAAACACACTATGGCTGCTTAACGGGAAAGGTGAGGTGGGTTGATGCATAAAACAAGGGTTTCAAATTCGCTCAGATACCGTTCCATACACCCAATATGTAATAGACAAGGCCTACTCCTTGCTCAGTGAAGTGGACTCAACACCCCCTATTCACCGCACAAGAATATATCTGACTAGTAAGAATCGTAAAACCTATGTATTGATATCTCTCTGGAAGTGAGCCAAGTGGGTGTAAAGCCGCATAAACACAGCCGTGAAAAGCAGCTAAACCCCATTATAAAAATAAATTACTTTTAAAAACCCGTAAAACAAAGACAGTGAAAGAGAGAGAAATTCTTACAAAATTCGTTCAGGGGCTGTGATGCAACCTGGATTGACCATATCTAGACCCACACCTGGATGAGACATAAGGGTGGACACACTTGGGGCTGAGAGGTTGGGTGAGGTTGGGTGAGCAAACACAGACCCTTTAAAGTAATACTGCCTGGTACCCATCCCATGGGTCCCAAATCTCCAAATTCAAGGGCATATTCCTACATCGAAAACATGCATGAGAAACCCAGAAGATGGTACACCGTGTGATTTTGAAAGGTTTCTAAAACGCACCTCATTTCTCATCTCCTTGTGTTCGGGTTCGCCATTCCAGCTACTTTATTAGAAATCTCCCTACTTGGAGAATCAGCACCTTTAACCTCCTGTTCCCTACAGGTTGCAATTTGTCCTGAGGATGAACGGAAAGAGGGGCAACCAATGAGAGACTAGATCTAGGTGTTGGGACAGGCACAGGTCACTCTATTTTCCCATCAGGAAGAAGAATTAACCACAGGCTCAGCCTGCCCCCCGGAACCTGAATAGGGCCTGAGGCAATCCCGTGCTTTTGCGGCCAGCGCCCAAAAAAGACAGTTGAAAAATGGAGTTCAGGGGCACTGCCATTCCCAAACCCACAGAGTTATAAATGATAACTCTCGTCCACAAATATATTGAGGGAAGGCAACGAGGAGGATTTGAAAGCAAGGCAGAATTGCAGGAAACATGTTTCAGGAGGTAGATTCGAATCGCCTTTAAAGCACATGAAAAGTGGCAAAACGTCGACAGTGATGCCCTTGGCCAAAAAGGGCGTATGCGTTTTTTTCTGAATATATTCAGGATAAAACGCATACGCCCTTTTTGGCCAACCAAGCAACCTGGAAAGGCAAATCAGCGCTACAAAGAAGTCTCGCTTCCCATCGGTCAAAAGGGCCTTGCTGCAAAAAGTGTCAAAACCAGAAATGCAGGACAGGCCATGGAGAAATGGCAGCCTTGCTACGCTGATGGGCGGGATGTAAATTGCCAACAGCCACTCTGGAGAAGTGTACGGTGTGTCCTGAAACATCGAAAAAACAGCTTAGGGAGCATAGGGCACGTGCACTCATGGGCGTATAAATTGGGAAAACTAAAAATCAGCAAGACACAGGCACCCCAAAGTTTAAGGCTGCTCTGTTGACAAGAACCTCCACTTCATGACACCTTAAATATCCCAGGAAAGAGAAAAATGGATAAAGAAGTTGTGGTCCTTATGTACAAAGGAATATCACTCAGACATGAAATCAATGTCATAAGGCTAGTAGAAGCAAGATGAGTGGACTTAGGTACGACGATTCTAAGTGAAATAAGTCACACAGAAAAAGACACTTATCATAAGCTATCACTTATAGAGGGAATGTAAAAACCGCAACACTTGAACTGAATTACAAAAGAGAACAGAGTCACACGTTTAGAAAACACACTATGGCTGCTTAACGGGAAAGGTGAGGTGGGGTGATGCATAAAACAAGGGTTTCAAATTCGCTCAGATACCGTTCCATACACCCAATATGTAATAGACAAGGCCTACTCCTTGCTCAGTGAAGTGGACTCAACACCCCCTATTCACCGCACAAGAATATATCTGACTAGTAAGAATCGTAAAACCTATGTATTGATATCTCTCTGGAAGTGAGCCAAGTGGGTGTAAAGCCGCATAAACACAGCCGTGAAAAGCAGCTAAACCCCATTATAAAAATAAATTACTTTTAAAAACCCGTAAAACAAAGACAGTGAAAGAGAGAGAAATTCTTACAAAATTCGTTCAGGGGCTGTGATGCAACCTGGATTGACCATATCTCGACCCAAACCTGGATGAGACATAAGGCTGGACACTCTTGGGGCTGAGAGGTTGGGTGAGGTTGGGTGAGCAAACTCAGACCCTTTAAAGTAATACTGCGTGGTACCCATCCCATGGGTCCCAAATCTCCAGGTTCAAGGGCATCTTGCTACATCGAAAACATGCATGAGAAACCCAGACGATGGTACACCGTGTGATTTTGAAAGGTTTCTAAAACGCACCCCATTTCTCATCTCCTTGTGCTAGGGTTCGCCTTTCCAGCTACTTTACTAGCAATCTCCCTACTTGGAGAATCAGCACCTTTAAGCTCCTGTTCCCTACAGGTTGCAATTTGTCCTGAGGATGAACGGGAAGAGGGGCAACCAATGAGAGACTAGATCTAGGTGCTGGGACAGGCACAGGTCACTCTATTTTCCCATCAGGAAGAAGAATTAACCACAGGTTCAGCCTGCCGCCGGGAACCAGAATAGGGCCTGAGGCAATCCCGTGCTTTTGCGGCCAGCTCCCAAAAAAGCGAGTTGAAAAATGGAGCTCAGGGACACTGCAATTCACAAACCCGCAGAGTTATACATGATAACTCTCGTCCACAAATATATTGAGGGAAGGCAACGAAGAGGATTTGAAAGCAAGGCAGAATTGCAGGAAACAGGTTTCAGGAGGTAGATTCGAATCGCCTTTAAAGCACATGAAAGGTGGCAAAACGTCGACAAAGATGACCTTGGCCAAAAAGGTCGTATGCGTTGTTTCCTGAATATATTCAGGAAAAAACGCATACGCCCTTTTTGGCCAACCAAGCAACCTGGAAAGGCAAATCAGCGCTACCAAGAATTCTCGCTTCCCATCGGTCAAAAGGGCCATGCTGCAAAAATTTTCAAAACCAGAAATGCAGGACAGGCCATGGAGAAATGGCAGCCTTGCTACGCTGATGGGAGGGATGTAAATTGCCAACAGCCACTCTGGAGAAGTGTACGGTGTGTCCTGAAACATCGAAAAAACACAGCTTAGGGAGCATAGGGCACGTCCACTCATGGGCGTATAAATTGGGAAAACTAAAAATCAGCAAGACACAGGCACCCCAAAGTTTAGGGCTGCTCTGTTGACAAGAACCTCCACTTCATGACACCTTAAATATCCCAGGAAAGAGAAAAACAGATAAAGAAGTTGTGGTCCTTATGTACAATGGAATATCACTCAGACATGAAATCAATGTCATAAGGCTAGTAGAAGCAAGATGAGTGGAGTTAGGTACGACGATTCTAAGTGAAATAAGTCACACAGAAAAAGACACTTATCATAAGCTATCACTTATAGAGGGAATGTAAAAACCGCTACACTTGAACTGAATTACAAAACAGAACAGAGTCACACGTTTAGAAAACACACTATGGCTGCTTAATGGGAAAGGTGAGGTGGGGTGATGCATAAAACAAGGGTTTCAAATTCGCTCAGATACCGTTCCATACACCCAATATGTAATAGACAAGACCTACTCCTTGCTCAGTGAACTGGACTCAACACCCGCTATTCACCGCACAAGACTATATCTGACTAGTAAGAATCTTAAAACCTATGTATTGATATCTGTCTGGAAGTGAGTCAAGTGGGTGTAAAGCCGCATAAACACAGCCGTGAAAAGCAGCTAAACCCCATTATAAAAATAAATTACTTTTAAAAACCCGTAAAACAAAGACAGTGAAAGAGAGAGAAATTCTTACAAAATTCGTTCAGGGGCTGTGATGCAACCTGGATTGACCATATCTAGACCCACAGCTGGATGAGACATAAGGGTGGACACTCTTGGGGCTGAGAGGTTGGGTGAGGTTGGGTGAGCAAACACAGACCCTTTAAATTAATACTGCCTGGTACCCATCCCATGGGTCCCAAATCTCCAAGTTCAAGGGCATATTCCTACATCGAAAACATGCATGAGAATCCCAGAAGATGGTACACCGTGTGATTTTGAAAGGTTTCTAAAACGCACCTCATTTCTCATCTCCTTGTGTTCGGGTTCGCCATTCCAGCTACTTTACTAGAAATCTCCCTACTTGGAGAATCAGCACCTTTAACCTCCTGTTCCCTACAGGTTGCAATTTGTCCTGAGGATGAACGGGAAGAGGGGCAACCAATGAGAGACTAGATCTAGGTGTTGGGACAGGCACAGGTCACTCTATTTTCCCATCAGGAAGAAGAATTAACCACAGGCTCAGCCTGCCCCCCGGAACCTGAATAGGGCCTGAGGCAATCCCGTGCTTTTGCGGCCAGCTCCCAAAAAAGACAGTTGAAAAATGGAGTTCAGGGGCACTGCCATTCACAAACCCGCAGAGTTATAAATGATAACTCTCGTCCACAAATATATTGAGGGAAGGCAACGAAGAGGATTTGAAAGCAAGGCAGAATTGCAGGAAACATGTTTCAGGAGGTAGATTCGAATCGCCTTTAAAGCACATGAAAAGTGGCAAAACGTCGACAGTGATGCCCTTGGCCAAAAAGGGCGTATGCGTTTTTTTCTGAATATATTCAGGATAAAACGCATACGCCCTTTTTGGCCAACCAAGCAACCTGGAAAGGCAAATCAGCGCTACAAAGAAGTCTCGCTTCCCATCGGTCAAAAGGGCCTTGCTGCAAAAAGTGTCAAAACCAGAAATGCAGGACAGGCCATGGAGAAATGGCAGCCTTGCTACGCTGATGGGCGGGATGTAAATTGCCAACAGCCACTCTGGAGAAGTGTACGGTGTGTCCTGAAACATCGAAAAAACAGCTTAGGGAGCATAGGGCACGTGCACTCATGGGCGTATAAATTGGGAAAACTAAAAATCAGCAAGACACAGGCACCCCAAAGTTTAAGGCTGCTCTGTTGACAAGAACCTCCACTTCATGACACCTTAAATATCCCAGGAAAGAGAAAAATGGATAAAGAAGTTGTGGTCCTTATGTACAAAGGAATATCACTCAGACATGAAATCAATGTCATAAGGCTAGTAGAAGCAAGATGAGTGGATTTAGGTATGACGATTCTAAGTGAAATAAGTCACACAGAAAAAGACCCTTATCATAAGCTATCACTTATAGAGGGAATGTAAAAACCGCAACACTTGAACTGAATTACAAAAGAGAACAGAGTCACACGTTTAGAAAACACACTATGGCTGCTTAACGGGAAAGGTGAGGTGGGGTGATGCATAAAACAAGGGTTTCAAATTCGCTCAGATACCGTTCCATACACCCAATATGTAATAGACAAGGCCTACTCCTTGCTCAGTGAAGTGGACTCAACACCCCCTATTCACCGCACAAGAATATATCTGACTAGTAAGAATCGTAAAACCTATGTATTGATATCTCTCTGGAAGTGAGCCAAGTGGGTGTAAAGCCGCATAAACACAGCCGTGAAAAGCAGCTAAACCCCATTATAAAAATAAATTACTTTTAAAAACCCGTAAAACAAAGACAGTGAAAGAGAGAGAAATTCTTACAAAATTCGTTCAGGGGCTGTGATGCAACCTGGATTGACCATATCTCGACCCAAACCTGGATGAGACATAAGGGTGGACACTCTTGGGGCTGAGAGGTTGGGTGAGGTTGGGTGAGCAAACTCAGACCCTTTAAAGTAATACTGCGTGGTACCCATCCCATGGGTCCCAAATCTCCAGGTTCAAGGGCATCTTGCTACATCGAAAACATGCATGAGAAACCCAGACGATGGTACACCGTGTGATTTTGAAAGGTTTCTAAAACGCACCCCATTTCTCATCTCCTTGTGCTAGGGTTCGCCTTTCCAGCTACTTTACTAGCAATCTCCCTACTTGGAGAATCAGCACCTTTAAGCTCCTGTTCCCTACAGGTTGCAATTTGTCCTGAGGATGAACGGGAAGACGGGCAACCAATGAGAGACTAGATCTAGGTGCTGGGACAGGCACAGGTCACTCTATTTTCCCATCAGGAAGAAGAATTAACCACAGGTTCAGCCTGCCGCCGGGAACCAGAATAGGGCCTGAGGCAATCCCGTGCTTTTGCGGCCAGCTCCCAAAAAAGCGAGTTGAAAAATGGAGCTCAGGGACACTGCAATTCACAAACCCACAGAGTTATACATGATAACTCTCGTCCACAAATATATTGAGGGAAGGCAACGAAGAGGATTTGAAAGCAAGGCAGAATTGCAGGAAACAGGTTTCAGGAGGTAGATTCGAATCGCCTTTAAAGCACATGAAAGGTGGCAAAACGTCGACAAAGATGACCTTGGCCAAAAAGGTCGTATGCGTTGTTTCCTGAATATATTCAGGAAAAAACGCATACGCCCTTTTTGGCCAACCAAGCAACCTGGAAAGGCAAATCAGCGCTACCAAGAATTCTCGCTTCCCATCGGTCAAAAGGGCCATGCTGCAAAAATTTTCAAAACCAGAAATGCAGGACAGGCCATGGAGAAATGGCAGCCTTGCTACGCTGATGGGAGGGATGTAAATTGCCAACAGCCACTCTGGAGAAGTGTACGGTGTGTCCTGAAACATCGAAAAAACACAGCTTAGGGAGCATAGGGCACGTCCACTCATGGGCGTATAAATTGGGAAAACTAAAAATCAGCAAGACACAGGCACCCCAAAGTTTAGGGCTGCTCTGTTGACAAGAACCTCCACTTCATGACACCTTAAATATCCCAGGAAAGAGAAAAATAGATAAAGAAGTTGTGGTCCTTATGTACAATGGAATATCACTCAGACATGAAATCAATGTCATAAGGCTAGTAGAAGCAAGATGAGTGGATATAGGAACGACGATTCTAAGTGAAATAAGTCACACAGAAAAAGACACTTATCATAAGCTATCACTTATAGAGGGAATGTAAAAACCGCTACACTTGAACTGAATTACAAAACAGAACAGAGTCACACGTTTAGAAAACACACGATGGCTGCTGAGCGGGAAAGGTGAGGTGGGGTGATGCATAAAACAAGGGTTTCAAATTCACTCAGATACCGTTCCATACACCCAATATGTAATAGACAAGACCAACTCCTTGCTCAGTGAACTGGACTCAACACGCTCTATTCACCGCACAATAATATGTCTGACTAGTAAGAATCATAAAACCTATGTATTGATATCTCTCTGGAAGTGAGTCAAGTGGGTGTAAAGCCGCATAAACACAGCCGTGAAAAGCAGCTAAACCCCATTATAAAAATAAATTACTTTTAAAAACCCGTAAAACAAAGACAGTGAAAGAGAGAGAAATTCTTACAAAATTCGTTCAGGGGCTGTGATGCAACCTGGATTGACCATAACTAGACCCACAGCTGGATGAGACATAAGGGTGGACACACTTGGGGCTGAGAGGTTGGGTGAGGTTGGGTGAGCAAACACAGACCCTTTAAAGTAATACTGCCTGGTACCCATCCCATGGGTCCCAAATCTCCAAATTCAAGGGCATATTCCTACATCGAAAACATGCATGAGAAACCCAGAAGATGGTACACCGTGTGATTTTGAAAGGTTTCTAAAACGCACCTCATTTCTCATCTCCTTGTGTTCGGGTTCGCCATTCCAGCTACTTTACTAGAAATCTCCCTACTTGGAGAATCAGCACCTTTAACCTCCTGTTCCCTACAGGTTGCAATTTGTCCTGAGGATGAACGGGAAGAGGGGCAACCAATGAGAGACTAGATCTAGGTGTTGGGACAGGCACAGGTCACTCTATTTTCCCATCAGGAAGAAGAATTAACCACAGGCTCAGCCTGCCACCCGGAACCTGAATAGGGCCTGAGGCAATCCCGTGCTTTTGCGGCCAGCGCCCAAAAAAGACAGTTGAAAAATGGAGTTCAGGGGCACTGCCATTCACAAACCCGCAGAGTTATAAATGATAACTCTCGTCCACAAATATATTGAGGGAAGGCAACGAGGAGGATTTGAAAGCAAGGCAGAATTGCAGGAAACATGTTTCAGGAGGTAGATTCGAATCGCCTTTAAAGCACATGAAAAGTGGCAAAACGTCGACAGTGATGCCCTTGGCCAAAAAGGGCCTATGCGTTTTTTTCTGAATATATTCAGGATAAAACGCATACGCCCTTTTTGGCCAACCAAGCAACCTGGAAAGGCAAATCAGCGCTACAAAGAAGTCTCGCTTCCCATCGGTCAAAAGGGCCTTGCTGCAAAAAGTGTCAAAACCAGAAATGCAGGACAGGCCATGGAGAAATGGCAGCCTTGCTACGCTGATGGGCGGGATGTAAATTGCCAACAGCCACTCTGGAGAAGTGTACGGTGTGTCCTGAAACATCGAAAAAACAGCTTAGGGAGCATAGGGCACGTGCACTCATGGGCGTATAAATTGGGAAAACTAAAAATCAGCAAGACACAGGCACCCCAAAGTTTAAGGCTGCTCTGTTGACAAGAACCTCCACTTCATGACAACTTAAATATCCCAGGAAAGAGAAAAATGGATAAAGAAGTTGTGGTCCTTATGTACAAAGGAATATCACTCAGACATGAAATCAATGTCATAAGGCTAGTAGAAGCAAGATGAGTGGATTTAGGTATGACGATTCTAAGTGAAATAAGTCACACAGAAAAAGACCCTTATCATAAGCTATCACTTATAGAGGGAATGTAAAAACCGCAACACTTGAACTGAATTACAAAAGAGAACAGAGTCACACGTTTAGAAAACACACTATGGCTGCTTAACGGGAAAGGTGAGGTGGGGTGATGCATAAAACAAGGGTTTCAAATTCGCTCAGATACCGTTCCATACACCCAATATGTAATAGACAAGGCCTACTCCTTGCTCAGTGAAGTGGACTCAACACCCCCTATTCACCGCACAAGAATATATCTGACTAGTAAGAATCGTAAAACCTATGTATTGATATCTCTCTGGAAGTGAGCCAAGTGGGTGTAAAGCCGCATAAACACAGCCGTGAAAAGCAGCTAAACCCCATTATAAAAATAAATTACTTTTAAAAACCCGTAAAACAAAGACAGTGAAAGAGAGAGAAATTCTTACAAAATTCGTTCAGGGGCTGTGATGCAACCTGGATTGACCATATCTCGACCCAAACCTGGATGAGACATAAGGGTGGACACTCTTGGGGCTGAGAGGTTGGGTGAGGTTGGGTGAGCAAACTCAGACCCTTTAAAGTAATACTGCGTGGTACCCATCCCATGGGTTCCAAATCTCCAGGATCAAGGGCATCTTCCTACATCGAAAACATGCATGAGAAACCCAGAAGATGGTACACCGTGTGATTTTGAAAGGTTTCTAAAACGCACCCCATTTCTCATCTCCTTGTGCTAGGGTTCGCCTTTCCAGCTACTTTACTAGCAATCTCCCTACTTGGAGAATCAGCACCTTTAAGCTCCTGTTCCCTACAGGTTGCAATTTGTCCTGAGGATGAACGGGAAGAGGGGCAACCAATGAGAGACTAGATCTAGGTGCTGGGACAGGCACAGGTCACTCTATTTTCCCATCAGGAAGAAGAATTAACCACAGGTTCAGCCTGCCGCCGGGAACCAGAATAGGGCCTGAGGCAATCCCGTGCTTTTGCGGCCAGCTCCCAAAAAAGCGAGTTGAAAAATGGAGCTCAGGGACACTGCAATTCACAAACCCGCAGAGTTATACATGATAACTCTCGTCCACAAATATATTGAGGGAAGGCAACGAAGAGGATTTGAAAGCAAGGCAGAATTGCAGGAAACAGGTTTCAGGAGGTAGATTCGAATCGCCTTTAAAGCACATGAAAGGTGGCAAAACGTCGACAAAGATGACCTTGGCCAAAAAGGTCGTATGCGTTGTTTCCGGAATATATTCAGGAAAAAACGCATACGCCCTTTTTGGCCAACCAAGCAACCTGGAAAGGCAAATCAGCGCTACCAAGAATTCTCGCTTCCCATCGGTCAAAAGGGCCATGCTGCAAAAATTTTCAAAACCAGAAATGCAGGACAGGCCATGGAGAAATGGCAGCCTTGCTACGCTGATGGGAGGGATGTAAATTGCCAACAGCCACTCTGGAGAAGTGTACGGTGTGTCCTGAAACATCGAAAAAACACAGCTTAGGGAGCATAGGGCACGTCCACTCATGGGCGTATAAATTGGGAAAACTAAAAATCAGCAAGACACAGGCACCCCAAAGTTTAGGGCTGCTCTGTTGACAAGAACCTCCACTTCATGACACCTTAAATATCCCAGGAAAGAGAAAAATAGATAAAGAAGTTGTGGTCCTTATGTACAATGGAATATCACTCAGACATGAAATCAATGTCATAAGGCTAGTAGAAGCAAGATGAGTGGATATAGGAACGACGATTCTAAGTGAAATAAGTCACACAGAAAAAGACACTTATCATAAGCTATCACTTATAGAGGGAATGTAAAAACCGCTACACTTGAACTGAATTACAAAACAGAACAGAGTCACACGTTTAGAAAACACACTATGCCTGCTTAACGGGAAAGGTGAGTTGGGGTGATGCATAAAACAAGGGTTTCAAATTCACTCAGATACCGTTCCATACACCCAATATGTAATAGACAAGACCAACTCCTTGCTCAGTGAACTGGACTCAACACGCTCTATTCACCGCACAATAATATGTCTGACTAGTAAGAATCATAAAACCTATGTATTGATATCTCTCTGGAAGTGAGTCAAGTGTGTGTAAAGCCGCATAAACACAGCCGTGAAAAGCAGCTAAACCCCATTATAAAAATAAATTACTTTTAAAAACCCGTAAAACAAAGACAGTGAAAGAGAGAGAAATTCTTACAAAATTCGTTCAGGGGCTGTGATGCAACCTGGATTGACCATAACTAGACCCACAGCTGGATGAGACATAAGGGTGGACACACTTGGGGCTGAGAGGTTGGGTGAGGTTGGGTGAGCAAACACAGACCCTTTAAAGTAATACTGCCTGGTACCCATCCCATGGGTCCCAAATCTCCAAGTTCAAGGGCATATTCCTACATCGAAAACATGCATGAGAAACCCAGAAGATGGTACACCGTGTGATTTTGAAAGGTTTCTAAAACGCACCTCATTTCTCATCTCCTTGTGTTCGGGTTCGCCATTCCAGCTACTTTACTAGAAATCTCCCTACTTGGAGAATCAGCACCTTTAAGCTCCTGTTCCCTACAGGTTGCAATTTGTCCTGAGGATGAACGGGAAGAGGGGCAACCAATGAGAGACTAGATCTAGGTGTTGGGACAGGCACAGGTCACTCTCTTTTCCCATCAGGAAGAAGAATTAACCACAGGCTCAGCCCCCCCCGGAACCTGAATAGGGCCTGAGGCAATCCCGTGCTTTTGCGGCCAGCTCACAAAAAAGACAGTTGAAAAATGGAGCTCAGGGACACTGCCATTCACAAACCCGCAGAGTTATAAATGATAACTCTCGTCCACAAATATATTGAGGGAAGGCAACGAAGAGGATTTGAAAGCAAGGCAGAATTGCAGGAAACATGTTTCAGGAGGTAGATTCGAATCGCCTTTACAGCACATGAAAAGTGGCAAAACGTCGACAGTGATGCCCTTGGCCAAAAAGGGCGTATGCGTTTTTTCCTGAATATATTCAGGAAAAAACGCATACGCCCTTTTTGGCCAACCAAGCAACCTGGAAAGGCAAATCAGTGCTACAAAGAAGTCTCGCTTCCCATCGGTCAAAAGGGCCATGCTGCAAAAAGTGGCAAAACCAGAAATGCAGGACAGGCCATGGAGAAATGGCAGCCTTGCTACGCTGATGGGCGGGATGTAAATTGCCAACAGCCACTCTGGAGAAGTGTACGGTGTGTCCTGAAACATCTAAAACACACAGCTTTGGGAGCATAGGGCACGTCCACTCATGGGCGTATAAATTGGGAAAACTAAAAATCAGCAAGACACAGGCACCCCAAAGTTTAGGGCTGCTCTGTTGACAAGAACCTCCACTTCATGACACCTTAAATATCCGAGGAAAGAGAAAAATGGATAAACAAGTTGTGGTCCTTATGTACAATGGAATATCACTCAGACATGAAATCAATGTCATAAGGCTAGAAGAAGCAAGATGAGTGGATTTAGGTACGACGATTCTAAGTGAAATAAGTCACACAGAAAAAGACACTTATCATAAGCTATCACTTAGAGAGGGAATGTAAAAACCGCTACACTTGAACTGAATTACAAAACAGAACAGAGTCACACGTTTAGAAAACACACTATGGCTGCTTAACGGGAAAGGTGAGGTGGGGTGATGCATAAAACAAGGGTTTCAAATTCGCTCAGATACCGTTCCATACACCCAATATGTAATAGACAAGACCTACTCCTTGCTCAGTGAACTGGACTCAACACCCGCTATTCACCGCACAAGACTATATCTGACTAGTAAGAATCTTAAAACCTATGTATTGATATCTGTCTGGAAGTGAGTCAAGTGGGTGTAAAGCCGCATAAACACAGCCGTGAAAAGCAGCTAAACCCCATTATAAAAATAAATTACTTTTAAAAACCCGTAAAACAAAGACAGTGAAAGAGAGAGAAATTCTTACAAAATTCGTTCAGGGGCTGTGATGCAACCTGGATTGACCATATCTAGACCCACAGCTGGATGAGACATAAGGGTGGACACACTTGGGGCTGAGAGCTTGGGTGAGGTTGGGTGAGCAAACACAGACCCTTTAAAGTAATACTGCCTGGTACCCATCCCATGGGTCCCAAATCTCCAAGTTCAAGGGCATATTCCTACATCGAAAACATGCATGAGAAACCCAGAAGATGGTACACCGTGTGATTTTGAAAGGTTTCTAAAACGCACCTCATTTCTCATCTCCTTGTGTTCGGGTTCGCCATTCCAGCTACTTTACTAGAAATCTCCCTACTTGGAGAATCAGCACCTTTAAGCTCCTGTTCCCTACAGGTTGCAATTTGTCCTGAGGATGAACGGGAAGAGGGGCAACCAATGAGAGACTAGATCTAGGTGTTGGGACAGGCACAGGTCACTCTATTTTCCCATCAGGAAGAAGAATTAACCACAGGCTCAGCCTGCCCCCCGGAACCTGAATAGGGCCTGAGGCAATCCCGTGCTTTTGCGGCCAGCTCCCAAAAAAGACAGTTGAAAAATGGAGTTCAGGGGCACTGCCATTCACAAACCCGCAGAGTTATAAATGATAACTCTCGTCCACAAATATATTGAAGGAAGGCAACGAAGAGGATTTGAAAGCAAGGCAGAATTGCAGGAAACATGTTTCAGGAGGTAGATTCGAATCGCCTTTAAAGCACATGAAAAGTGGAAAAACGTCGACAGTGATGCCCTTGGCCAAAAAGGGCGTATGCGTTTTTTTCTGAATATATTCAGGATAAAACGCATACGCCCTTTTTGGCCAACCAAGCAACCTGGAAAGGCAAATCAGCGCTACAAAGAAGTCTCGCTTCCCATCGGTCAAAAGGGCCTTGCTGCAAAAAGTGTCAAAACCAGAAATGCAGGACAGGCCATGGAGAAATGGCAGCCTTGCTACGCTGATGGGCGGGATGTAAATTGCCAACAGCCACTCTGGAGAAGTGTACGGTGTGTCCTGAAACATCGAAAAAACAGCTTAGGGAGCATAGGGCACGTGCACTCATGGGCGTATAAATTGGGAAAACTAAAAATCAGCAAGACACAGGCACCCCAAAGTTTAGGGCTGCTCTGTTGACAAGAACCTCCACTTCATGACACCTTAAATATCCCAGGAAAGAGAAAAATAGATAAAGAAGTTGTGGTCCTTATGTACAATGGAATATCACTCAGACATGAAATCAATGTCATAAGGCTAGTAGAAGCAAGATGAGTGGATATAGGAACGACGATTCTAAGTGAAATAAGTCACACAGAAAAAGACACTTATCATAAGCTATCACTTATAGAGGGAATGTAAAAACCGCTACACTTGAACTGAATTACAAAACAGAACAGAGTCACACGTTTAGAAAACACACTATGCCTGCTTAACGGGAAAGGTGAGTTGGGGTGATGCATAAAACAAGGGTTTCAAATTCACTCAGATACCGTTCCATACACCCAATATGTAATAGACAAGACCAACTCCTTGCTCAGTGAACTGGACTCAACACGCTCTATTCACCGCACAATAATATGTCTGACTAGTAAGAATCATAAAACCTATGTATTGATATCTCTCTGGAAGTGAGTCAAGTGTGTGTAAAGCCGCATAAACACAGCCGTGAAAAGCAGCTAAACCCCATTATAAAAATAAATTACTTTTAAAAACCCGTAAAACAAAGACAGTGAAAGAGAGAGAAATTCTTACAAAATTCGTTCAGGGGCTGTGATGCAACCTGGATTGACCATAACTAGACCCACAGCTGGATGAGACATAAGGGTGGACACACTTGGGGCTGAGAGGTTGGGTGAGGTTGGGTGAGCAAACTCAGACCCTTTAAAGTAATACTGCGTGGTACCCATCCCATGGGTTCCAAATCTCCAGGATCAAGGGCATCTTCCTACATCGAAAACATGCATGAGAAACCCAGAAGATGGTACACCGTGTGATTTTGAAAGGTTTCTAAAACGCACCCCATTTCTCATCTCCTTGTGCTAGGGTTCGCCTTTCCAGCTACTTTACTAGCAATCTCCCTACTTGGAGAATCAGCACCTTTAAGCTCCTGTTCCCTACAGGTTGCAATTTGTCCTGAGGATGAACGGGAAGAGGGGCAACCAATGAGAGACTAGATCTAGGTGCTGGGACAGGCACAGGTCACTCTATTTTCCCATCAGGAAGAAGAATTAACCACAGGTTCAGCCTGCCGCCGGGAACCAGAATAGGGCCTGAGGCAATCCCGTGCTTTTGCGGCCAGCTCCCAAAAAAGCGAGTTGAAAAATGGAGCTCAGGGACACTGCAATTCACAAACCCGCAGAGTTATAAATGATAACTCTCGTCCACAAATATATTGAGGGAAGGCAACGAAGAGGATTTGAAAGCAAGGCAGAATTGCAGGAAACAGGTTTCAGGAGGTAGATTCGAATCGCCTTTAAAGCACATGAAATGTGGCAAAACGTCGACAAAGATGACCTTGGCCAAAAAGGTCGTATGCGTTGTTTCCTGAATATATTCAGGAAAAAACGCATACGCCCTTTTTGGCCAACCAAGCAACCTGGAAAGGCAAATAAGCGCTACCAAGAATTCTCGCTTCCCATCGGTCAAAAGGGCCATGCTGCAAAAATTTTCAAAACCAGAAATGCAGGACAGGCCATGGAGAAATGGCAGCCTTGCTACGCTGATGGGAGGGATGTAAATTGCCAATAGCCACTCTGGAGAAGTGTACGGTGTGTCCTGAAACATCGAAAAAACACAGCTTAGGGAGCATAGGGCACGTCCACTCATGGGCGTATAAATTGGGAAAACTAAAAATCAGCAAGACACAGGCACCCCAAAGTTTAGGGCTGCTCTGTTGACAAGAACCTCCACTTCATGACACCTTAAATATCCCAGGAAAGAGAAAAATAGATAAAGAAGTTGTGGTCCTTATGTACAATGGAATATCACTCAGACATGAAATCAATGTCATAAGGCTAGTAGAAGCAAGATGAGTGGATTTAGGTACGACGATTCTAAGTGAAATAAGTCACACAGAAAAAGACACTTATCATAAGCTATCACTTATAGAGGGAATGTAATAACCGCTACACTTGAACTGAATTACAAAACAGAACAGAGTCACACGTTTAGAAAACACACTATGCCTGCTTAACGGGAAAGGTGAGTTGGGGTGATGCATAAAACAAGGGTTTCAAATTCACTCAGATACCGTTCCATACACCCAATATGTAATAGACAAGACCAACTCCTTGCTCAGTGAACTGGACACAACACGCTCTATTCACCGCACAATAATATGTCTGACTAGTAAGAATCATAAAACCTATGTATTGATATCTCTCTGGAAGTGAGTCAAGTGTGTGTAAAGCCGCATAAACACAGCCGTGAAAAGCAGCTAAACCCCATTATAAAAATAAATTACTTTTAAAAACCCGTAAAACAAAGACAGTGAAAGAGAGAGAAATTCTTACAAAATTCGTTCAGGGGCTGTGATGCAACCTGGATTGACCATAACTAGACCCACAGCTGGATGAGACATAAGGGTGGACACACTTGGGGCTGAGAGGTTGGGTGAGGTTGGGTGAGCAAACACAGACCCTGTAAAGTAATACTGCCTGGTACCCATCCCATGGGTCCCAAATCTCCAAGTTCAAGGGCATATTCCTACATTGAAAACATGCATGAGAAACCCAGAAGATGGTACACCGTGTGATTTTGAAAGGTTTCTAAAACGCACCTCATTTCTCATCTCCTTGTGTTCGGGTTCGCCATTCCAGCTACTTTACTAGAAATCTCCGTACTTGGAGAATCAGCACCTTTAACCTCCTGTTCTCTACAGGTTGCAATTTGTCCTGAGGATGAACGGGAAGAGGGGCAACCAATGAGAGACTAGATCTAGGTGTTGGGACAGGCACAGGTCACTCTCTTTTCCCATCAGGAAGAAGAATTAACCACAGGCTCAGCCCCCCCCGGAACCTGAATAGGGCCTGAGGCAATCCCGTGCTTTTGCGGCCAGCTCACAAAAAAGACAGTTGAAAAATGGAGCTCAGGGACACTGCCATTCACAAACCCGCAGAGTTATAAATGATAACTCTCGTCCACAAATATATTGAGGGAAGGCAACGAAGAGGATTTGAAAGCAAGGCAGAATTGCAGGAAACATGTTTCAGGAGGTAGATTCGAATCGCCTTTACAGCACATGAAAAGTGGCAAAACGTCGACAGTGATGCCCTTGGCCAAAAAGGGCGTATGCGTTTTTTCCTGAATATATTCAGGAAAAAACGCATACGCCCTTTTTGGCCAACCAAGCAACCTGGAAAGGCAAATCAGTGCTACAAAGAAGTCTCGCTTCCCATCGGTCAAAAGGGCCATGCTGCAAAAAGTGGCAAAACCAGAAATGCAGGACAGGCCATGGAGAAATGGCAGCCTTGCTACGCTGATGGGCGGGATGTAAATTGCCAACAGCCACTCTGGAGAAGTGTACGGTGTGTCCTGAAACATCTAAAACACACAGCTTTGGGAGCATAGGGCACGTCCACTCATGGGCGTATAAATTGGGAAAACTAAAAATCAGCAAGACACAGGCACCCCAAAGTTTAGGGCTGCTCTGTTGACAAGAACCTCCACTTCATGACACCTTAAATATCCGAGGAAAGAGAAAAATGGATAAACAAGTTGTGGTCCTTATGTACAATGGAATATCACTCAGACATGAAATCAATGTCATAAGGCTAGAAGAAGCAAGATGAGTGGATTTAGGTACGACGATTCTAAGTGAAATAAGTCACACAGAAAAAGACACTTATCATAAGCTATCACTTAGAGAGGGAATGTAAAAACCGCTACACTTGAACTGAATTACAAAACAGAACAGAGTCACACGTTTAGAAAACACACTATGGCTGCTTAACGGGAAAGGTGAGGTGGGGTGATGCATAAAACAAGGGTTTCAAATTCGCTCAGATACCGTTCCATACACCCAATATGTAATAGACAAGACCTACTCCTTGCTCAGTGAACTGGACTCAACACCCGCTATTCACCGCACAAGACTATATCTGACTAGTAAGAATCTTAAAACCTATGTATTGATATCTGTCTGGAAGTGAGTCAAGTGGGTGTAAAGCCGCATAAACACAGCCGTGAAAAGCAGCTAAACCCCATTATAAAAATAAATTACTTTTAAAAACCCGTAAAACAAAGACAGTGAAAGAGAGAGAAATTCTTACAAAATTCGTTCAGGGGCTGTGATGCAACCTGGATTGACCATATCTAGACCCACAGCTGGATGAGACATAAGGGTGGACACACTTGGGGCTGAGAGCTTGGGTGAGGTTGGGTGAGCAAACACAGACCCTTTAAAGTAATACTGCCTGGTACCCATCCCATGGGTCCCAAATCTCCAAGTTCAAGGGCATATTCCTACATCGAAAACATGCATGAGAAACCCAGAAGATGGTACACCGTGTGATTTTGAAAGGTTTCTAAAACGCACCTCATTTCTCATCTCCTTGTGTTCGGGTTCGCCATTCCAGCTACTTTACTAGAAATCTCCCTACTTGGAGAATCAGCACCTTTAAGCTCCTGTTCCCTACAGGTTGCAATTTGTCCTGAGGATGAACGGGAAGAGGGGCAACCAATGAGAGACTAGATCTAGGTGTTGGGACAGGCACAGGTCACTCTATTTTCCCATCAGGAAGAAGAATTAACCACAGGCTCAGCCTGCCCCCCGGAACCTGAATAGGGCCTGAGGCAATCCCGTGCTTTTGCGGCCAGCTCCCAAAAAAGACAGTTGAAAAATGGAGTTCAGGGGCACTGCCATTCACAAACCCGCAGAGTTATAAATGATAACTCTCGTCCACAAATATATTGAGGGAAGGCAACGAAGAGGATTTGAAAGCAAGGCAGAATTGCAGGAAACATGTTTCAGGAGGTAGATTCGAATCGCCTTTAAAGCACATGAAAAGTGGAAAAACGTCGACAGTGATGCCCTTGGCCAAAAAGGGCGTATGCGTTTTTTTCTGAATATATTCAGGATAAAACGCATACGCCCTTTTTGGCCAACCAAGCAACCTGGAAAGGCAAATCAGCGCTACAAAGAAGTCTCGCTTCCCATCGGTCAAAAGGGCTTTGCTGCAAAAAGTGTCAAAACCAGAAATGCAGGACAGGCCATGGAGAAATGGCAGCCTTGCTACGCTGGTGGGCGGGATGTAAATTGCCAACAGCCACTCTGGAGAAGTGTATGGTGTGTCCTGAAACATCGAAAAAACAGCTTAGGGAGCATAGGGCACGTGCACTCATGGGCGTATAAATTGGGAAAACTAAAAATCAGCAAGACACAGGCACCCCAAAGTTTAAGGCTGCTCTGTTGACAAGAACCTCCACTTCATGACACCTTAAATATCCCAGGAAAGAGAAAAATGGATAAAGAAGTTGTGGTCCTTATGTACAAAGGAATATCACTCAGACATGAAATCAATGTCATAAGGCTAGTAGAAGCAAGATGAGTGGATTTAGGTATGACGATTCTAAGTGAAATAAGTCACACAGAAAAAGACCCTTATCATAAGCTATCACTTATAGAGGGAATGTAAAAACCGCAACACTTGAACTGAATTACAAAAGAGAACAGAGTCACACGTTTAGAAAACACACTATGGCTGCTTAACGGGAAAGGTGAGGTGGGGTGATGCATAAAACAAGGGTTTCAAATTCGCTCAGATACCGTTCCATACACCCAATATGTAATAGACAAGGCCTACTCCTTGCTCAGTGAAGTGGACTCAACACCCCCTATTCACCGCACAAGAATATATCTGACTAGTAAGAATCGTAAAACCTATGTATTGATATCTCTCTGGAAGTGAGCCAAGTGGGTGTAAAGCCGCATAAACACAGCCGTGAAAAGCAGCTAAACCCCATTATAAAAATAAATTACTTTTAAAAACCCGTAAAACAAAGACAGTGAAAGAGAGAGAAATTCTTACAAAATTCGTTCAGGGGCTGTGATGCAACCTGGATTGACCATATCTCGACCCAAACCTGGATGAGACATAAGGGTGGACACTCTTGGGGCTGAGAGGTTGGGTGAGGTTGGGTGAGCAAACTCAGACCCTTTAAAGTAATACTGCGTGGTACCCATCCCATGGGTTCCAAATCTCCAGGTTCAAGGGCATCTTCCTACATCGAAAACATGCATGAGAAACCCAGAAGATGGTACACCGTGTGATTTTGAAAGGTTTCTAATACGCACCCCATTTCTCATCTCCTTGTGCTAGGGTTCGCCTTTCCAGCTACTTTACTAGCAATCTCCCTACTTGGAGAATCAGCACCTTTAAGCTCCTGTTCCCTACAGGTTGCAATTTGTCCTGAGGATGAACGGGAAGAGGGGCAACCAATGAGAGACTAGATCTAGGTGTTGGGACAGGCACAGGTCACTCTATTTTCCCATCAGGAAGAAGAATTAAACACAGGTTCAGCCTGCCGACGGGAACCAGAATAGGGCCTGAGGCAATCCCGTGCTTTTGCGGCCAGCTCCCAAAAAAGACAGTTGAAAAATGGAGCTCAGGGACACTGCAATTCACAAACCTGCTGAGTTATAAATGATAACTCTCGTCCACAAATATATTGAGGGAAGGCAACGAAGAGGATTTGAAAGCAAGGCAGTATTGAAGGAAACAGGTTTCAGGAGGTAGATTCAAATCGCCTTTAAAGCACATGAAAAGTGGCAAAACGTCGACAGTGATGCCCTTGGCCAAAAAGGGCGTATGCGTTTTTTCCTGAATATATTCAGGAAAAAACGCATACGCCCTTTTTGGCCAACCAAGCAACCGGGAAAGGCAAATCAGCACTACAAAGAAGTCTCCTTCCCATCGGTCAAAAGGGCCATGCTGCAAAAAGTGTCAAAACCAGAAATGCAGGACAGGCCATGGAGAAATGGCAGCCTTGCTACGCTGATGGGCGGGATGTAAATTGCCAACAGCCACTCTGGAGAAGTGTACGGTGTGTCCTGAAACATCGAAAAAACAGCTTAGGGAACATAGGGCACGTCCACTCATGGGCGTATAAATTGGGAAAATTAAAAATCAGCAAGACACAGGCACCCCAATGTTTAGGGCTGCTATGTTGACAAGAACCTCCACTTCATGACACCTTAAATATCCCAGGAAAGAGAAAAATGGATAAAGAAGTTGTGGTCCTTATGTACAAAGGAATATCACTCAGACATGAAATCAATGTCATAAGGCTAGTAGAAGCAAGATGAGTGGAATTAGGTATGACGATTCTAAGTGAAATAAGTCACACAGAAAAAGACCCTTATCATAAGCTATCACTTATAGAGGGAATGTAAAAACCGCAACACTTGAACTGAATTACAAAACAGAACAGAGTCACACGTTTAGAAAACACACTATGGCTGCTTAACGGGAAAGGTGAGGTGGGGTGATGCATAAAACAAGGGTTTCAAATTCGCTCAGATACCGTTCCATACACCCAATATGTAATAGACAAGGCCTACTCCTTGCTCAGTGAAGTGGACTCAACACCCCCTATTCACCGCACAAGAATATATCTGACTAGTAAGAATCGTAAAACCTATGTATTGATATCTCTCTGGAAGTGAGCCAAGTGGGTTTAAAGCCGCATAAACACAGCCGTGAAAAGCAGCTAAACCCCATTATAAAAATAAATTACTTTTAAAAACCAGTAAAACAAAGACAGTGAAAGAGAGAGAAATTCTTACAAAATTCGTTCAGGGGCTGTGATGAAACCTGGATTGACTATATCTCGACCCAAACCTGGATGAGACATAAGGGTGGACACTCTTGGGGCTGAGAGGTTGGGTGAGGTTGGGTGAGCAAACTCAGACCCTTTAAAGTAATACTGCGTGGTACCCATCCCATGGGTCCCAAATCTCCAGGTTCAAGGGCATCTTGCTACATCGAAAACATGCATGAGAAACCCAGAAGATGGTACACCGTGTGATTTTGAAAGGTTTCTAAAACGCACCCCATTTCTCATCTCCTTGTGCTAGGGTTCGCCTTTCCAGCTACTTTACTAGCAATCTCCCTACTTGGAGAATCAGCACCTTTAAGCTCCTGTTCCCTACAGGTTGCAATTTGTCCTGAGGATGAACGGGAAGAGGAGCAACCAATGAGAGACTAGATCTAGTTGTTGGGACAGGCACAGGTCACTCTATTTTCCCATCAGGAAGAAGAATTAACCACAGGCTCAGCCTGCTGCCAGGAACCAGAATAGGGCCTGAGGCAATCCCTCGCTTTTGCGGCCAGCTCCCAAAAAAGCTAGTTGAAAAATGGAGCTCTGGGACACTGCAATTCACAAACCCGCAGAGTTATAAATGATAACTGTCAACCACAGATATATTGACGGAAGGCAACGAAGAGGATTTGAAAGCAAGGCAGAATTGCAGGAAACAGATTTCAGGAGGTAGATTCGAGTCGCCTTTAAAGCACATGAAAAGCGGCAAAACGTCGACAGTGATGCCCTTGGCCAAAAAGGGCGTATGCGTTTTTTCCTGAATATATTCAGGAAAAAACGCATACGCCCTTTTTGGCCAACCAAGCAACCTGGAAAGGCAAATCAGCGCTACAAAGAAGTTTCGCTTCCCATCGGTCAAAAGGGTCATGCTGCAAAAAGTGTCAAAACCAGAAATGCAGGACAGGCCATGGAGAAATGGCAGCCTTGCTACGCTGATGGGCGGGATGTTAATTGCCAGCAGCCACTCTGGAGAAGTGTACGGTGTGTCCTGAAACATCTAAAAAACACAGCTTAGGGAGCATAGGGCACGTCCACTCATGGGCGTATAAATTGGGAAAAAGAAAAATCAGCAAGACACAGGCACCCCAAAGTTTAGGGCTGCTCTGTTGACAAGAACCTCCACTTCATGACACCTTAAATATCCCAGGAAAGAGAAAAATGGATAAAGAAGTTGTGGTCCTTATGTACAATGGAATATCACTCAGACATGAAATCAATGTCATAAGGCTAGAAGAAGCAAGATGAGTGGATTTAGGTACGACGATTCTAAGTGAAATAAGTCACACAGAAAAAGACACTTATCATAAGCTATCACTTATAGAGGGAATGTAAAAACCGCTACACTTGAACTGAATTACAAAACAGAACAGAGTCACACGTTTAGAAAACACACTATGGCTGCTTAACGGGAAAGGTGAGGTGGGGTGATGCATAAAACAAGGGTTTCAAATTCGCTCAGATACCGTTCCATACACCCAATATGTAATAGACAAGACCTAATTCTTGCTCAGTGAACTGGACTCAACACCCCCTATTCACCGCACAAGAATATATGAAACTAGTAAGAATCTTAAAAACTATGTATTGATATCTGTCTGGAAGTGAGCCAAGTGGGTGTAAAGCCGCATAAACACATCCGTGAAAAGCAGCTAAACCCCATTATAAAAATAAATTACTTTTAAAAACCCGTAAAACAAAGCAGTGAAACAGAGAGAAATTCTTACAAAATTCGTTCAGAGGCTGTGATGCAACCTGGATTGACCATATCTAGACCCACAGCTGGATGAGACATAAGGGTGGACACTCTTGGGGCTTAGAGGTTGGGTGAGGTTGGGTGAGCAAACGCAGACCCTTTAAAATAATACTCTGTGTTACCCATCCAATGGGTCCCAAATCTCCAGGTTCAAGGGCATCTTCCTACATCGAAAACATGCATGAGAAACCCAGAAGATGGTACACCGTGTGATTTTGAAAGGTTTCTAAAACGCACCCCATTTCTCATCTCCTTGTGCTAGGGTTCGCCTTTCCAGCTACTTTACTAGCAATCTCCCTACTTGGAGAATCCGCACCTTTAAGCTCCTGTTCCCTACAGGTTGCAATTTGTCCTGAGGATGAACGGGAAGAGGGGCAACCAATGAGAGACTACATCTAGGTGTTGGGACAGGCACAGGTCACTCTATTTTCCCATCTGGAAGAAGAGTTAAACACAGGCTCAGCCTGCCGCCGGGAACCAGAATAGGGCCTGAGGCAATCCCGTGCTTTTGCGGCCAGCTCCCAAAAAAGACAGTTGAAAAATGGAGCTCAGGGGCACTGAAATTCACAAACCTGCTGAGTTATAAATGATAACTCTCGTCCACAAATATATTGAGGGAAGGCAACGAAGAGGATTTGAAAGCAAGGCAGAATTGCAGGAAACATGTTTCAGGAGGTAGATACGAATCGCCTTTAAAGCACATGAAAAGTGGCAAAACGTCGACAGTGATGCCCTTGGCCAAAAAGGGCGTATGCGTTTTTTTCTGAATATATTCAGGATAAAACGCATACGCCCTTTTTGGCCAACCAAGCAACCTGGAAAGGCAAATCAGCGCTACAAAGAAGTCTTGCTTCCCATCGGTCAAAAGGGCCTTGCTGCAAAAAGTGTCAAAACCAGAAATGCAGGACAGGCCATGGAGAAATGGCAGCCTTGCTACGCTGATGGGCGGGATGTAAATTGCCAACAGCCAATCAGGAGAAGTGTACGGTGTGTCCTGAAACATCGAAAAAACACAGCTTAGGGAGCATAGGGCACGTCCACTCATGGGCGTATAAATTGGGAAAACTAAAAATCAGCAAGACACAGGCACCCCAAAGTTTAGGGCTGCTCTGTTGACAAGAACCTCCACTTCATGACACCTTAAATATCCCAGGAAAGAGAAAAATGGATAAAGAAGTTGTGGTCCTTATGTACAATGGAATATCACTCAGACATGAAATCAATGTCATAAGGCTAGAAGAAACAAGATGAGTGGATTTAGGTACGACGATTCTAAGTGAAATAAGTCACACAGAAAAAGAAACTTATCATAAGCTATCACTTATAGAGGGAATGTAAAAACCGCTACACTTGAACTGAATTACAAAACAGAACAGAGTCACACGTTTAGAAAACACACTATGGCTGCTTAACGGGAAAGGTGAGGTGGGGTGAGGCATAAAACAAGGGTTTCAAATTCGCTCAGATACCGTTCCATACACCCAATATGTAATAGACAAGGCCTACTCCTTGCTCAGTGAACTGGACTCAACACCCCCTATTCACCGCACAAGAATATATCTGACTAGTAAGAATCGTAAAACCTATGTATTGATATCTGTCTGGAAGTGAGCCAAGTGGGTGTAAAGCCGCATAAACACAGCCGTGAAAAGCAGCTAAACCCCATTATAAAAATAAATTACTTTTAAAAACCCGTAAAACAAAGACAGTGAAAGAGAGAGAAATTCTTACAAAATTCGTTCAGGGGCTGTGATGCAACCTGGATTGACCATATCTCGACCCAAACCTGGATGAGACATAAGGGTGGACACTCTTGGGGCTGAGAGGTTGGGTGAGGTTGCGTGAGCAAACGCAGACCCTTTAAAGTAATACTGCGTGGTACCCATCCCATGGGTCCCAAATCTCCAGGTTCAAGGGCATCTTGCTACATCGAAAACATGCATGAGAAACCCAGAAGATGGTACACAGTGTGATTTTGAAAGGTTTCTAAAACGCACCCCATTTCTCATCTCCTTGTGCTCGGGTTCGCCTTTCCAGCTACTTTACTAGCAATCTCCCTACTTGGAGAATCAGCACCTTTAAGCTCCTGTTCCCTACAGGTTGCAATTTGTCCTGAGGATGAACGGGAAGAGGGGCAACCAATGAGAGACTAGATCTAGGTGTTGGGACAGGCACAGGTCACTCTATTTTCCCATCAGGAAGAAGAATTAACCACAGGCTCAGCCTGCTGCCAGGAACCAAAATAGGGCCTGAGGCAATCCCTCGCTTTTGCGGCCAGCTCCCAAAAAAGCCAGTTGAAAAATGGAGCTCAGGGACACTGCAATTCACAAACCCGCAGAGTCATAAATGATAACTGTCATCCACAGATATATTGAGGGAAGGCAACGAAGAGGATTTGAAAGCAAGGCAGAATTGCAGGAAACAGATTTCAGGAGGTAGATTCGAATCGCCTTTAAAGCACATGAAAAGCGGCAAAACGGCGACAATGATGCCCTTGGCCAAAAAGGGCGTATGCGTTTTTTCCTGAATATATTCAGGAAAAAACGAATACGCCCTTTTTGGCCAACCAAGCAACCTGGAAAGGCAAATCAGCGCTACAAAGAAGTTTCGCTTCCCATCGGTCAAAAGGGTCATGCTGCAAAAAGTGTCAAAACCAGAAATGCAGGACAGGCCATGGAGAAATGGCAGACTTGCTACGCTGATGGGTGGGATGTAAATTGCCAACAGCCACTCTGGAGAAGTGTACGGTGTGTCCTGAAACATCGAAAAAACACAGCTTATGGAGCATAGGGCACATCCACTCATGGGCGTATAAATTGGGAAAATTAAAATCAGCAAGACACAGGCACCCCAAAGTTTAGGGCTGCTCTGTTGACAAGAACCTCCACTTCATGACACCTTAAATATCCCAGGAAAGAGAAAAATGGATAAAGAAGTTGTGGTCCTTATGTACAATGGAATATCACTCAGACATGAAATCAATGTCATAAGGCTAGAAGAAGCAAGATGAGTGGATTTAGGTACGACGATTCTAAGTGAAATAAGTCACACAGAAAAAGACACTTATCATAAGCTATCACTTATAGAGGGAATGTAAAAACCGCTACACTTGAACTGAATTACAAAACAGAACAGAGTCACACGTTTAGAAAACACACTATGGCTGCTTAACGGGAAAGGTGAGGTGGGGTGAGGCATAAAACAAGGGTTTCAAATTCGCTCAGATACCGTTCCATACACCCAATATGTAATAGACAAGGCCTACTCCTTGCTCAGTGAACTGGACTCAACACCCCCTATTCACCGCACAAGAATATATCTGACTAGTAAGAATCGTAAAACCTATGTATTGATATCTGTCTGGAAGTGAGCCAAGTGGGTGTAAAGCCGCATAAACACAGCCGTGAAAAGCAGCTAAACCCCATTATAAAAATAAATTACTTTTAAAAACCCGTAAAACAAAGACAGTGAAAGAGAGAGAAATTCTTACAAAATTCGTTCAGGGGCTGTGATGCAACCTGGATTGACCATATCTCGACCCAAACCTGGATGAGACATAAGGGTGGACACTCTTGGGGCTGAGAGGTTGGGTGAGGTTGGGTGAGCAAACTCAGACCCTTTAAAGTAATACTGCGTGGTACCCATCCCATGGGTCCCAAATCTCCAGGTTCAAGGGCATCTTGCTACATCGAAAACATGCATGAGAAACCCAGAAGATGGTACACAGTGTGATTTTGAAAGGTTTCTAAAACGCACCCCATTTCTCATCTCCTTGTGCTCGGGTTCGCCTTTCCAGCTATTTTACTAGCAATCTCCCTACTTGGAGAATCAGCACCTTTAAGCTCCTGTTCCCTACAGGTTGCAATTTGTCCTGAGGATGAACGGGAAGAGGGGCAACCAATGAGAGACTAGATCTAGGTGTTGGGACAGGCACAGGTCACTCTATTTTCCCATCAGGAAGAAGAATTAACCACAGGCTCAGCCTGCTGCCAGGAACCAAAATAGGGCCTGAGGCAATCCCTCGCTTTTGCGGCCAGCTCCCAAAAAAGCCAGTTGAAAAATGGAGCTCAGGGACACTGCAATTCACAAACCCGCAGAGTTATAAATGATAACTGTCATCCACAGATATATTGAGGGAAGGCAACGAAGAGGATTTGAAAGCAAGGCAGAATTGCAGGAAACAGATTTCAGGAGGTAGATTCGAATCGCCTTTAAAGCACATGAAAAGCGGCAAAACGGCGACAATGATGCCCTTGGCCAAAAAGGGCGTATGCGTTTTTTCCTGAATATATTCAGGAAAAAACGCATACGCCCTTTTTGGCTAACCAAGCAACCTGGAAAGGCAAATCAGCGCTACAAAGAAGTTTCGCTTCCCATCGGTCAAAAGGGTCATGCTGCAAAAAGTGTCAAAACCAGAAATGCAGGACAGGCCATGGAGAAATGGCAGACTTGCTACGCTGGTGGGTGGGATGTAAATTGCCAACAGCCACTCTGGAGAAGTGTACGGTGTGTCCTGAAACATCGAAAAAACACAGCTTATGGAGCATAGGGCACGTCCACTCATGGGCGTATAAATTGGGAAAACTAAAAATCAGCAAGACACAGGCACCCCAAAGTTTAGGGCTGCTCTGTTGACAAGAACCTCCACTTCATGACACCTTAAATATCCCAGGAAAGAGAAAAATGGATAAAGAAGTTGTGGTCCTTATGTACAATGGAATATCACTCAGACATGAAATCAATGTCATAAGGCTAGAAGAAGCAAGATGAGTGGATTTAGGTACGACGATTCTAAGTGAAATAAGTCACACAGAAAAAGACACTTATCATAAGCTATCACTTATAGAGGGAATGTAAAAACCGCTACACTTGAACTGAATTACAAAACAGAACAGAGTCACACGTTTAGAAAACACACTATGGCTGCTTAACGGGAAAGGTGAGGTGGGGTGAGGCATAAAACAAGGGTTTCAAATTCGCTCAGATACCGTTCCATACACCCAATATGTAATAGACAAGGCCTACTCCTTGCTCAGTGAACTGGACTCAACACCCCCTATTCACCGCACAAGAATATATGTGACTAGTAAGAATCTTAAAACCTATGTATTGATATCTGTCTGGAAGTGAGCCAAGTGGGTGTAAAGCCGCATAAACACAGCCGTGAAAAGCAGCTAAACCCCATTATAAAAATAAATTACTTTTAAAAACCCGTAAAACAAAGACAGTGAAAGAGAGAGAAATTCTTACAAAATTCGTTCAGGGGCTGTGATGCAACCTGGATTGACCATATCTCGACCCAAACCTGGATGAGACATAAGGGTGGACACTCTTGGGGCTGAGAGGTTGGGTGAGGTTGGGTGAGCAAATGCAGACCCTTTAAAGTAATACTGCGTGGTACCCATCCCATGGGTCCCAAATCTCCAGGTTCAAGGGCATCTTGCTACATCGAAAACATGCATGAGAAACCCAGAAGATGGTACACAGTGTGATTTTGAAAGGTTTCTAAAACGCACCCCATTTCTCATCTCCTTGTGCTCGGGTTCGCCTTGCCAGCTACTTTACTAGCAATCTCCCTACTTGGAGAATCAGCACCTTTAAGCTCCTGTTCCCTACAGGTTGCAAATTGTCCTGAGGATGAACGGGAAGAGGGGAAACCAATGAGAGACTAGATCTAGGTGTTGGGACAGGCACAGGTCACTCTATTTTCCCATCAGGAAGAAGAATTAACCACAGGCTCAGCCTGCGGCCCAGAAGCAGAATAGGGCCTGAGGCAATCCCACGCTCTTACGGCCAGCTCCCAAAAAAGCCAGTTGAAAAATGGAGCTCAGGGACACTGCAATTCACAAACCCACAGAGCTATAAATGATAACTCTCATCCACAGATATATTGAGGGAAGGCAACGAAGAGGATTTGAAAGCAAGGCAGAATTGCAGGAAACAGGTTTCATGAGGTAGATTCGAATCGCCTTTAAAGCACATGAAAAGTCGCAAAACGTCGACAATGATGCCCTTGGCCAAACAGGGCGTATGCGTTTTTACCTGAATATATTCAGGAAAAAACGCATACGCCCTGTTTGGCCAACCAAGCAACCTGGAAAGGCTAATCAGCGCTACAAAGAAGTCTCGCTTCCCATCGGTCAAAAGGGCCATGCTGCAAAAAGTGTCAAAACTAGAAATGCAGGACAGGCCATGGAGAAATGGCAGCCTTGCTACGCTGATGGGCGGGATGTAAATTGCCAACAGCCACTCTGGAGAAGTGTACGGTGTGTCCTGAAACATCGAAAAAACACAGCTCTAGGAGCATAGGGCACGTCCTCTCATGGGCGTATAAATTGGGAAAAATAAAAATCAGCAAGACACAGGCACCCCAAAGTTTAGGGCTGCTCTGTTGACAAGAACCTCCACTTCATGACACCTTAAATATCCCAGGAAAGAGAAAAATGGATAAAGAAGTTGTGGTCCTTATGTACAATGGAATATCACTCAGACATGAAATCAATGTCATAAGGCTAGTAGAAGCAAGATGAGTGGATTTAGGTACGACGATTCTAAGTGAAATAAGTCACACAGAAAAAGACACTTATCATAAGCTATCACTTATAGAGGGAATGTAAAAACCGCTACACTTGAACTGAATTACAAAACAGAACAGAGTCACACGTTTAGAAAACACACTATGGCTGCTTAACGGGAAAGGTGAGGTGGGGTGAGGCATAAAACAAGGGTTTCAAATTCGCTCAGATACCGTTCCATACACCCAATATGTAATAGACAAGACCTACTCCTTGCTCATTGAACAGGACTCAACACCCCGTATTCACCGCACAAGAATATATGTGACTAGTAAGAATCTTAAAACCTATGTATTGATATCTGTCTGGAAGTGAGTCAAGTGGGTGTAAAGCCGCATAAACACAGCCGTGAAAAGCAGCTAAACCCCATTATAAAAATAAATTACTTTTAAAAACCCGTAAACAAAGACAGTGAAAGAGAGAGAAATTCTTACAAAATTCGTTCAGAGGCTGTGATGCAACCTGGATTGACCATATCTAGACCCACACCTGGATGAGACATAAGGGTGGACACTCTTGGGGCTGAGAGGTTGGGTGAGGTTGGGTGAGCAAACTCAGACAATTTAAAGTAATACTGCGTGGTACCCGTCCCATGGGTCCCAAATCTCCAGGTTCAAGGGCATCTTCCTACATCGAAAACATGCATGAGAAACCCAGAAGATGGTACACCATGTGATTTGGAAAGGTTTCTAAAACGCACCCAATTTCTCATCTCCTTGTGCTGGGGTTCGCCATTCCAGCTACTTTACTAGCAATCTCCCTACTTGGAGAATCAGCACCTTTAAGCTCCTGTTCCCTACAGGTTGCAATTTGTCCTGAGGATGAACGGGAAGAGGGGCAACCAATGAGAGACTAGATCTAGGTGTTGGGACAGGCACAGGTCACTCTATTTTCCCATCAGGAAGAAGAATTAAACACAGGCTCAGCCTGCCGCAGGGAACCAGAATAGGGCCTGAGGCAATCCCGTGCTTTTGCGGCCAGCTCCCAAAAAAGACAGTTGAAAAATGGAGCTCAGGGGCACTGCAAATTACAATCCTGCTGAGTTATAAATGATAACTCTCGTCCACAAATATATTGAGGGAAGGCAACGAAGAGGATTTGAAAGCAAGGCAGAATTGCAGGAAACAGGTTTCAGGAGGTAGATTCGAATCGCATTTAAAGCACATGAAAAGTGGCAAACCGTCGACAGTGATGCCCTTGGCCAAAAAGGGCGTATGCGTTTTTTCCTGAATATATTCAGGAAAAAACGCATACGCCCTTTTTGGCCAAGCAAGCAACCTGGAAAGGCAAATCAGCGCTACAAAGAAGTCTCGCTTCCCATCGGTCAAAAGGGCCATGCTGCAAAAAGTGTCAAAACCAGTAATGCAGGACAGGCCATGGACAAATGGCAGCCTTGCTACGCTGATGGGCGGGATGTAAATTGCAAACAGCCACTCTGGAGAAGTGTACGGTGTGTCCTGAAACATTGAAAAAACACAGCTTAGGGAGCATAGGGCACGTCCACTCATGGGCGTATAAATTGGGAAAAATAAAAATCAGCAAGACACAGGCACCCCAATGTTTAGGGCAGCTTTGTTGACAAGAACCTCCCCTTCATGACACCTTAAATATCCCAGGAAAGAGAAAAATGGATAAAGAAGTTGTGGTCCTTATGTACAAAGGAATATCACTCAGACATGAAATCAATGTCATAAGGCTAGTAGAAGCAAGATGAGTGGATTTAGGTATGACGATTCTAAGTGAAATAAGTCACACAGAAAAAGACACTTATCATAAGCTATCATTTATAGAGGGAATGTAAAAACCGCTACACTTGAACTGAATTACAAAACAGAACAGAGTCACACGTTTAGAAAACACACTATGGCTGCTTAACGGGAAAGGTGAGGTGGGGTGATGCATAAAAAAAGGGTTCCAATTCGCTCAGATACCGTTCCATACACCCAATATGTAGTAGACAAGACCTACTCCTTGCTCAGTGAACTGGACTCAACACCCCCTATTCACCGCACAAGAATATATCTGACTAGTAAGAATCGTAAAACCTATGTATTGATATCTGTCGGGAAGTGAGCCAAGTGGGTGTAAAGCCGCATAAACACAGCCGTGAAAAGCAGCTAAACCCCATTATAAAAATAAATTACTTTTAAAAACCCGTAAAACAAAGACAGTGAAAGAGAGAGAAATTCTTACAAAATTCGTTCAGGGGCTGTGATGCAACCTGGATTGACCATATTTAGACCCACACCTGGATGAGACATAAGGGTGGACACTCTTGGGGCTGAGAGGTTGGGTGAGGTTGGGTGAGCAAACTCAGACCCTTTAAAGTAAAACTGCGTGGTACCCATCCCATGGGTCCCAAATCTCCAGGTTCAAGGGCATCTTGCTACATCGAAAACATGCATGAGAAACCCAGATGATGGTACACCGTGTGATTTTGAAAGGATTCTAAAACGCACCCCATTTCTCATCTCCTTGTGCTAGGGTTCGCCTTTCCAGCTACTTTACTAGCAATCTGCCTACTTGGAGAATCAGCACCTTTAAGCTCCTGTTCCCTACAGGTTGCAATTTGTCCTGAGGATGAACGGGAAGAGGGGCAACCAATGAGAGACTAGATCTAGGTGTTGGGACAGGCACAGGTTACTCTATTTTCCCATCAGGAAGAAGAATTAAACACAGGCTCAGCCTGCTGCAGGGAACCAGAATAGGGCCTGAGGCAATCCCGTTCTTTTGCGGCCAGCTCCCAAAAAAGACAGTTGAAAAATGGAGTTCAGGGGCACTGCAATTTACAAACCTGCTGAGTTATAAATGATAACTCTCGTCCACAAATATATTGAGGGAAGGCAACGAAGAGGATTTGAAAGCAAGGCAGAATTGCAGGAAACAGGTTTCAGGAGGTAGATTAGAATCGCATTTAAAGCACATGAAAAGTGGCAAAACGTCGACAGTGATGCCCTTGGCCAAAAAGGGCGTATGCGTTTTTTCCTGAATATATTCAGGAAAAAACGCATACGCCCTTTTTGGCCAACCAAGCAACCTGGAAAGGCAAATCAGCGCTACAAAGAAGTCTCGCTTCCCATCGGTCAAAAGGGCCATGCTGCAAAAAGTGTCAAAACCAGAAATGCAGGACAGGCCATGGACAAATGGCAGCCTTGCTACGCTGATGGGCGGGATGTAAATTGCAAACAGCCACTCTGGAGAAGTGTACGGTGTGTCCTGAAACATCGAAAAAACACAGCTTAGGGAGCATAGGGCACGTCCATTCATGGGCGTATAAATTGGGAAAACTAAAAATCAGCAAGACACAGGCACCCCAAAGTTTAGGGCTGCTCTGTTGACAAGAACCTCCACTTCATGACACCTTAAATATCCCAGGAAAGAGAAAAATGGATAAAGAAGTTGTGGTCCTTATGTACAATGGAATATCACTCAGACATGAAATCAATGTCATAAGGCTAGTAGAAGCAAGATGAGTGGATTTAGGTACGATGATCCTAAGTGAAATAAGTCACACAGAAAAAGACACTTATCATAAGCTATCACTTATAGAAGGAATGTAAAAACCGCTACACTTGAACTGAATTACAAATCAGAACACAGTCACACGTTTAGAAAACACACTATGGCTGCTGAGCGGGAAAGGTGAGGTGGGGTGATGCATAAAACAAGGGTTTCAAATTCGCTCAGATACCGTTCCATACACCCAATATGTAATAGACAAGACCTACTCCTTGCTCAGTGAACTGGACTCAACACCCCCTATTCACCGCACAAGAATATATGTGACTAGTAAGAATCTTAAAACCTATGTATTGATATCTGTCTGGAAGTGAGTCAAGTGGGTGTAAAGCCGCATAAACACAGCCGTGAAAAGCAGCTAAACCCCATTATAAAAATAAATTACTTTTAAAAACCCGTAAAACAAAGACAGTGAAAGAGAGAGAAATTCTTACACAATTCGTTCAGAGGCTGTGATGCAACCTGGATTGACCATATGTAGACCCACAGCTGGATGAGACATAAGGGTGGACACTCTTGGGGCTGAGAGTTTGGGTGAGGTTGGGTGAGCAAATGCAGACCCTTTAAAGTAATACTGCGTGGTACCCATCCCATGGGTCCCAAATCTCCAGGTTCAAGGGCATCTTCCTACATCTAAAACATGCATGAGAAACCCAGAAGATGGTACACCGTGTGATTTTGAAAGGTTTCTAATACGCACCTCATTTCTCATCTCCTTGTGCTCGGGTTCGCCTTTCCAGCTACTTTACTAGCAATCTCCCTACTTGGAGAATCAGCACCTTTAAGCTCCTGTTCCCTACAGGTTGCAATTTGTCCTGAGGATGAACGAGAAGAGGGGAAACCAATGAGAGACTAGATCTAGGTGTTGGGAGAGGCACAGGTCACTCTATTTTCCCATCGGGAAGAAGAATTAACCACAGGCTCAGCCTGCCGGCCAGAAGAAGAATAGGGCCTGAGGCAATCCCGCGCTTTTGCGGCCAGCTCCCAAAAAAGCCAGTTGAAAAATGGAGCTCAGGGACACTGCAATTCACAAACCCGCAGAGCTATAAATGATAACTCTCATCCACAGATATATTGAGGGAAGGCAACGAAGAGGATTTGAAAGCAAGGCAGAATTGCAGGAAACAGATTTCAGGAGGTAGATTCGAATCGCCTTTAAAGCACATGAAAAGTCGCAAAACGTCGACAATGATGCCCTTGGCCAAACAGGGCGTATGCGTTTTTACCTGAATATATTCAGGAAAAAACGCATACGCCCTTTTTGGCCAACCAAGCAACCTGGAAAGGCAAATCAGCGCTACAAAGAAGTCTCGCTTCCCATCGGTCAAAAGGGCCATGCTGCAAAAAGTGTCAAAACCAGAAATGCAGGACAGGCCATGGACAAATGGCAGCCTTGCTACGCTGATGGGCGGGATGTAAATTGCAAACAGCCACTCTGGAGAAGTGTACGGTGTGTCCTGAAACATCGAAAAAACACAGCTTAGGGAGCATAGGACACGTCCATTCATGGGCGTATAAATTGGGAAAACTAAAAATCAGCAAGACACAGGCACCCCAAAGTTTAGGGCTGCTCTGTTGACAAGAACCTCCACTTCATGACACCTTAAATATCCCAGGAAAGAGAAAAATGGATAAAGAAGTTGTGGTCCTTATGTACAATGGAATATCACTCAGACATGAAATCAATGTCATAAGGCTAGTAGAAGCAAGATGAGTGGATTTAGGTACGATGATCCTAAGTGAAATAAGTCACACAGAAAAAGACACTTATCATAAGCTATCACTTATAGAAGGAATGTAAAAACCGCTACACTTGAACTGAATTACAAATCAGAACACAGTCACACGTTTAGAAAACACACTATGGCTGCTGAGCGGGAAAGGTGAGGTGGGGTGATGCATAAAACAAGGGTTTCAAATTCGCTCAGATACCGTTCCATACACCCAATATGTAATAGACAAGACCTACTCCTTGCTCAGTGAACTGGACTCAACACCCCCTATTCACCGCACAAGAATATATGTGACTAGTAAGAATCTTAAAACCTATGTATTGATATCTGTCTGGAAGTGAGTCAAGTGGGTGTAAAGCCGCATAAACACAGCCGTGAAAAGCAGCTAAACCCCATTATAAAAATAAATTACTTTTAAAAACCCGTAAAACAAAGACAGTGAAAGAGAGAGAAATTCTTACACAATTCGTTCAGAGGCTGTGATGCAACCTGGATTGACCATATCTAGACCCACAGCTGGATGAGACATAAGGGTGGACACTCTTGGGGCTGAGAGTTTGGGTGAGGTTGGGTGAGCAAATGCAGACCCTTTAAAGTAATACTGCGTGGTACCCATCCCATGGGTCCCAAATCTCCAGGTTCAAGGGCATCTTCCTACATCTAAAACATGCATGAGAAACCCAGAAGATGGTACACCGTGTGATTTTGAAAGGTTTCTAATACGCACCTCATTTCTCATCTCCTTGTGCTCGGGTTCGCCTTTCCAGCTACTTTACTAGCAATCTCCCTACTTGGAGAATCAGCACCTTTAAGCTCCTGTTCCCTACAGGTTGCAATTTGTCCTGAGGATGAACGAGAAGAGGGGAAACCAATGAGAGACTAGATCTAGGTGTTGGGAGAGGCACAGGTCACTCTATTTTCCCATCGGGAAGAAGAATTAACCACAGGCTCAGCCTGCCGGCCAGAAGAAGAATAGGGCCTGAGGCAATCCCGCGCTTTTGCGGCCAGCTCCCAAAAAAGCCAGTTGAAAAATGGAGCTCAGGGACACTGCAATTCACAAACCCGCAGAGCTATAAATGATAACTCTCATCCACAGATATATTGAGGGAAGGCAACGAAGAGGATTTGAAAGCAAGGCAGAATTGCAGGAAACAGGTTTCAGGAGGTAGATTCGAATCGCCTTTAAAGCACATGAAAAGTCGCAAAACGTCGACAATGATGCCCTTGGCCAAACAGGGCGTATGCGTTTTTACCTGAATATATTCAGGAAAAAACGCATACGCCCTGTTTGGCCAACCAAGCAACCTGGAAAGGCTAATCAGCGCTACAAAGAAGTCTCGCTTCCCATCGGTCAAAAGGGCCATGCTGCAAAAAGTGTCAAAACCAGAAATGCAGGACAGGCCATGGAGAAATGGCAGCCTTGCTACGCTGATGGGCGGGATGTAAATTGCCAACAGCCACTCTGGAGAAGTGTACGGTGTGTCCTGAAACATCGAAAAAACACAGCTCTAGGAGCATAGGGCACGTCCTCTCATGGGCGTATAAATTGGGAAAACTAAAAATCAGCAAGACACAGGCACCCCAAAGTTTAGGGCTGCTCTGTTGACAAGAACCTCCACTTCATGACACCTTAAATATCCCAGGAAAGAGAAAAATGGATAAAGAAGGTGTGGTCCTTATGTACAATGGAATATCACTCAGACATGAAATCAATGTCATAAGGCTAGTAGAAGCAAGATGAGTGGATTTAGGTACGACGATTCTAAGTGAAATAAGTCACACAGAAAAAGACACTTATCATAAGCTATCACTTATAGAGGGAATGTAAAAACCGCTACACTTGAACTGAATTACAAAACAGAACAGAGTCACACGTTTAGAAAACACACTATGGCTGCTTAACGGGAAAGGTGAGGTGGGGTGAGGCATAAAACAAGGGTTTCAAATTCGCTCAGATACCGTTCCATACACCCAATATGTAATAGACAAGACCTACTCCTTGCTCAGTGAACAGGACTCAACACCCCGTATTCACCGCACAAGAATATATGTGACTAGTAAGAATCTTAAAACCTATGTATTGATATCTGTCTGGAAGTGAGTCAAGTGGGTGTAAAGCCGCATAAACACAGCCGTGAAAAGCAGCTAAACCCCATTATAAAAATAAATTACTTTTAAAAACCCGTAAAACAAAGACAGTGAAAGAGAGAGAAATTCTTACACAATTCGTTCAGAGGCTGTGACGCAACCTGGATTGACCATATCTAGACCCACACCTGGATGAGACATAAGGGTGGACACTCTTGGGGCTGAGAGGTTGGGTGAGGTTGGGTGAGCAAACTCAGACCCTTTAAAGTAATACTGCGTGGTACCCGTCCCATGGGTCCCAAATCTCCAGGTTCAAGGGCATCTTCCTACATCGAAAACATGCATGAGAAACCCAGAAGATGGTACACCGTGTGATTTTGAAAGGTTTCTAAAACGCACCCCATTTCTCATCTCCTTGTGCTAGGGTTCACCTTTCCAGCTACTTTACTAGCAATCTCCCTACTTGGAGAATCAGCACCTTTAAGCTCCTGTTCCCTACAGGTTGCAATTTGTCCTGAGGATGAACGGGAAGAGGGGCAACCAATGAGAGACTAGATCTAGGTGTTGGGACAGGCACAGGTCACTCTATTTTCCCATCAGGAAGAAGAATTAAACACAGGCTCAGCCTGCCGCAGGGAACCAGAATAGGGCCTGAGGCAATCCCGTGCTTTTGCGGCCAGCTCCCAAAAAAGACAGTTGAAAAATGGAGCTCAGGGGCACTGCAATTTACAAACCTGCTGAGTTATAAATGATAACTCTCGTCCACAAATATATTGAGGGAAGGCAACGAAGAGGATTTGAAAGCAAGGCAGAATTGCAGGAAACAGGTTTCAGGAGGTAGATTCGAATCGCCTTTAAAGCACACGAAAAGTGGCAAAACGTCGACAGTGATGCCCTTGGCCAAAAAGGGCGTATGCGTTTTTTCCTGAATATATTCAGGAAAAAACGCATACGCCCTTTTTGGCCAACCAAGCAACCTGGAAAGGCAAATCAGCGCTACAAAGAAGTCTCGCTTCCCATCGGTCAAAAGGGCCATGCTGCAAAAAGTGTCAAAACCAGAAATGCAGGACAGGCCATGGAGAAATGGCAGCCTTGCTACGCTGATGGGCGGGATGTAAATTGCCAACAGCCACTCTGGAGAAGTGTACGGTGTGTCCTGAAACATCGAAAAAACACAGCTTAGGGAGCATAGGGCACGTCCACTCATGGGCGTATAAATTGGGAAAACTAAAAATCAGCAAGACACAGGCACCCCAATGTTTAGGGCTGCTTTGTTGACAAGAACCTCCACTTCATGACACCTTAAATATCCCAGGAAAGAGAAAAATGGATAAAAAAGTTGTGGTCCTTATGTACAATGGAATATCACTCAGACATGATATCAATGTCATAAGGCTAGTAGAAGCAAGATGAGTGGATTTAGGTATGACGATTCTAAGTGAAATAAGTCACACAGAAAAAGACACTTATCATAAGCTCTCACTTATAGAGGGAATGTAAAAACCGCTACACTTGAACTGAATTACAAAACAGAACAGAGTCACACGTTTAGAAAACACACTATGGCTGCTTAACGGGAAAGGTGAGGTGGGGTGATGCATAAAACAAGGGTTTCAAATTTGCTCAGATACCGTTCCATACACCCAATATGTAATAGACAAGACCTACTCCTTGCTCAGTGAACTGGACTCAACACCCCCTATTCACCGCACAAGAATATATGTGACTAGTAAGAATCTTAAAACCTATGTATTGATATCTGTCTGGAAGTGAGTCAAGTGGGTGTAAAGCCGCATAAACACAGCCGTGAAAAGCAGCTAAACCCCATTATAAAAATAAATTACTTTTAAAAACCCGTAAAACAAAGACAGTGAAAGAGAGAGAAATTCTTACAAAATTCGTTCAGAGGCTGTGATGCAACCTGGATTGACCATATCTAGACCCACAGCTGGATGAGACATAAGGGTGGACACTCTTGGGGCTTAGAGGTTGGGTGAGGTTGGGTGAGCAAACGCAGACCCTTTAAAGTAATACTGTGTGGTACCCATCCCAAGGGTCCCAAATCTCCAGGTTCAAGGGCATCTTCCTACATCGAAAACATGCATGAGAAACCCAGAAGATGGTACACCGTGTGATTTTGAAAGGTTTCTAAAACGCACCCCATTTCTCATCTCCTTGTGCTAGGGTTCGCCTTTCCAGCTACTTTACTAGCAATCTCCCTACTTGGAGAATCAGCACCTTTAAGCTCCTGTTCCCTACAGGTTGCAATTTGTCCTGAGGATGAAAGGGAAGAGGGGCAACCAATGAGAGACTAGATCTAGGTGTTGGGACAGGCACAGGTCACTCTATTTTCCCATCAGGAAGAAGAATTAAACACAGGCTCAGCCTCCCGCCGGGAACCAGAATAGGGCCTGAGGCAATCCCGCGCTTTTGCGGCCAGCTCCCAAAAAAGCGAGTTGAAAAATGGAGCTCAGGGACACTGCAATTCACAAACCCGCAGAGTTATAAATGATAACTGTCATCCACAGATATATTGAGGGAAGGCAACGAAGAGGATTTTAAAGCAAGGCAGAATTGCAGGAAACAGATTTCAGGAGGTAGATTCGAATCGCCATTAAAGCACATGAAAAGCGGCAAAACGTCGACAATGATGCCCTTGGCCAAAAAGGGCATATGCGTTTTTTCCTGAATATATTCAGGAAAAAACGCATACGCCCTTTTTGGCCAACCAAGCAACATGGAAAGGCAAATAAGCGCTACAAAGAAGTTTCGCTTCCCATCGGTCAAAAGTGCCATGCTGCAAAAAGTGTCAAAACCAGAAATGCAGGACAGGCCATGGAGAAATGGCAGCCTTGCTACGCTGATGGGCGGGATGTAAATTGCCAACAGCCACTCTGGAAAAGTGTACGGTGTGTCCTGAAACATCGAAAAAACACAGCTTAGGGAGCATAGGGCACGTCCACTCATGGGCGTATAAATTGGGAAAACTAAAAATCAGCAAGACACAGGCACCCCAAAGTTTAGGGCTGCTCTGTTGACAAGAACCTCCACTTCATGACACCTTAAATATCCCAGGAAAGAGAAAAATGGATAAAGAAGTTGTGGTCCTTATGTACAATGGAATATCACTCAGACATGAAATCAATGTCATAAGGCTAGTAGAAGCAAGATGAGTGGATTTAGGTACGATGATCCTAAGTGAAATAAGTCACACAGAAAAAGACACTTATCATAAGCTATCACTTATAGAGGGAATGTAAAAACCGCTACACTTGAACTGAATTACAAAACAGAACAGAGTCACACGTTTAGAAAACACACGATGGCTGCTGAGCGGGAAAGGTGAGGTGGGGTGATGCATAAAACAAGGGTTTCAAATTCGCTCAGATACCGTTCCATACACCCAATATGTAATAGACAAGACCTACTCCTTGCTCAGTGAACTGGACTCAACACCCCCTATTCACCGCACAAGAATATATGTGACTAGTAAGAATCTTAAAACCTATGTATTGATATCTGTCTGGAAGTGAGTCAAGTGGGTGTAAAGCCGCATAAACACAGCCGTGAAAAGCAGCTAAACCCCATTATAAAAATAAATTACTTTTAAAAACCCGTAAAACAAAGACAGTGAAAGAGAGAGAAATTCTTACACAATTCGTTCAGAGGCTGTGATGCAACCTGGATTGACATATCTAGACCCACAGCTGGATGAGACATAAGGGTGGACACTCTTGGGGCTGAAAGGTTGGGTGAGGTTGGGTGAGCAAATGCAGACCCTTTAAAGTAATACTGCCTGGTACCCATCCCATGTGTCCCAAATCTCCAGGTTCAAGGGCATCTGCCTACATCGAAAACATGCATGAGAAACCCAGAAGATGGTACACCGTGTGATTTTGAAAGGTTTCTAATACGCACCTCATTTCTCATCTCCTTGTGCTCGGGTTCGCCTTTCCAGCTACTTTACTAGCAATCTCCCTACTTGGAGAATCAGCACCTTTAAGCTCCTGTTCCCTACAGGTTGCAATTTGTCCTGAGGATGAACGGGAAGAGGGGCAACCAATGAGAGACTAGATCTAGGTGTTGGGACAGGCACAGGTCACTCTATTTCCCATCAGGAAGAAGAATTAACCACAGGCTAAGCCTGCCGCCCAGAAGCAGAATAGGGCCTGAGGCAATCCAGCGCTTTTGCGGCCAGCTCCCAAAAAAGCCAGTTGAAAAATGGAGCTCAGGGACACTGCAATTCAGAAACCCGCAGAGTTATGAATGATAACTCTCATCCACAGATATATTGAGGGAAGGCAACGAAGAGGATTTGAAAGCAAGGCAGAATTGCACGAAACAGGTTTCAGGAGGTAGATTCGAATCGCCTTTAAAGCACATGAAAAGTGGCAAAACGTCGACAATGATGCCCTTGTCCAAACAGGGCGTATGCGTTTTTTCCTGAATATATTCAGGAAAAAACGCATACGCCCTGTTTGGCCAACCAAGCAACCTGGAAAGGCTAATCAGCGCTACAAAGAAATCTCGCTTCCCATCGGTCAAAAGGGCCATGCTGCAAAAAGTGTCAAAACCAGAAATGCAGGACAGGCCATGGAGAAATGGCAGCCTTGCTACGCTGATGGGCGGGATGTAAATTGCCAACAGCCACTCTGGAGAAGTGTACGGTGTGTCCTGAAACATCGAAAAAACACAGCTTAGGGAGCATAGGGCACGTCCTCTCATGGGCGTATATATTGGGAAAATTAAAAATCAGCAAGACACAGGCACCCCAAAGTTTAGGGCTGCTCTGTTGACAAGAACCTCCACTTCATGACACCTTAAATATCCCAGGAAAGACAAAAATGGATAAAGAAGTTGTGGTCCTTATGTACAATGGAATATCACTCAGACATGAAATCAATGTCATAAGGCTAGTAGAAGCAAGATGAGAGGATTTAGGTACGATGATCCTAAGTGAAATAAGTCACACAGAAAAAGACACTTATCATAAGCTATCACTTATAGAGGGAATGTAAAAACCGCTACACTTGAACTGAATTACAAAACAGAACAGAGTCACACGTTTAGAAAACACACTATGGCTGCTTAACGGGAAATGTGAGGTGGGGTGATGCATAAAACAAGGGTTTCAAATTCGCTCACATACCGTTCCATACACCCAATATGTAATAGACAAGACCTACTCCTTGCTCAGTGAACTGGACTCAACACCCCCTATTCACCGCACAAGAATATATGTGACTAGTAAGAATCTTAAAACCTATGTATTGATATCTGTCTGGAAGTGAGTCAAGTGGGTGTAAAGCCGCATAAACACAGCCGTGAAAAGCAGCTAAACCCCATTATAAAAATAAATTACTTTTAAAAACCCGTAAAACAAAGACAGTGAAAGAGAGAGAAATTCTTACACAATTCGTTCAGAGGCTGTGATGCAACCTGGATTGACCATATCTAGACCCACAGCTGGATGAGACATAAGGGTGGACACTCTTGGGGCTGAAAGGTTGGGTGAGGTTGGGTGAGCAAACGCAGACCCTTTAAAGTAATACTGCCTGGTACCCATCCCATGGGTCCCAAACCTCCAGGTTGAAGGGCATCTTCCTACATCGAAAACATGCATGAGAAACCCAGAAGATGGTACACCGTGTGATTTTGAAAGGTTTCTAATACGCACCTCATTTCTCATCTCCTTGTGCTCGGGTTCGCCTTTCCAGCTACTTTACTAGCAATCTCCCTACTTGGAGAATCAGCACCTTTAAGCTCCTGTCCCCTACAGGATGCAATTTGTCCTGAGGATGAACGGGAAGAGGGGCAACCAATGAGAGACTAGATCTATGTGTTGGGACAGGCACAGGTCACTCTATTTTCCCATCAGGAAGAAGAATTAACCACAGGCTCAGCCTGCCGCCCAGAAGCAGAATAGGGCCTGAGGCAATCCCGCGCTTTTGCGGCCAGCTCCCAAAAAAGCCAGTTGAAAAATGGAGCTCAGGGACACTGCAATTCACAAACCCGCAGAGCTATAAATGATAACTCTCATCCACAGATATATTGAGGGAAGGCAACGAAGAGGATTTGAAAGCAAGGCAGAATTTCAGGAAACAGGTTTCAGGAGGTAGATTCGAATCGCCTTTAAAGCATATGAAAAGTGGCAAAACGTCGACAATGATGCCCTTGGCCAAACAGGGCGTATGCGTTTTTTCCTGAATATATTCAGGAAAAAACGCATACGCCCTGTTTGGCCAACCAAGCAACCTGGAAAGGCTAATCAGCGCTACAAAGAAGTCTCGCTTCCCATCGGTCAAAAGTGCCATGCTGCAAAAAGTGTCCAAACCAGAAATGCAGGACAGGCCATGGAGAAATGGCAGCCTTGCTACGCTGATGGGCGGGATGTAAATTGCCAACAGCCACTCTGGAAAAGTGTACGGTGTGTCCTGAAACATCGAAAAAACACAGCTTAGGGAGCATAGGGCACGTCCACTCATGGGCGTATAAATTGGGAAAACTAAAAATCAGCAAGACACAGGCACCCCAAAGTTTAGGGCTGCTCTGTTGACAAGAACCTCCACTTCATGACACCTTAAATATCCCAGGAAAGAGAAAAATGGATAAAGAAGTTGTGGTCCTTATGTACAATGGAATATCACTCAGACATGAAATCAATGTCATAAGGCTAGTAGAAGCAAGATGAGTGGATTTAGGTACGATGATCCTAAGTGAAATAAGTCACACAGAAAAAGACACTTATCATAAGCTATCACTTATAGAGGGAATGTAAAAACCGCTACACTTGAACTGAATTACAAAACAGAACAGAGTCACACGTTTAGAAAACACACTATGGCTGCTTAACGGGAAAGGTGAGGTGGGGTGAGGCATAAAACAAGGGTTTCAAATTCGCTCAGATACCGTTCCATACACCCAATATGTAATAGACAAGACCTACTCCTTGCTCAGTGAACAGGACTCAACACCCCATATTCACCGCACAAGAATATATGTGACTAGTAAGAATCTTAAAACCTATGTATTGATATCTGTCTGGAAGTGAGTCAAGTGGGTGTAAAGCCGCATAAACACAGCCGTGAAAAGCAGCTAAACCCCATTATAAAAATAAATTACTTTTAAAAACCCGTAAAACAAAGACGGTGAAAGAGAGAGAAATTCTTACACAATTCGTTCAGAGGCTGTGACGCAACCTGGATTGACCATATCTAGACCCACACCTGGATGAGACATAAGGGTGGACACTCTTGGGGCTGAGAGGTTGGGTGAGGTTGGGTGAGCAAACTCAGACCCTTTAAAGTAATACTGCGTGGTACCCGTCCCATGGGTCCCAAATCTCCAGGTTCAAGGGCATCTTCCTACATCGAAAACATGCATGAGAAACCCAGAAGATGGTACACCGTGTGATTTTGAAAGGTTTCTAAAACGCACCCCATTTCTCATCTCCT